>NC_073384.1:52425823-52744990 GCF_028641065.1 Leucoraja erinaceus | reverse complement strand
GGACAGGATAGATTCAGGAAAAATGTTCCCGATGTTGGGGGAATACAGAACCAGGGGTCACAGTTTAAGAATAAGGGGTAAACCATTTAGGACTGAGATGAGGAAAAACATTTTCACCAAGAGAGTTGTGAATCTGTGGAATTCTCTGCTACAGAAGGCAGTGGAGGTCAATTCACTGGATGTTTTCAATTGTTAGATTTTGCTCTTAGGGCTAAGAGAATCAAGGAATATGGGGAAAAAACCAGAACGGGGGTACTGATGTTGGATGATCAGCCATGATCATATTGAATGGTGGTGCTGGCTCGAAGGGGCGAATGGCATACTCCTGCAGGTATTTTCGATGTATGTTTCTAAAATGACAGTAAAAGACTATCTTGGTCAGCTGTCTGTGTGAAATTTGCACGTTCTCACTATGACCACATGGGTTTCCACCAGGTGTTCTAGTTTTCTCCCACATCACATTGACATGTGGGTTTATTGGTCTTTTTGGCTTATTGGCCCCTGTAAATTAACCCTAGTGTGTAAGGAGTGAATGAGAAAGTGGGATAACATAGATATATTGTGGAAAAAAAAAGACAAAGTGCTGGAGTAACTCAGCAGGTCAGGCAGCATCCCTGGCGAACACGTATAGATGATGTTTCGGGTCAGAACCTTTCTTCAGACTTTGGTTGGGCGGGGGAGGTGAAGAAAGCTAGATAAAAGGAGGGGCAGGTATGGGTGAATAATTACGAGGGAGGATTTTGATAGGCAGGTAGATGGACAAAGGCCAGAAATGAAAACAAAAGCTGAGAGACAAAAGGATCGGAAAAGTAACATATCAATGTTAGCTGGGATGCTACCTGACTCGCCCACTGGGTTATGCCCCTGTCCCAATTAGGAAACCTGAACGGAAACCTCTGGAGACTTTGCGCCCCACCCAAGGTTTCCGTGCGGTTCCCAGAGGTTTTTGTCAGTCTCCCTACCTGCTTCCACTACCTGCAACCTCCGGCAACCGCCTGCAACCTCTGGGAACCGCACGGAAACCTTGGGTGGGGCTCAAAGTCTCCAGAGGTTTCCGTTCAGGTTTTCTAAGTGGGACAGGGGCATTAATTCAGCACTTTGCGTTTTTTTTTTTGTAAATCAGTATCGGCAGTTCCTTGTTCTACTAGAAATAGTGTGAACGAGTGAAAAATTATGTTCATTATGGACTCAATGAGCGGAAGGGGTCGTTTCCATACTGTATCTTTAAATTATCTATCTTGGTCAGTTTGGACGAGTTGGGCCGAAGGACATATTTCCCTGCTGCATAACTCCATGACTATAACAGATTGTGGATCCTCAACAGCAAAGTCATGCAAATGAGAAGACTCTTACCTCTCCCTCCCTCCAAAAGCTTTTTCACAGAAATGCGGGAAAGTGGCTCAGAATGACCACAGGCTGGTTTATTCCCTTTGCTCTGAAGAAGTGTTTGGAGAACCAGGCAATCTTCAAGCTGTCTCAGCAACATATTCCAGTGCTCCATATCAAGAGATAGTGCTTCCCAAGAATCAGTCATTCCATCTGAAGCTTCAGTTTCCTGGATCTGGAAATCCAGAAAAATAAAGCCAAATCCGTGTTAGCAAGAAGATTTTTTTCCCCCCAACTATTGACAAGTAAAAAAAAAAAAATCAGAGGCCCTGCAACAAGAGGTGCCCTCAATTGATCAGCTGAGATCCAGCATTCAAACACCCATCTCTCACCAACAATTTTCAAATGTGATGGTATTTCCTTTATTTACTGTCTGCATTCTCCTTTCTCCTTTCTCCTCACCCAGCATCACCTTTCTTTATCCGCATATTTATAAATTGTTCATTTTTTTACCTAATTTGATCTCTGCTAAATTTGGGTTCCAGGCTGAAACTCAAATGATACTTAGAAACATAGAAAATAGGTGCAGGAGTAGGCCATTCGGCCCTTCGAGCCTGCGCCGCCATTCAATATGATCATGGCTGATCATCCAACTCGGTATCCTGTACCTGCCTTTTCTCCATATCCCCTGATCCCTTTAGCCACAAGGGCCACATCTAACTCCCTCCTAAATACTTCTCTTCAGGGGCCAAATTATTTGTCTTCTATGACAGTAAGATAAATCCTAAAATCAGAAGTGAATGAAATTCCCGCAATCGGCAAACGATTTCCAAAACATCCATTAGTTTTAAGCATATTAACCACAGTACAACATAGGTGTACTGGTTTGTGCAAATCTGTTTCAATGGCAAACGATGTTACTCACATCTTTCTCGGCCAGACTGTTTGTCACGCTTATAGACACACTCCTTCCAATAAGTGCAGCTAATAATGCTGCCCCAACATTCTCTGCCTGTGCACATGCAGTGCGCACTTGTTGCCACCAAGGAGAAACCGACTGAAAGTCCCATGAAACGTCAATGGCACCTGTAGAAAAACAAGAATTTCAGATTCGATCCAGTTTAACATTGAACATGGAGGTGTACAGCACAGGAACAGCCCTTCGGCCACAATGTGTGTGTCATGCAACATGATGCCAAATTAAATGAATCCCTTCTGCCTGTACGTGCTCCATATCCTTCTATTCCCTGCATACTTGGTGCCGACCCAAAAACTGCTTAAATGCCACTATTGTACCTGCTTCCACCAACACCCCTTGCAGCACATTTTAGGCATCCACCTCTCTGCATGTAAAGAAAACGTCGCACATATCTCCTTTGAACTTTTTCCCTCACCTAAAAGCCTCACATCACCAGAGATCTGGGTTTGATCTTGACTCGGGTGCTGCTTGTGTGGAGATTGCACATTTGTCCTGTGACTGTAGGTTTCTTCATGGGGCTCGGTTTCTCTCCCCTATCACAAAAACATACGGGCTTTGGCCTCTGTAAATTGTCCCTGGTATGTAGGGAGTGGATGAGAAAGTGGGATAACAGGTGACCTAGGGTGAACAGGTGATTGATGATCAACATGGACTCGGTGGGCCGAATGGCCTATTTCCGTGCTGTATCTCTAAAATATGCCTTGTAGCTTTTCATATTTTCACCTTTGAAAAATGTTTCCGACTGTCTATCCTATCCATGTCTCTCATGATTTTACACACTTCTATCAGGTCTCTCCTCAGACTCTGATGCTCCTGAGAGAACAATCAAACTATGTTCAACCTCTCCTTGTCGCTAATTCATTCATTCTTAACACATCGCATGGCTATAATTTCTGAAGTCACTTCTCTTATGTCACATGATCTTTGCTGTCTTTTATTTTCTGCAATCTTCGCCAATCTGTGCCAACTTGTTCTATGTGCAAAAACTGCCAAACTTTGCAGTTGATGCCGACCTCCCTAAATGTCCTACGCTCTTTTAATCAGGACTCGTGTTAGATAATGAACCTTTCAATCTGACTAGATCCCAGGAAGGAAAAGAATGAAAATATACATGTGACCATGATGTTAAATTTCACCTTCACATGATTTTCAGCATCAACAGGATCTTCCGGTCACTAAACACATGCATATTTTTTGCACGCTCCTCAAATATTGCAAGCATAATTTCTCTGAACTTGCTTATGGATTTTTAAAAAATGTTAAAGCACAGGATGGTAATTGGAACTTAAGAACTAAAACACCATAGCATAGTTAGGGAGAGACTAAAAGAATGACAGCATTATGAACAATATTCAACCCCCATAAATGAATTAGCAGCATGAAAAAAACATGAATTGATTGGGGCAAGAGTGGGAAAAAATCAATTGTGGACTAAACCTGACTGCTTTTTCGAAGTCTGAGGTTACACACAACAAATAATCATTTTATGTACAAAAATACATTACAAGGATCTGGGCTGAAGATCCAGAGATAAGAATTCAAACAATATCATGCACGTTCAAATAATACAAAAACAGATGAAATTACAACTAACTTTCTTCCCCCTCCAGTTCAAATAAATCTGCAAGTCACTTCTATGGAAACATAGAAAAACAAGTGTAGGCCGATCGGCCCATTGAGCCAGCACTGCCATTCAGTATGATCATGGCTGATCATCTAAAATCAGTACCCTATTCCTGCTTTTTCCTCATGTCCCTTAATTCCTTTAGCCCTAAGAGCTAAATCTAACTCTCTCTTGAAAGATTGGGTTATTAGAACATGAGCATACAGGCATTAAAAAAAGTTTTATATCAATTAAAATATTCAGTAATTTATTTTTAGAAGGTAGCATTAGCAATGGTTCTAAGTGAAATTGTTGGAGATCTCTAAGAATAGCTGAATGCATCTACTTTGCAAATCATTGCTATCCTTGTGATGCTGCTGCCTCAATAATAATACTACTAAAATATCTTTGTTTATATCAAATATGTTATACAAATTCTGTTTATCCAAATTAAGGGGATATATGATTATGAGGTCGAATGGGATAAGTTGAAACTACTCCCCCTCCCCCAACCCCTACACACTCACCTGGCACCTAACGAAAATATTGCACAATGGAGGAGAACTTGGATGGGGAAGAAGAGAGAATGGGACATTGGAGTTATTATAGTGCTTTCTGTACTCAATAGTGGAGTCATGTGTGACATGCAGGCTTCAGTTGATCAAATCTACAACTCTGCTTTGAGCACAAGTTATTGCTGCATTGCCATTGGCTTTCATACGTTGATCCATCATACTTGTGAACTCTGCAGATGATTCAGGTGCTTTGAGCCACTCTGCCGTTCTTGTTGTCAAGCTGCTAACAGCATTGGTTCTGGTCACGAATAATTTCAAATTGCAGTAACTTTAACATAATCTGGTGTTTTTACAAATAAATAATAAGGTAACTCCCTACTAAAAACTAGGCACATCACCTTTCATTTTGATTAAGAGCGACAGCATAATATGGAGGAAGCTATTTGATTCCTGGTTCTTGAGGATGTCTTTCTCCCTGAAGAGCCACATAGAAAGAAGCAGAGACTGGAGGGAGAAGAAGACAGAGAAAAACTATTAGAACTGCAATTTCTCATCATCTTCAATACTTGGATTAAAAAGTTAAATATGTGTAATTAATCCTCAAAATACACTATATTCCAATATCAGCAAATAAATCACACACGTTCTAAAGTAAATATCGAGGAGAATATTCATGAAATAATTTCAAATTAAGTGGAAAATACCAGGCTACTAAAACGAAAATATTAAAATGTCAAGTCCAGTCAAAATGGTCAAGACTTGGAATTTTATTGACACAAGGCATCTTTATTAACACACTTCTGATTACTAGACATGGCGAAGCCCGCACCTTTCCATCATTGATTCCTTTATATCCTCCTCCATAACTCCATTTATAAAGTTCCACATATAACTGTTCAATTCCAACAGTGGAGTAATAGGATGCTTGAGCAATTTTAAAGATAGAAATTATGCCCAATAGTGTTATGTGTCATTAAACATTGTTTCACATTAGAACACTTAGAAATTTTAAGTTCCCATTTTTTCGCAGTACAATGACACACCTAGTATAGCCATTGCCTCACATTACCATTGACCCAAACTCTATCCTGATCTCAAGTGTTGCCTGGATGGAATTTGCAAGTTCACCCTGCAACTGCATGAGTTTCCTCTGAGTGCATCGGCTTCCTCATTCATCCCTACACATGCAGCTTAGTTGGTTAATTGGTCACTGTAAAATATCCCCTAGAGTAAGAGTGAGTAGTAGAATATTGGAGAGTTGATAATCTGGGGAGGGTAACAAAAATGGGATTAATGTAGGATTAGTATAAATCGGAGGCGGATGGTATATTTAATGGGCCAACAGCCTTTTTCTGTACTTGATTCACTATTTCATTTTGATTCGATGATATGCCCAACCATATTTTAGGTACATGCTCCAGGGATGTATCTCTTTCTTAAAATAAATTCCCAGTATTCCCACATCACAAACTGAAAGTTGGAGGCAATTGAATCAGCATATATACCAAATGAAGCTATACGGTTTATTTCTTAGCTGTGATCAGTATGTGACCACATCAGATTGATTTTTACTAAAAACGTACCAAAAATTGTTGAGGCCTCACTCCCGCTGACTCTAGCAATTGGCACATTTCCTCCACAGAGCATTTCCCACATAGACATTTCCAGAAAAAGAAATTGCCTGCAATGTAATGGGAAATGTGGAAGACCATTTAAATATCTTTTCATTCTGTTGCACTTTGTGGTGCAACTGAATCATCAGCTGAAAAAGGTTAATTTAGAAGTGTTAACAAGTGATAGTCCGTCATGGCCATTTTCCAATTTAACTATAGGGTTGTTCAACATTTAAATAATACTTACACTTGGTTACATCATGATTCATTAGAATATTTAACAAGTTTCACATTTAATGTTTGCGAATTTGTCATTTTCTCTTTTAGAACAATAATGTTTTGTACTAATTCACAAAAATATCTTCTACTTCATGCCCTTTTAATCAGTCTATCTAGCTTGTATCACCAATAATAATTGGATAGCAAATGGGAATAAAGGAAGATTCTACGTCACATAGCAAAGAAACAGACTTTTTAGCCATGTCAATGCTGGGCAACAAGCACTTATCCATACTCATCCCATTTTCTAGCACCTTGGCTCATAGCCTTCTATGCCATGATATTTTAGATGATCATTTAATTTCTAGCATCAGGTCACAAAGCGGTTTGAGTATTACAATTCTATTAGATAGACACAAAAAGCTGGAATAACTGAGCGGGTCAGACAGCATCTCTGGGGAAAAGGAATACGTGAGGAGGGTGGTGAATCTGTGAAATTCACTGCCACAGACGGCTATGAAGGAAAGGTCACTGGCATTTTTAAAACAGAGATTGAAAGGTTCTTGATTAGTAAGGGCGAAAGGATACAGAGAGAAGGGAAGAGAATAGGGTTGAGAGGGAAAAATAGATCAGCCATGTTCGAATGGTGTAGCACTCGATGGGCCTAATTTTACTCCAATGTGTTTTTGTTTACCACAAAAAATAACGTGAGTACTTACCCAAAGCAACATATTCTTCTTCATCTACTTTTTTTACATGAACCGTTTCTTTTTCGTATTCAAGAAAATCCAAGAACATTTGGATTGGAAGTTTACAATTTTCATCGTCCTCAAACTGAACTGTATTTTTGGTTTTTCCATGTCTATAATTATCCAGAAGTGTTTGTATTTTTGCAGATTCACTTTCCTCTAGTCTTAGCAAAGAAGCCAATTCCTTTACAAAAAGACCACAAAGGTGAAATGCATGTGATAAACACAATACAAAAAATCTATGGATTTTTAATATATAAACAAAATATACACAAGGAAAAGTACAATGTGGAAAGATATGTTAAAATCAAGGTGCAACCAAGATCTACCGTCTGTTCTAATTAATTAAACACAAGAGAATGCTCTTCTAAAAATACACTTTCCACTGGGGCAGAGGGGCAGCACATTGGCAAGCGGTAAGAGCTGCTGCCTTACAGTGCCAGCGCCAGAGACCTGGGTTCTTGAACTTGAATAACCTTTAATAATCCTTTACAGGAAATTACAGTGCCACAACAGCTTCAAGACAGACATAACACCACACATTTCCACAGATAGCTTCAATACTTAATAAGTTAAAATACAATGAATGAATACTAAAAAAAATCCAAAATTATTTTTGTGCATTATAAAACCTTATAGCAGCTGGTATACAAGACTTCCTATATCTCTCCGTTTTGCACATTGGTGCAATCAGTCTGACTGAGATTTGTCACTTTCAGGGCGTGCAGTGAGTGGGTTTGGTCGTTATTGAACCTAGTTTGTGGTTCTGGCCTCTGCCACCTGCTGGAGTTAGTTGCTCAGCCCCAACCACTAAGCCGGCCTTCCTGATCAGCTTGTCCAATCTGTTTTTGTCCGCAATGCGGGCGCCTTCTCCCCAACAGGCCACAGCAAAAAACAGAGCACTGGCCACCACTGAATGGTAGACACTGCACAGTAGGAGTTGGCAGTTATTAAATGACCTTAGCCTCCTTAAAAAATACAGTCGACTTTGTCCCTTCCTGTACACCGCCTCCATATGACTCTTCCAGTCCAGCTCACTGTCAAGCTGCACACCAAGGTACCTGTGGTTGGCGACCACCTCCACCTCAGTTCAATCACAGCCATGGGTCTATGTGGAGTTTGTACTTGCTTGCAGTGACCACGTGGGTTTTCTCAGGGTGCTCCGGTTTCATCCCACAATCCAAAGATGTATAGGTTTGTTGATTAATTGGTGCGTAGGATAGTGCTGGTGCACGGGGCGTTCACTGGTCGACACAAACTCAGAGGGATGAAGGGCCTGTTCACTCACTGTATCACTAAAGTCGATAGTCATCATCTATTCACATACCGAAAGTATTAATTACTCACATTATTGGTTTTGGCTCCATTCTGTTCCACATCTTCAGCGTTGAGCTTGTTTACACATGTATAAAGGTGAAGTAATTTCAGCTGGCTGAGGCAAAATTGCAACAATCCTTCATCCACACTTTCTGGATCTAATAAATGTACAAGGGGAAAAGTTGCACTCAATAAACATCAAGTAACAAAGCCAAATACTTTGTGGGTCATTTTTTTTCTTCTTTTTTACAACAAATAAAGAGTCCCTGGTACCCAAGTACCAACGTAACCAATACAAATCTGAGGTTCTATTCCTCTATAATAATCCAATAACTTCTGTTGCAGGAGCAATAGGCAATGTTGTTACCAGAGATAGACACAAAATGCTGGAGTAACTCAGTGGAACAGGCAGCACCCCTGGAGAGAGTGAATGGGTGACGTTTCGGGCCGAGACCCTTCTTCAGACAGGGTCTCGATCCAAAATGTCGCCCATTCCTTCTCTCCAGAGATGCTGCCTGTCCCGCTGAGTTACTCCAGCATTTTGTGTCTATCTTAGGTTTAAACCAGCATCTGCAGTTCCTTCCTACACACAATGTAATTACCAGTCTTTGGTATCCATTGGCTCTATCTATCAAATTGACTTCAAGAGAGTTTATTGTCATGTGTCCCAGATAGGACAATGAAATTCTTGCTTTGCTTCAGCACAACAGAATATAGTAGGCATGAATTCAGAACAGATTAGCGTGTCCATATACCATTACATAAATATATACATACATGAATAAATAAACAGATATGGTGCAAATAAACAGATAATGGTCTATTAATGTTCAGAGTTTTGTTTCAGTTGAGTTTAATAGCCTGATGGCTGTGGGGAAGTAGCTATTCCTGAACCTGGACGTTGCAGTCCTCAGGCTAATGTACCTTCTACCTGAAGGTAGCAGGGAGATGAATGTGAGGCCAGGATGGTGTGGGTCCTTGATGATACTGCCAGCCTTTTTGAGGCAGCGACTGTGATAGATCCCCTCGATGGTAGGGAGGTCAGAGCCGATGATGGACTGGGCAATGTTTACTACTTTTTGTAGTTTTTACCACTCCTGGGCACTCCAGACAATGATCAAAAGAAAAACATGTTGCATGTTATTCTCATAGTGGTTAAAGATACATCTATCCATTGCAATATTGGTAGGAAAAGCACAACAGTTCTCATGGAGATGAAGGCACACCCAAACCCATTTGCCATCTGTCCATACTAAGCTCATTATCCATCATGGTGTTTGATTTGGTTCCGATCCAGCAGTCAAAACTATGGTCAAGAGGCAATGTGGATCGTCAGAAGCAATAAAAGTGCATTACCCCACATTCCATAACCTCATATCCTGTCCAGTCCCTCAATCTACCACTAAGCCAGGGCTTAGCTTGTGTTCAATGAGGTGCCAACCTGGTGAAGCTGCAACAGGGGCTATTCCAAAAATAAGCAGAATGCTATAGTCATTGTTAGGCATTTCCACAACTAATGGATTCAATCATTTTCCTGCTATAAACAGATGTGAATAATGAAAGAATTAAACTAAAAAGGGCAAGCTTTCCCACATTCTACAATAATGGAGCTTAGTATGCGAGTGCAAAAGGCAAAGTTGAAGATTTTTCAACTATCTTGGACATTCCAATTTTCTTCCTGACCTCCTTGAGATCCTAGCATCAAAAAGAATCATTACCAATTCTAACTTGTAATAGTAAAATATAAATACAGTGAAAATTTCAGACCTCGACAAAATCGTAGACTCCAACAAAATCATGTGAACACCAATGATGCATGCTCCTGCCCAAACGGATTCAGTGCAGTAGTACCAATAGCACCTACCTGCCAATATATATTTGCTCATCCTACTGTGGGTAGGATGAGCAAATATCTATTCCATTTCATTACCATCTCAGTATATTCCTAATCAAAGTGACCAAAGGTATTGTCCATGGCTCAAGCAATATTCTAAAAGCTTATTTGGATTTCCTGTAGAACTACTAAGTTTGTGTTCTAAAAGCTTATTTGGATTTCCTGTAAGAACTACTAAGTTTCTAAGTACTAAGAACTACTAAGCTTGTGTGCCCATTGAACCACGATTCTTCCCAAAAATAACACATTCATGAGGAGAAAATCAATGCTTTTAAAATCATAGCAACATCAGATATAACGTGACATAAAGAAGTCCAAGTTAATAAGAATCATGGGGAAATCTCTCCATTAACTGAATTCATACACTGCAGAATGGAAGGTAATTGTGATCATGCCCTCATCTTCTACAACTGGAAGAATAAGCACACTATAACAACACCAGCAGCAAGTTGCTGACAAAATCAATCACATCTTGGCTGGGAAATATGTTGGCTTTGCGTCACCACCGTCTGGTCACCTCTGCCAAAGAGCAGTGTGGAAGTATCTTTCCCCCACAGACTGCAACAGTTCAAGGTTGTGAATATCAGGTTCTTTTGGGCAATAGTAGCTGACATTGCCAATGCAATCTACATCCTCTGGCATCTCTACCTCTGACCTTATTTATTATAATTTAAATTGTTCATAAAATACTTGTGATTCCTACTGCATTACCTTTTAATCTAAACAGACACACTTCATTGTCTTCTGAATGTTTTGAATTCTAATTGCTCTTCAGTCTAGAGTCAAGTATTTTGACATCTCAATATTAACAATTCTTACAATGCAATTATTTTTGCATTGAATAATGTTCTTTTATTTTTATGGTTCAAGAAATTTAACAAGTGGTATAACACCTACAGTGGCCTGAAATTATTATTTGCCATCAAATAAACTTTATAATACTCTGTAAATCAAAGATTAAAGCTCACTGCTAATCCTCGGATGATATGAAATTCACATTTATTTTGAGCGTTTTATCAAGCATTACATTTGAGAGTGTAAATAATTTGAGTCTATTTACATAAGCAGTCAGTGATGTTTAAAGAAAAATCGATGAAGAGCATAACTTGACAGAAAATTAAATATATTGAGCAGTATTGGAACTCCAATGTGATATTTGTTTTATGGGAAGGAACAATTAAACCATATCAAATACGGAGGGGATCAAGAGCAGGAAAGGAAATAGACAATACAAGCTGCTAATGGTTTCAATCATGTATCATAATAGAAATTAGATAAAATTAAGAATCTAAGCCTATTTGCCAAAAGACATGAAACTTGTTTAATAATAGTCAGGTGAACAACAAATATGTACTTAAAAAATGCCCCAACAGCATATACCAATATTATCGGAGACCAAAGAAAAATATTCCAAACCTATTTACTTACCACACTTTTACTTAAATTTGGACCTACCTTGGTTCATTAAGCTGTCCAACAGTGCTTGGATTAAATTTGTTAAGCAAGATAGTGAGATACTTTTACTTGCTAGTAGTTTTTCTAAAGCCTGTGTTTTAAAAAGAAAAGTTATTATGACCAGGGTAAAAAATTAAAAGAATACTTTTTATACAACAGTTTAATTACCTGTTTTTTCATAGTAGGATATTTAATATCAAGAAGATGCATCTTTATCTCAGTCTCCAAATTTTCTGGCAACATAAATACAGAATACCAAATTGTGAAATGAATGTAAACTATGATAAATGAACACAGAAAAAATATATAACAGTTGATTTGGGCCTTGATTCCCTCAACATTCATCCACACATGTAACAATACTGAGAATTAACATTTCAAAAGAACATATCAGGTATATGAGGAAAATAACAGTATCATTTGTTTGCAACAAATAATACATTCATGCAGTCGCTCCAGCAAATTGTTGGATTGCGGTATTGATTTTAGGAAGAGCTTGATCTTTTCCTAAAATAAATGGGCTTTTATGAATTTGCACATATAAAGGTAGTGTTAAAGCATCTTAATAATTACCTTCATGTCCTTGAATCTCACATGGAAATTTAGTTCTAGTCTGGTAACATTTGATCATTCTACAACCTTGGAACTCCAATTTACCACTTCTTTCTGAACAAATTATTAACAGTATTGTCATTGCAGTACAAATTGCTTTACAAATGAAAAGAAAGGATTTGATACCCACCAGGATTAGAGACTTTGGCCTTCAACAAAACAGTTAGACGCTTCAATAGATGCATATCCTTTGCTCTTTCACTTTTCTTATCACTAAGAAACAAAATAGGGTGTTTAAAAAATAAATTTAAGGTTACCAATTCATTAAAATCAAAAAGCCAGACAATTTGCATATTATTGTAGATATTTGCAAATAACCCATTGGGATATAATTTTGTCCAATAGACAATCCTGTTTCTTCAATAACGTTATTATTCACTAAATTTCAATCTTAAAATGTTGGAAACAAATAGTTAATATGTTTTATCTTGGTGTTCAATACTGCACAGGTAACCTACTTGATAGCCTAACTTATCAGCCACAGAACTTTAATACTTGTCAATAGGTGTTGTATAGACTTGTAACATTGCAGGTGTGGTATAGACTTGTAACATAGTAAGAATGAGGATACCAATCAGGAAAACTAAACAGCCTGCCGAATATGAAGGTCTTTAAAATTATGAGGTAGCTCAAGATTGTAGACAGAACAGTTGTTCCTACTTGGGTTCACAACTTGCAACTCAAAGTATGAAACCAAATTGGTTCATGACTTGCCACCTTTAAGTTACCATTGTTGATCTTTTTAACTATAGTTTTGATTTTTGTGCTTAATGATTTATGCAATTTCTGATGGTACTGCAAACAGTGCCCTCCATAATGTTTGGGACAAAGACCCATCATTTATTTATTTGCCTCTATACTCCACAATTTGAGATTTGTAATAGAAAAAACAATCACATGTGTTTAAAGTGCACAGATTTTATTAAAAAAGCCATTTTTATACATTTTGGTTTCATCATGTAGAAATTACAGCTGTGTTTATACAGTCTCCCTATTTCAGGGCACAATAATGTTTGGGACACATGGCTTCACAGGTGTTTGTAATTGCTCAGGTGTGTTTCATTGCCTCCTTAATGCAGGTATAAGAGAGGCCTCAGTTCCTAGTCTTTTCATCACCTTTGTAAACTTTTATTGCTGTTTATCATCACGAGGACCAAATTTGTGCCAATAAAAGTCAAAGCAGCCGTTATGAGACTGAGAAACAAGAATAAAACTGTTAGAGACATCAGCCAAACCTTAGGCTTACCAAAATTAAATGTTTGGAACATCATTAAGAAGAAAGAGAGCACTGGTGAGCTTATTAAGCGCAAAGGGACTGGCAGGCCAAGCACCTGTCCGGCAGATCAGAAACATTCTTCAGGAGTCAGGTGTGGATTTGTCAATGACCACTGTCCGCAGAAGACTTCATGAACAGAAATAGAGAGGTTACACTGCAAGATGCAAACCACTGGTTAGCTACAAAAATAGGATGGCCAGGTTACAGTTTGCAAAGAAGTACTTGAAAGAACAACCTCAGTTCTGGAAAAAAGGTCTTGTGGACAGATGAGATGAAGATTAACATATATCAGAGTGATGGCAAGAGCAAAGTATGGAGGAGATCCAAAGATCCCAAGATCCAAAGCATATCACCTCATCTGTAAAACACGGTGGTGGGGGTGTTATTGCCTGGGCTGCTGAAGGTGCTGGCTCACTTATCTTCATTGGTGATACAACTGCTGATGGTAGTAGCATAATGAATTCTGAAGTGTATAGACACATCCTATCTGCTCAAGTTCAAACAAATGCCTCAAAACTCATTGGCCAGCGGTTCATTCTACAGCACTACAATGATCCCAAACATACTGCTAAAGCAATAAAGGAGATTTTCAAAGCTAAAAAATAGTCAATTCTTGAGTGGCCAAGTCAATCACCCCATCTGAACCCAATTGAGCTGCCATGCTGAAGAGAAAACTGAAGGGGGCCAGCATAAACAAGCATGCTAAAGATGGCTGCAATACAGGCCTGGCAGAGCATCACCAGGGGAGATACCTAGCAACTGGTGATGTCCATGAATCGCAGACTTCAAGCAGTCATTGCATGCAAAGGATATGCAACTAAATAATAAACATGACTACTTTCATTTAAATGGCATTACTGTCCCAAACATTATGGTGCCCTGAAATGGGGGGGGGGGGGGGGGGGACTATGTATAAACATTGCTGTAATTTCTACTTGGTGAAACCAAAATGTATAAAAATACCCTTTAATAAAATTAGACAACGTGCACTTTAACCACATGTGATTTTTTTCTACTACAAATCTCAAATTGTGGCGTATAGACGCAAATAAATAAATGATGGGTCTTTGTCCCAAACATTATGGAGGACTGTATGAGAGATATTGGAATTATTCTTTAACTATTATCTCTGAAGGAAAAAATAAAATACCTAAGAGCAAGATGGAAGGGAACATTGATGGTTTTCACATTACCATCTACTGGATCAATTAGACAAATCTGGTAAGTTTGTGGTTGCCATCCCTGGCTGGTAACGTTATTTAACCCCATTATTTTGTATCCAGGATATAATAACCTGCAAAAGAGAATACTTTCAAGTCATAAAATATAGAAATGCTATACAGATAAAATACAGAATAAAAATTAACCATAACATTTTGCAATTAATAACCTTCCCTTATCTTCTACTTTCTGGTTATGCAAACAATAAAGAATTCCCCTTCTAATCCAAATCTATTGCTGGTGTATCATTCCTTAAACAGCGAGACCAGAACACCCATCTGCGCACAGCCTCCCTATACAATAAGACCATTATATTTCTACTGCATGCAAACCGTTTTTTAAGGCCAACATACAATCTGCTTTTCTTAATATTTGCCGTACCACAAGAGTTTCTGAACACCAACACCTTTCCATCTGTCAGTGGATAGAAAACACTTCGACTTCCCAGTTCAATGGAAATGGATGACCTCCTATTTTTCCACATTATGATCCTTCTGCAATCTGCCAGATTCTCATTTGTTCACTTAGCCTATTTAAAATATCCAAACCCTCTCTGCATCCACCTTACAGCCCACACTGTCAAATAGCTTTGTATTGTATTGTAATCAAACTTGGATTTATTACTTCCCCTCATCCAGATCATTGATAAGAATTGTGAACAGCCGAGTTCTGCACCAATCCTACTCCTCTCATCACAGGCTTCTTATCCGAAAATGTTATTACTCTGTTCTGTTTACCAGCCAACCCTCAACCCACACAAATATATTAACTCCAATATTGTGATCTAAAGGTAATCAATAATCTCTTGTATGGCACCCAAATGAAGACCTTCTACAAGTATAAAGTTAACTTTCGCTACCCAATCAAAATTCCCCTTTGATAAATACGTTGATATTGTCATATCTAATTACTTTGCAAGTTTCATGTTACCATTTTGTTAATAAATGCCGATAGACTATAATTTGAGAAGCGTACTTATTTAATGTGTCGCCTACAGTGCCCTCCAAATCCACAATGTTTGGGACAAAGTCCCATCATTTATTTATTTGCCTCTGTACTCCACAATTTGAGATTTGTAATAGAAAAACAATCACGTATTGTTAAAGTGCACATTGTCAGATTTTAATAAAGGCCATTTTTATACATTTTGGTTTCAGCATGTAGAATTACAGCAGTGTTTATACATAGTCCCCCCCATTTGTGGAGTACAGAGGCAAATAAATAAATGATGGGTCTTTGTCCCAAACATTATGGAGGGCACTGTATGTATGCCAGTTAAAATAGTGATATTCAAGAAACGTAAAATATTTGATTGGGTGGAACAGTCTGCAGTAATTTCAAATGACTATCAAGATATTTCACCAGCAATGCAGACGTTTTCAACAAAAAATATAAATCTTTTCGAGGGTTCAGAAGCATAAAAATATGTGTCCTCTGGATCATTGAAATCCACAGATTTAATGGCTAAAATTGGATTCACTTAGAAAATTTACCACTGAATACAACATGGGCATCAGGATGACAAAGCTGCCTCCTGCTGGAGAAATAGATCATCTGGAAAGGTCTAAACTATCACTTCACCTAAATCGGCAGATGAAAAGCCAACACAACAGAGTGCGATACTCTACAAGATTAAAGACCTGCAACTCTGGCAAGATGCTGACCCTTTCAGCCTGTAGGATAAGACCTGCATATTTCAACCTACAAGTGTTGAAATACGTTTGTCATAAAAGGTTTTTACGGAGTGGGGCGAACGACGACTGGAAATAGTTGGACACCTTGCTGGAGGCCTTGCTTGAGTGACTTTGAGCCCCACCACGGAGCCGTGGACATACCATAGGAGCCTGCGATCCCTTGCCTGGGATCGACGCTCCAACTGCGGCCTGCAGATTCCAACATCGAGGAGCTTGCAGGCTCGGGTAGAGACCAATGTCGGGAAGCTCCAAAGTCGCAGAAAGTTGGACTAAACTCAACCCAGGGTCCGATCACCCGGCGCGGGGAGCCGAGATCCCCCCAATGCGGGAGCTTGATCACCCCGATGCGGAGGGCCCAACTGCCGGCTACGAGAGCCAAGATCATCCTGTCAACGGAAGGCTCGAGGGCCCCAACCGTGGGAGGACAGAGAAGGGAAGAGATTGAACTTTTTTTCCGCCTTCCATCACAGTGAGGAATGTGGAGGATGCACTGTGGTGGATGTTTATGTTCAAATGCATTTTGTGTTTTGTTGTTTTATTGGTACGACTATGGCAAATTAAACTCCTCGTATGTTGCAAAACATACTTTGCTAATAAAGTATGATTATGATTATGATATGGTTAGGAAGAGTATTATTTTTCTCTCCCTTTAAAATGGAAATATATTCATGTTACTTTAACTTTAAGATGCAAAATGGGGACTCTGCTCCCTTCCATGGATTCAAATGCAGCAAAGATCTAACAGAAAATACAGTGACTTCAGACACCATTCAACAAACCTGCAATGTTTTCCAACATTGAATGCTCCAACTCTAGGGCCTTGCTGAGTGCTCCACACTTCTAGGATTCCTCTCCTTGGAGCATAGATAACTAGGAATTGAGCCACTCGTCTTAGACCTGTGGGACTGCTGAAGGGGGACACATTACTTTTCTCGATTTCTCTTTCATGAAGATCTTCTACCACTTGGATCCAGCCGACCTCTGCATCGCGATACCCTGGAGAACAGATTAGATTAAGGGGAGATCCAGCATGTACATTCAAACCTCCGAAGAATTTAAGCAGATAAATATTTTGCCATTTGGATGAAATATATGATTTTCCTGCCGAATACCAAGAGTGGCTTGGCAACCTTGCTATAGCCTCAACAGATGCAATGTCTTTGGGTCATAACCAAAAGTTTAAACAAGCATGATATCAACAGAAATGCTTTATTATACAATTTATCTCACACACCTCAAATTTGTACATAGAAGAAATGCAGATTATTCAAGAAAGGCGAATGTGCCTAATTAATTAGCATATTATCTCCGTTCAGTCAATATTTAAAGATATTGTTTGGAGTGTTGAATAATTGGAAATAAAAAGTTAAAAATTAAGTTAGCAAAGCACTAGGAATATTTGTAAAATTGGTTTCAAATGGATGTTATCCTCACCTTTCCACATGCGTATAGCGACTCCTCTTACTACATCGAGTAATGTGACACGGCCAAAATCATCTGTTACAGCTGCCAGTGTGTTACAAGGTGATAAACAAATATGTTCTCCACGCCGACGAGAATCGGGAATCCCAAACCTATAAAATGGTAAATGGAATAATCCATAAACTGGCCTTTCTATAAGTTGCAGCACTAGAGCCATTGCTATTTGTAAACGCAGTGGGAAAAATACTCAATTTCAAGTAAGTTTAAGGGCTGACCACACTAGATGTCATTAGACAGATAATATTGCAAGACAATACCACAAGACACATTAAGAACCTGTGGGCATTGCACAAGAACTGCAAAAATATTAATTTGAGTCAACAATCAAAGCTACAAGTAAAACAGAGAAACCTGAGATTTTCTGCAAGGATAAAAAGTGCCCAAGAAGCTATTTTAGATATCTCGAGGACAGCTGGTGGGAAGAAATAAACACAATAATGAAAGTTCATGCATATGTAAAACTGCTGCTCGCATCCGATCACAACAATGTCCAGGAGTTTGAACCAACGACAATGAATGTTCATCAATCTATTTCCAACAGCGGATCATGTCGAACTTAGAGATGGCTGTATCCCATGTTTCTACTGCCCTCATCCTTCTCGATTACACAAGATTAAGAGGGGGCTTTAGATACCGACAAGTTGCTTCAGTACAACTGCGTCGTGGAGGGAATGAATGTTGGTCGAAGGAATGCTAATCAAGTTCTCTTGACTGGTTCCTTCCTCTGCTCTAACAATTCTATGAAGAGAGGGAGAGACTGGGCACGTGCAAAAATCTTTGACGATAACAAGATGGGTTGACAAAACAATTAATAAAGAAAATGGATCCTGCACTTAATAATTGGAGGAGTAATGTACAAAAAGCCATGAATGTTTGCTGAACATATACAAAATAATAGCCAGCTCCAATGGACTATTGAGCCCAATTCCAGCAAGCATGATTAATAAAGAACACAAATGTACTGCATTAGATGTAAACATTTACGATAGAATACACAATACACAATATTAGAATACCTAGAATACTTTGAGGGACTAGGGATTGTTATTATGTGGGTAAACTGAAGATACAATGGTTATTTTCCTTATAGAAGGCTTAAAGGAGATTTAATTCACATGAAATGTTCCACTGGCTGCTGCAATAATAACTAGAGCATTATCTACTATTAATAACAGGTAGATAGATTGGTAAAAGCAGCTTTTAGTACACTGGTCTTTGTCAGAAAGGGTATTGAGTATGGAAGTTGCGATGTAATGTTAGACTTGTACAAAACATATTGGTGAGGCCACATTTAGTAACATAGAACATAGAAAAATAGGTGCAGGAGTAGGCCCTTCGAGCCAGCACCGCCATTCAATATGATCATGGCTGATCATCTAAAATCAGTACCCCGTTCCTGCTTTTTCCCCATATCCCTTGATTTCTTTAGCCCTAAGAACTAAATCTAACTCTCTCTTGAAAATGTAGAGTCTTGTGTTCTGTTGTGGTCACCCTGCCATTAATGTCATTAAACTACAGAGATGATTTACGACAATGTTGCCTGAACTCGAGTCTGTGCAAAAGGAAAAGTTTGGGCAGACGAGGACTTTATTCCTTGTAGTGCAGAAGGCTAAGGGGTAATCTTATGGAGGTGCATAAAAGGGGAATTGATTGGGTGAATGCACACGTTTACCCCGTGAAGGGTAATCAAGGACCAGAGAAGATAGGGTTAAACTGAGGGGGGAAAGATTTAATAGGAACCTGACGGAACACTTTTTCACCCAGAAAGTGATGGGTATGTGGAATGAGCTGTCAAAGGAGGTAGTTGAGGCAGAAACTATAATAGTATTTAAACAACAGTTGGATAGGTACATGGATAGGAAAGGTTCAGAGAGATATGGATTAAACGCAGGCAAATCAAACTAGCTTACACGAGGCATATGTCAGCATGGATGAGTTGGGCCGATGGACCTGTTTCCGTGGTGTATGCAACAATGCAAGAGGAAAAACTTTTTAAATGTATAGTCTGAAAAGATTGCGAATACTGTGATGGGTTCTTGTATACAAATTCATATCAAACTTTATGGAGAAATGTTCTGAAGAAAATAAACTATATGGCAGGTTTGTGGTACTTGCTGGATAGCACTTGAAAAGATCTGGCACAAACTTGATAAATAAAACAGTCCTCTTCTCAACTGTGCTGTCAATAATTGCAAGATTTCATAGTTTCTTGTGAAACATTTTATGACAATGCTGCATATTGCAAATTGTTAACACTATATACATCACTTCACCTACACACAATTTACCCACCTTACAGGAAGAGGCGTTGCAGGTTCAACTTTTGGTTTCTGTTTTTGTACTGTTTCTTCATCATGTTTGCTTTTCCAGCCAAGCCATCCACTGGAAAATGTACCAAAAGATCTCATGTAACACTTGATAAGGTAAGCTATAAGCAGGTTGGAAGTCTGCCAACCAAGCATTTATTTATTTTAAATATCTCCTCTATACTATTTACAAAACTAAACAGTATGTTTCAAAGGTCTTTTATTGTCACGTGTACCAATTAAGGTACAGTGATATTTGCATTACCATCCAAGGAAAACCAATTGTATCATGTTAAAGATTGTTTTAAATGTTGTTGAATATTATCACGTGAACAGCTTTTTCCATGGACAACATTCTATTTAATGCCTAGCCAATACATTTTAAATTCTGTTCTCCTGCTACTTGATCCCATAATAAATAATATTATATTGCCAACTAGCACTTGTTGAAAATAATATATTTGCAAACACATGACAAGGCCCACCACATGTAGATTAAATACATTACAATTGAACACAGGAGGATTAAAAGTTATAGAAGGAACACAAAAGGCATGTGTCAAAGTGATCACTGAAGGGAGGCATGTAATGTAAATAATTGAGTCGCTGCCGCACAGCATCAGAGACCCAAGTTCAATGCTGAGCTCAGAAGCTCTCTGCATGTTGTCTGTGACTGCATGGGATTCTTCCCACATATAACCATATAACAATTACAGCACGGAAACAGGCCATCCCGACCCTTCTAGTCCATGCCGAACACATAATCTCCCCTAGTCCCATATACCTGCGCTCAGACCATAACCCTCCATTCCCTTCCCATCCATATAATTAGGGACGTGCATCTTAGGGACGTGCAGATTGGTTGGTTAATTGGCCACGGTAGATTGTCCCATGCATGTAGGTGAGTGTAAAATCTGAGGGAAGGGTTGACAAGAAAGTGCGCAGTTGATGGAAAAAGAGGGGAGAATAAAATGATCATTAATGTAGGATTAATGGTTGATGGTGGGCCAAAGGATCATTTCTGTGCATGTGATAATATCCAGGAGGCAAAAATTTCCAAAGGCTTGAAAACTTAACACCTTGACCTTCTTCAAAAGCATATTTATAAAAACTGTTAACAGCCATTTATGACACAAATCAAGCCAATGTCATTGCACGTGGACAAACTTATTTAAAGCAGTTCACATGGCACATAAATCTCAAATAATAGTTATAGTGAAACTTAAACGTCAACAAAAAGACTGCTCCTTACCTAGCCGCATTAAATAAAGCTGACGTGAGCTTGCTTGCAACTGCTAAAGCAACGTGTGATAGCAAAGGCTGTGTGCTACCCTGTAACCCAACAAACAGCATGTCAGAAGATCCTGAAGATGTGACATATTTGAACTAATAGTCCCAGAATGTTGCCAGCACAAATGTAGTGAAATATTTTGTAGCAAAATATTTTAATTCTATGTTTAAAATGATTTAAATGAAACCACTGTTCCATGGATGCACTACTATTCACAAAAGTCCATTTAAATACACAAAATGTTGGAAAATAAGCAATTTAAACGAATACAATGTCATAGACACACTTACCTCCAAAGAATAGAAAAAACCTGTGAATGGACCAGAGCCAACTGTTACATATGCCGACATGGCTGGTGGGCTGCTCTTTACAGTAGCATTTACTCCACCTAAAATAGAAGCAGTCTTCAACTGATCAAATGGACACAGGGTCATGATTCCTGGTGTGAAAGGTAGAGAACATAATGACACAAGTGAAAATATATCCCCATACTGCAAATAATCATTTCAAAAAGATGGTGGGAGATGTAATTGATCTGAACAACATAATTTATTTTCTATTGATTATGCATCTTCACCCAAGTAATAAACAATTAAACAGAAAATGAAGCATGTCGTGGAAATGGATTTCTAAATACCATTATAAAGTGGTATAATTGCAATACTGAAAATAAAGACGCATTGATAAATGCGCGGAGCATTTGAAATTACTTTTCAAATAATTCAAGTCCATTCCTATTGATCGCGGCAGATGTGACGGCTAAACTATCCACAGCATCAAACTTAGGTTACCTTCTTAAGATCATTTTGCCTCAATTAACCATGTCTTTTAATACGTGCCTTTAAATCTACTAGTTTGACCAAGCGTTTGGTTATCTACTTCATGCATTTACTTCATGTTGCTCAGCCTCCAATTTTACTTGAAAATATTGCTGCATGTTTAATGAATGCAAAGGTCATTTGGCTGCAAGCTTATTCTGCTCTTGTGAATGGATTTTTATATTACCTATGCTTGTATGGTCCACAATCATATCAACGTCCTGTAAACCCCATTTTTTGTATGTTAAAGGTGGAGGTTGCACACTTTCAGCCCCTGAAGCTGCAGCTGTAAAAAGAAGCAAATTAGAAAAAAAGATAGCAAACCACGTTGTTTCTTACGAGGAACCTACTGCAATTATTCACATTAGTCCTACAGATGGTATATATTACAAGGACAAAGTTTGCTGGCAATGCTCAAATGAACAGTTAAACTGAACCATGTGACAATGCAAGGAACACAAAATTAGCTGTTTGATGCTTTGCTTTTTGAATGAGTTTCTCAGAATGCTGCTGTTACAACAATGCCAGTCATTTACTGACCATCCACAACAGCCCCAAAGGGGATGGTGGTGATGAACAGCTACAGGAATCATTGCTGACCTCCTGCTGAGAAGTTATAAATAACATTGCAGGCAGGAAATACTAAAATTCAAACTCAGTAACGATGAAGAAAACAACAATACATTTCTAAATCATGGTAATATTCAGCTTGAATGGAATTCTGTAAGCAGAGATGTTCCCATGCACCTAGTCCTCTTGTCTTTCTCAGGGTCAGGGCTTGTGGTTTTGAAAGGTGCTATCACAGTAGTCTAAGTGAATGCAATGTAATAGTTCAACATAGTTTAATGGGTTGTTGTTCAATTGGTACTTTATTGCCACATGTACCTAGATACAGCGAAATGCTTTGTTTTGCAAATAATCTAGAAAAAAACAGACTATGCCAAAGCATAATCATTAATAAGTCAAAGAGTGCGGTTCTCTTAGATATTTCAGTTTCCTCCGAGATCCCCAAGATGGTAAGTTATTCCTTGTGTGCGAGTGACAAACAGGAAGGTATTGGTGAGCATGAGAGAGAATTGGAAGCAGGAAAATAAATGGAGAATGGGATCGAGCTGGGAGACTGCACAGACTTGACAGGCCAAATGGCCTCATTCTATGTCATACAGTCAAAAAATGTTGCCAATTCATAGATTGTGATCTGTCATTGATGAAGTTGATGATCCAGTCCCCTGAGGTTGTTAACAAGTTAGGAGGGGATGATGGTGTTGAACAACAGCCTGACACATGTGTTCTTATTGTCCAAGTGGTCTGGTGCGGAATGGCGAGCCAGTGAGATCAGCGACCCCAGTTGATCTATTGTGGCAGTAGGCAAATTAAAGTAGGTCCAGGTTCTTGCTAAGGTAGGAGTTGATGTTGCATAACCACCTTCTCAAAGCACTTCATCACCATAGATGTTAGTGCCACCGGTCGGTAGTCATTGACCTCTACTAATTTATTCTGCCATGACAGAGCAAGGGCACAGGAAAGGTAGTGGTCAATTAGATCTATCCCTCATGCTGGTTCACTCACTACTATTCCCATCTGTGAATTTGGTACCAAGCCACTCTTGGCTATGGATAAGTCTTAGTCCTCCACATGGATGACATTCCCTGACCGTACTCTTTTCAGTGTTTCTTCCATATGTTGTTCAATATGGAATAATACCAGTTCATTGGCTGAGAAAAAATGACAACGTTTCCTTGTCCACATTTGAAAGAGGGTTACAAAAAAACCCCCTAATTTTAATATTTCATTCTCAGGATTCAAGATGACAATATTTATTTTGTATTAACATTTTTGTTAGAAATGTTGCATGTGATGTTCATAGTCCTATAATGCCATTTTGAATTTCAAGGAAATAAATGTGGACAGTGGGTCTGTCATGGGTAAGGGGAACACACCACTGTCCCACTGAATGGCGGTGAAGACTCAAGAGACTGAATGGGCAATTCTTATTTTGTAGGTTCTGATGTTACAAACAAGTTGTTGAAGGATCATATTCTAAAAATGAATAGATTTTTTCCCTCATAATGATGAATACTTACGCACAATTCCCCTAACAATAAAACCGCCCCAAGTTAAGGCTCCCGGAATCGGACAGTATAAAATAAAGGACTGTGAGGCTGTGGACTCTTGAAAGACGCCCATAAATAAAATTTATTATTATTATTATTATTATATTCACACACAATCCGCCACTACTGGACATCATGTCCTCATTCATCCACTTGCCTGGCCATGGCCTCATCTCATTGCTTACGTATCTACCATTTACTTTCCAATAGTGCTTAGTGTTAACCTCAAGCATGCTAGCAGTGATATTATGGAGCTAGATTGTGCACAACCCAGTCATGCACATACAATAACGCTTCCAACGTCTGTTACAAAACTGAAATAAAACATTTTGCACCAAGATAAAGTAAATGCACAGTAATAATTTTATGACCTAACAGAATAACTGTTTAGTTGAAACGTGGCATACAATGTTACATTTTCTGATTTAAGATTTTTATTATACACAATTTTATTTTTGTGCATTTCACATATTCAGTGCATAAACTATATTTATGCAAGATGATTTTCAAGATTCCAGGTTCATCATAAATGAACTCAACAAATACCAAAATCACTATTCTGGTGTTAAGGAAACTGCAAATTTACCACTGAGCAGTAACATTACTGGAACAAAACAATTGATCTCAAAATATTTTCACATGAGCACCACAGCTCAGAGATAATATTTGTCACAAGCATGAAGCATTAAAGTGTTTCCAAGCAACAATTTATTTTTTTGATATGAATTCACCAAGAAAAGTAGCAGCAATCTAGAGGCCAAATTATGTCAGATAATCTTGCAAAGGCAGACATCTGTAATTCCCTGGTTCTACAGTCAGATTTAAATGGAGCATTCTTCAATTCAAAAGAATAACCTAGTGTAAACAAAAATTAAATACAGGCAACATCTCTCCTAAAACCAAGGTAGGTCACACGGTGGCTTAGCGCGAATGCAGCTGCCTTAGACCCGAATTCAATCCCAGACTACCCGGGTTCTGTCTGAACGGAGTTTTATGTTCTCCCCGTGATCTGCGTGGGTTTCTCCGAGATCTTCGGTTTCCTCCCACACTCCAAAGACATACAGGTTTGTAGGTTAATTGGCTTGGTAAATGTAAAAATTGTCTCTAGTGGGTGTGGGATAGTGTTAATGTGCAGGGATCGCTGGTCAGAGCGGACCGGTGGGCTGAAGGGCCTGTTTCCTTGCTGTATCTCTAAACTAAACTAAAAACTAAACAAAAATATTTTTTAAGTTATACAAATTTTGCAAGGAATTAAAACTGGACTACATGGGTTGATGAAAGGATCATAGTTGCGAGTGTTTTATTTCAAGAAATGTTTTATGTTGTATATCAGGTAATGACTTATAACTAAATAATTTTTCCGTTATGCTCTTCAGAAATAATACGCAAGTTCAGGAGTTTGCTCAGTACAAACTCCTACACTGACACATTACATGGCATCATCAATTTAGCATAAATTTAGCATAAAGCCATATCAAACAGAAGCCCAAAATGTAACTTATACATTTTACTTTAATTAATATACGGAACAAAACATTTACTTTTCTTTATGAAAAGTACCTCTTGCTACTTGATTTCGACAGGCACGAAGAGACTGAAAGAGGCTGAACCCATCTATTGTCACAAGGGCAAACGGATACAGAATACTCAGTTCTTCATGCTTTGTGGCAGAGAGGGAAAAAAGAGGTGGGAAGGAAGGAAATGGAAATTACAATTCTAGTCAACAATCGAGATATCAGGATAATTTACAAAATTTTCTCAAAAACAGCACATAAAAAACAATCTACTTAAAATGTACCTGATCACAACTTCATTATATTGATTTTTACTGCCTCTGCAATCTATTCATGCTTAAAATATTCCACTGTAAATGCAAACTAAGTAATTTGGTCATTTTTTTCAACACCACAGCATTTAACTACTATGATATAAACATTATAATCAGGCATCCAAAGAAAAATTACTAACTGAATCATTATCTAGTTTAATAATGCTTATGAATGGTCTATACTCAAAGAGCATTTATCCAAAAGTTTGTTACCTGTTCTGTGACACCAGGATGCCTGGGTATCTCATAGGTTCGACATTTCAATTGCAGAACTGGATCTTCATTTAAAAGTTGGGCCAAAAGAAGAACTCCATTCTGCAACAAAAAGGTAGGAAATGCTTGTGAAAACATGGAAATTAACATACTTGCCAATGTCAGAATTTTTGAGAAAACAATTAGGTTTGATACATTTCATTAACTTAACGATAAATGATGGGTTGAATTGTGGGGAAAGCAATTTGACACCGCATATCATTTAAAAATTCTGTAACTTTGGATCCAAAACAGGCAAATGGGACCAGGGTGCATATGCCAAGACATTGGGTATTTTTAAAGATAGAATTGACAGAAGGGTGTCAAAGGTTACGGGAGAAGGCAGGAAATGGGATTGAGAGAAAAATAGATCAGCCCTGATGGAATAGCTGAGTAGACTCGTTGGGCCAAATGGCCTAATTCTGCTATGTTTTATGGTCTTATCGTTAGACCATTCAGTCTAAGCTTCAATGTTTTGTTGATGCGTTATCCTACAAACTCTGCAAACTGAAATATAAATACTTTGTCATTATATTATATTATTACAAAGGGGCCTCTGATTTATTTTATTCAACTTGGCTCTAGTTAATAAAATCTGGATCTAGATCTCAACTATGTCTGACTCGGAGACCCCACTAAACTCCCCAAGTGTGGAGCCTTCAATTCCTTGCACATTTTCTGGATCACAAGTGTGATCATGGATAAATATTGCCTTCTGGGACTTTTTTTGTAAATAGAACATGAAGGAAGGGCAGTCATCTTCAATAGGCAAATCTACAACCTGTTACAAACAATTTCCAGGTATATATTATATATTTGAGGTGAACATAAACACAAATAATATGTAGGTTACTGGAAAACTATGTCATTCTATAGAGCATGATTAAAAATAACTGAAGTTAATTATTTAATCTGAATATTTTTTTTAATTAATGTTTGAATTCCCCTCAAAGTAAACATTTGAATTAATTACCTCTGTGTAAAATCGTACATATCCAGAGGTAAAACCAACAATTATACATGTCCAGTCTGGTCGTCCCGTGGAACTTCTATCAATTGTAAAAGAGATTGTTATTTCATTCAGCGATTTCAGAATTAAATCATAAGCTGCATTGCAACAAGTTTTTACAAAATTATTATTATCATGTTCTAGGCCACATTCTCACCATAGGTATAGCTATGACATTTTTATTCTTCAACAGTTTGAAAACTATCAAGCAAATTTAGCACAAGATTCTAGGTTGATAGTTTTGAACAGTAGAAAAGGAGCAGTATTAGAGACTCCTTCAAACATGATGTTAAATTTAATTCCCAGCTGCTTTCCACAACAATTATGTGCAATTATCCTTATGTAGGGAGATGAATCATAACAATTTAGCCAATATTCTTTAACATTATTAAGACAACAACTTCAACAAAGTGCAGAGGCCATAGGTGCAGTTTGGTTTAGTTTATTCAGTAAAGTTGCTGAAAGTAAGAGTCATTTTCCTTTAAATTAGGAGAGAAAACTAAATCCCATCCCCATGACATTATTGACTTAGTTGAATTTGGCATCAAACTCCTCTGATCAATACTGCCCAAACGTTGAACTGAACCCAACTATATAAAAAAGGGAGCAGGTCAGAAGGCATGTATTCTGTAGCTCAAGACTCAACACTGGCCTGGGTGATGAAAGATCCAAGCATACTCAAGCAGCCTGACATCATCTAGTGTACTTAGTCTATTTGACTGGCACCCAATCTTTTTACATACGGTGCATTCAGAAAGTATTCAGACCCCTTCACTTTTTCCACATTTTGTTGCGTTATAGCCTTATTTTAAAATGGATTAAATTCTACACACAATACCCCAAAACGAAGAAGTTAAAAACAGGTATTTAGAAATGTTTACAAAATAATTAAAAATAAATAACTAAAATATCACATTTACATGTATTCAGACCCTTTGCTATGACACTCAAAGTTGAGTTCAGGTTCATCCTGTTTCCATTGATTATCCTTGAGATGTTTCTACAACTTTATTGGTGTCCGCCAGTGGTAAATTAAATTGATTGGACATGATTTGGAAAGACACACACCTGTCTATATAAGGTCCCACAGTTGACAGTGCATGTCAGAGCAAAAACCAAGCCATGAAGACGAAAGAATTGACCGTAGACCTCTGAGACAGGATTGTGTCGAGATACAGATCTGGGGAAGGGTATGAAACTATTTCTGCAGCATTGCAGGTCCCGAAGAGTACAGTGGCCTCAGTCGTTCTTAAATGGAAGAATTTTGGAACCACCAGGACTCTTCATATGGTTGCTGCCCGGCCAAACTGAGCAATCGGGGGAGAAGGGCCTTAATCAGGGAGGTGACCAAGAACCCGATGGTCACTCTGACAGAGCTCCAGAGTTCCTCTGTGGAGATGGGAGAACCTTCCAGACGGGCAACTATATCTGCAGCACTCCACCAATGGTAGAGTGGTAGAGTGGCCAGACGGAAGCCACTCCTCAGTAAAAGGCACATTACAGCCCTCTTTGAGTTTGCCAAAAGGCATGAGAAACAAGATTCTCTGGTCTGATGAAACCAAGATTGAACTCTTTGGCCTGAATGCCAAGCGTCACGTCTGGAGGACACCAGGAACCACTCTTCACCTGGCCAATACCATAACTACGGTGATGGCAGGATCATGCTGTGGGGATGTTTTTCTGCGGCAGGAACTGGGAGACTAGTCAGGATCAAGGGAAAGATGAATGCAGCAAAGTACAGAGATCTTTGATGAAAACCTACTCCAGAGCGTTCTGGACAGACTGGGGCGGAGGTTCACCTTCCAACACAGCCAAGACAACGCAGGAGTGGCTTTGTGACAAGTCTGTGAATGTCCTTGAGTGGCCCAGCCAGTTCCCGGACTTGAATCCAATTAAACATCTCTGGAGGGTCCTGAAAATAGCTGTGCATCGACGCTCCCCATCCAACCTGACAGAGCTTGAGAGGATCTGCAGAGAAGAATGGGAGAAATTACCCAAATACAGGTGTGCCAAGCTTGTAACGTCATACCCAAGAAGACTTGAGGGTGTAATCACTGCCAAAGGTATCTCAACAAAGTACTGAGTAAATGGTCTAAATGCTTATGTAAATGTGATATTTCAGTTATTTCTTTTTAATTACTTTACAAAAATTTCTAAACCTGTTTTAGCTTTTTTTATTATTAGGTATTGTGTGTAGATTGCTGATAAAAAATAGTAATAGGCCAACAGCAAATGCTAATTCACTGGCTCACCACTCTGCTATGGACCACCTGGCTGACAAGAATACATACGTCAGGCTGCATTTCATCAACAAAAGCTTGGCCTTCAAAACGATTATCGCCTCCAAGCTCATCACTCCCAGCTCCGAGACCTGGACCTCTGTATCTCACTTTGCAACTGGATTCTTGACTTCCTCACTGGCAGATCGCAATCAGTTGCATCTTCTCCATTACCACAGCAAGACCAGACTGTGCATTTGGACCTCCTTGCTCTACTCTTTTTACATCCAAACATGTGCCTAAGCACTCAACGTTAACAAACATCAAGGAACTCATTGTGGATTTAAAGGGTAAGCCAGGAGACCATGCGCCAGTTTTTATTGGTGGGTCAGCGATAAGAGTTAGCAGCATCAAATTCTGGGATGTTCACATCTCAGTTGACCTGACTTGGGCCCAACATTTAAATGTAATTATGAAGGTGGCACTTTTAGAAATAGAAAGAGATTCAGCATGTCACTAAATACTCCATAATTAACTTTTCCATATGTACTGTAGAAAGTATCTTCTTTGCAGTGGCCTCTTCCATCAAAGAGCCCCATGATTCAGGCTATGCTCTCTTCTCATTGTTACCATCAGCAAGGGATATAGAAGCATGAAATCCCACACCACCAGTTCCAAGAACAGCGATTTTCCAACAGATTCTTGAACTAACTGAGACAACGCCAATCCTACCTCAGCAATAGAACATTACAGATCACCTCTCGTACTATGACTGTTTTACAATTGTGTTTTGTGCCATGGTTTTAATTTTGTTGTTTTGCACAATCCTCAGGCATTTCACTGCACATCTTGTATGTGACAAATAAAGTTGAATCGACTCTTTCACTCTTTTGTAGAATGTGTCACGTGTGTAACTACAATGCTGCTGCAGCATGATTTTTCATTGTACCTGTAACTCACCATAATTGTGCATATGACATACTTGTGCATATGACATACTTGATCCTAGCAGATTACCAATGATTGGAGTCACTTAACAGCACTGTTGAAAGACATAACCACCAAGCAAGTGGTGCAATAAGTAGGATGGCAAATGATAGTTCAAGTTAGACACTCAGCGGGACAGGCAGCAGGAGATGTGTTCATCTTTTCGTTTGGACAAACAATTTGGAAAATGTTCCATCTGAGAGGTACACTGAACAGCAGGGCTAGAACTACAGGTAGTTCTGGATTTCAAGTTTTCCGCTAAGATATTTTACCCCATAACCTCAGGCAAATCCAGCACACTCAAATGTATGTAGATAGTAAGGAAATGCAGATGCCCGTTTATACCAAAGAAAAACACAAAGTGCTGGAGTAACTTAGCAGGTCAGGCAGCTTCTTTGTATCACGTGGAGCTAATTGAATTGGCTGGAGAATGATTTCTGTGAGGAAAGGGAATGTTTAAGGAGGTTAATTATCCCTTTGGCAGTTCTGCCTGAAGTAGTTGCAATAACTTTGAGTATTTTAAACAAATATTTTGATATAGTCATCCTCAACAGGGAATGTTTATAGCTTTCTGAATTACTCGTAATTGTTAATTGCCTACAACAGCTGGATACAAATTTTTTATTAACAGTAGAATTGATCAATTGGTTAATGTAGAATCTTATTATTCACTTGTATCTCTATCAAAAGTTCAGCAGTTGTTTGGTATCTCATTGTTGCGTATGACCTGTTATTTTGCATTCTTGACCCTGTCATGATGTTAATGGTGGTGAGAAACACACCAAGGTACAAGCGTATAGATTGTAAGGAAAGAATTTTACTATTGAATGGTGATACATTGTCCATTGAGACCATAGTTTAATCCGCTTGATAGGTCCCAATTTGCACGGCAAATTTCTTTCCCGATGCCATGGTGGAATCAGCTCAAAGATCGTCAAGACTTCATAAAGTCTCAACATTAATTTTTCAGTTTAATTAGGAATAATCAATAAAAGTAGATGACATATCAAAAGAAAGGATGCCATATTTAATTAAACTAAATGTGATATATCAAGAATAGTGGAAAGAAGTGTATGCAACTTCATAATTGGCAAATAGATAATCCCCTTATAAGGAGCCAAATTACAAAACAAAATGGGTTTGGGGTGTGAAGAACAAATGTTACTGATCAACAGAGGCAATTGCAAAAATAAGGATTTGGTGTTTGAAAACAATTATTTCTTAACCGATCACATACTAACAAGAAAAGAAAATGACGACAGCCAGAATTGGGAATGAGTTTTATTAAAAGGATGGTGAAGAGATAACATCTAATGTTAGCATGTTTACATCACATCTTTTTCGAAGATTTGGAATACATACTTCAATTTATTCACGTTAAATGTAGTATATTGTGAGAATACATTGTGCTATTATTTTCTTTGCCTACCCTTCCCCAATGTGTCACATGGCACCTCAATATTTTACGGTCAATGTTAATAACTTACAGTAATAGTAAAAGTAACAGGTCAAAGGATATGGGAAGAAGGCAGGAACACGGTACTGATTGTAGATGATCAGCCATGATCACAGTGAATGACGGTGCTGGCTCCAAGGGCTGAATGGCTTACTCCTACACCTATTGTATTAGCGATAATGTTGTTTTCTCTGGATCAAAAGCCGAGGGGAGACCTCATAGGAGTTTATAAAATTATGAGAGGCATCGATGGGTAGGCAATCAGAATATGTTTCCCCAGAATGGAAATTTCAAACTCTAGCTTGTCTTTGAGTTTAGAGGGAGGAAGTTTCAAGGAGATGTGTGGGGCAAGTTTTTTAAATTTAAAACACAGTGGTAAGTGCCTTGAGCCTGATGCCAGGCACGGCAGTGGAAGGAGATGTGAAAGTGGCAGTTAAGAGCTTTTTAAATCGGCACAAGTATGTAGGGAATGTTGGGATATGGATCACATGCAGGCAAGAGGGATTAGTTTAATTTGGCATCATGTTCAGTCCAGACATCATGGGCCAAAGGGCTGTACTGTACTATTCTATGTTCTGTTAACCAGTCTCAGCTGCTGAATTTTCTAACCAAAATGTTGGTAAAATAACGTGATCTACTGTAAGCAACTTTTGTTTTATCAATACTTATGTAGCTGTACCCGGATCCTCAAATAAAAATACTTACCTCTTCTGGCTTGCTAAGGGTATGCAAATAGCACTACTGACACATTCACTGAAAGAAAAAAAAAAACAGGACATCATATCAGATGTTTAATATATATGGCATATCATAAACCTTAACCAAATAAATTCAGGTGTTCCAATCATGGTTTAATGACGTTAGACAACCAGAACTAAGTTATTTTTGTTTATAAAACTAAATTTTATATAAAACACAACTTTAGAATGTTGAAGACTGTCCCAATGTAACCCAACCTCGTCTGTTCAATTTCTAATTATGGAAAAAGGCTCAAACAAGCAATCCCTACACTAAAAGCAGCTAACAGGTTAGACATCAGTGATGACTATAAATTTACAGGCCAATAAGCGTTCGCTATTCCGAAAAACACAAGGAATCATGGGATTTGTCAAAGGTCATTTGTGATAAAGAAAAAGCGTACAAGCGCTGGCTGTGTATAAATTGTTAACTATTCAGCCAATGAATTAATCTAGAATTCTGTCAACTCAATAGCTTCCTTTCTTGGTCTACTGTTCACACACTACTGACACAGTCCCAGTTCTAGATCAGTTCATTAATCTGCAATTATGAGATATTCAAAAAGTTAAAGAATTTATTATTTTCATTTAATCCTTAATGTGTTTGCTACAAGAATAAGAAAATATTACTTGTGTTTGAAACATTTTCTTATCATTATTCATAATTTATGTGTAAAAATATATTTAATCTGAGGAACGGGGGTGCCAGGTTGCGAGGTGTAACAGCGAGAGAGAGGGGGCAGATGCGAGTGGGAGACAGTGGGAGAGACTGGACCGGCGGAGAGACATTCTCGGCAGCTGAGCTGCTGCGTGTGTGCAGTGGCAGCCCCAGGCTTACAGTCAGCACAGAAAATAAATACTAACTCCAGCTCAACTATGCTCCAACCCCCAAGGAACCCGTTGCCCGACAGGCCGGGACCGTCAGCTGCACCTCTCGCCTTACCCAATGGCTGTCGGTTAATCCCCTCGGTGCCGGAGAAAGCCGAGCACCAGTCACCGATGGGGATACACACAAAATGCTGGAGTAACTCAGCGGGACAGGCAGCATCTTTGGAGAAAACGAATAGGTGACGTTTCGGGTCGAGACCCTTCTCCAGAGATGTTGCCCAACCCGCTGAGTTACTGCAGCATTTTTGTGTACCCCCTTTGATGACTGGTATAATAACCCTGTATAACTCGGGAGGGCAGCCAGAGTGAGAATGGAACCCATATACCCAGGCTGAGGGGGGCCGGACTGTAATTCATTAGATTGTCACTGCTGAGATTTTTGCATGGACCAGTGGAGAAGGGAGAAATAGTGTTGCTAAGTCCAGTATCAATACAACAGCTCTTGCATCATCGAAGACCCGGTTCGATCCTGACTACGGATGAAACGTAGGTCTGTATACACACAGCAGCTCAGCTGCTGAGAATGTTTTTCTCCAGTGACCTATGACCTGGGCATGCGCAGTCGGAATACCGAACACGCTTATTCAATATACCTGCAAATTTTAAATATCGTATCCACTTCACAGATGGTCAATAGTAATCGACCCAAATTTTACTGAAAAATTATAGACACAATCTGTATATCCCCCCCCCCATGTAACTCAGGAAAAAAGGAATTTCTACACCGATGTCAAACTCCAAAGTTGCTGTTAAGGTAAGAGATCAGTGAAGACCTCTTTGAATAATCAATACTTGATCTGACCATCAACATGGTTCTTTCGACTACTCTGCGTACAGGGCAGGCTATCAGCAATCCATCCCCCACTGTCAGCCACCCAAACAATGCTATTTACCTTGTCATAATAGAGATTTGCCATAACCATCGAATAATGCTTCTCCCGGGTGCTTCATACCAGTGGAACCACACATGATATGCATGACCTTTTCTCAAGAGGTCAGTAATGAGGCAGTTCACAAATGATCACATGATCTAAGCTATTAATTTTACTCCCAGTGTCATATTTTTCCTAACGTACAAATTTTGCACAAAAACACGTGTAAGAATTTCACTAATGAGAAAACCCTGTATTAATACTTTAACAAGTTAACTGAATCAATTAATATTGATTACGTGAAATATATATTTTTTTCTAATTGGTCTAATTCTACCAAAATCTAGTTTTCCAAAATGTGATGTTCTTTGGAATAAGTTGCAAACATTTGTGAGGGGTTTAAAATTAACTACATTCTCATGAGAGTTATAAGGGGAGTTTGTGTAAATTAAGTCTACACTATGATGAGGTTTGATAAAACTCGGGAAAGTAGTTTATCATTCCTATTATCAAATAAAACATTCGAAGGGTTGTATTTTCAACCTTCCAACAAAGAATTGATACATTTGGCTCAAAAATAAGATCTAACAGCAATCTAATTATGACAAATCAAAAGCATTTTGCAGCTGCTAGCTTTCAATAATATCTCTTATCACAAAAGCAGCATAATGCAAACTAAAGGAATTATGGAATCCCAAAGTTGTTGCAAGGGTAGAAGGAAGCTGTTGTTAAAATCAATGCAAGTATTCTGCTACATCTGTCAGACTGCTAACTTTATGGTATTCATTGACCCTATGTACCAGAGTGACAGACCACTAGTTGATTTACATACAGACTGTTGAATGACAAGTGACCAGGTTTATCCTCACACAAGGAATCACACAAAAATAACAAAAACAAAAACAAAAATGCTGAAGATACTCAAGTAACTTCTGTTGATTGACGAAAAGAGTTAACCTTCATCAGAAATCAGATTAAGTTAGATTGAGCATCTGCAATTTTGTTTTTACTATTCAACATCTGTACAGCTTTGGTCCATGATTGTTCAAATCGAAGGCAACCATCATAGTCATAGAGTGAAACAGTGTGAAAACAGGCCTTTCTGCCCAACTCGCCCACACCGCCAACAATGTCCCAGCTACACTCGTCACTTTTGCCTGCTCTTGGTCCATATCCCTCCAACCCTGTCCTAACCATGTACCTGCCTAACTGTTTCTTAAACGATGGGATAGTCCCAGCCTCAACTACCTCCTCTGGCAGCTTGTTCCATACACCCACCACCCTTTGTGTGAAAATGTTACCCCTCAAATTCCTATTAAATCTTTTCCCCTTCACCTTGAACCTATGTCCTCTGATCCTCGATTCCCCTACTCTGGGCAAAAGACTGCGCATCTACCCGATCTATTCTGCTCAAAAGTACAAAAATTAAATTGATTACTTGTTTTAATGTATACTTACCCTTCTTCAACATTCAAAGCACCGCTCCAGGTAACACAATACTGCATTTCATTTTTACCTTTTTCATTATTCTTCCATTTTGCTAAAATACAATTAAAGTGAACACTCAGATTTGAAAGATTTATTTCTGGAAGCATTTTAAACTTTTTAATTTTACAAGCAGAAATCGCTATTTAAAAATGTATACCTTTGCAATCAATTAAGTTAAAAAATAAAAATGATGAAAATGTCTGCTTTTGGCAATATCTATGCAAAGGGAAGCAGATTTAATATTTTGAACTCAACCTTACATCAAAACCAAAAAGATAAATATCCAATTAGTTTTAAGTTAGCATGGCCATAGAAAAACATTATTCAGATTTGCTTTCCAAAGATGCTGAAGAACTGAGTATTTCCAGCAGAAATGTATTATTTCCAAATTCCAGCATCTACAATTTCCTCCTTGTCAATTATAATTTTATACTCAAGCAAAATATAAACTGCTAAAACTAAAGTATCTTTTTAAGTTGAAACGGTGCAAAGTTCACAACAGGAATTTCACTTACGCACAAGGAATACAGCTCTCTGATCCCTGGCCATCACCATTAAATCATTGGTTGGTGACAATGATATCACACAGTCTTGTAACCATGATACAGTCGGTGCTTTACTTGAAGATTTATCTTCCTTCTGTAACACATTTTAAAGCTAAACGTAAACACATGATATAACCTGTTTTTTTTTTGGGGGGGGGGGAGGGTGGATTGCAAAACAGTTTCAAAATGGCTGTTCTCATTATTTTAAAAAGAAACTGAAGCATCCAAATGAAAAAATAAATTGTCAGGAATTTAATTTGACTACATTAGCGAAAACCTCTTAGGTAGACAGTGGTCTAAAAGTTGAATTGTTAAAGACTAGGAATGTAAATACATTTAAATCATGGTTTCAACTATGCATAGAAATTAGTACGAGCAATAATGTGGATTTAATGGATACTGTCACTAAAGATTAGAAATTCAGAAAGATATTGTCAACACGTTAATATTCATAAAATTATAATAGGCTATTGGCAGAATTTTAAGTAACAATTTAAACCAAATTCATATGCATTATTGAAGTGAAGGTATTTTAAAATTATTTAATTATCTGCAATTGGCTTGGACCACTCTAAGGACATGAAGAAGGCACCTTACTGGTTAAGTGCTTTCCTCTTACAATAGATTTATATTGTAAATAAAGGATTGAGGTAAAAAGAGTTTGGAGCGTTGCAACTACTAAATGAAACATGCAATAAAAGATTATGTGATGTACTTAAAAGTGAACAAATTCTTCAAATAATTTGGCCATTGATTAACTGAAGGGCTGGCAACTTGCACACCGTGGATTCTGATGAGGTGAAGAATACAAGAAATGATAGAGCATCCACACAACCCAGTCCATAGTGTATAAAATTACTTAGGTAACAGAAAGTAGCATAGCCAGGGAAAATAAAGAAATTGTAAAAAAAGTAAAACGACAAAAGAAAACACAGAAAGCACAACTTCTATTCAGTAGGAAAATTGTGTTTGATTATTACTCTGTATTATGAGTAAACTGACTGTACAACCCACAAAATTGATGAACCCAGATCATTATCAGACTTGATAAGTAACTAACTCACAGATTATCATTAATAACCACCCAATAATTAATGAGAATAAGATTCTTTACCAAAGCAACATTCAAACCCAGGCTTAATATAATGAATTAATTAAATACACAACTGATGACCAGGTCTTACAATTTCTTTTAATTCACCGTCTTCCCATGTTCCCCAGTCTTCATCCTCCCAGCTGTGCTCTTTATCTAGACAAGAAAACAAATGTAATAATTATGTCCACATCTCAGGTGCAACTTTAACAAGAAATATACGGGTTTAATACTACACATTTCAAACAATGCATTGTTATGTTTTAATAATTAAAGAACATTTATATTTCAATAGCAACAATTTAATAAAACTTGGTATTGCAAGTTTTAAGCCTAAATTTAGACTCAAAGTCACTGCAACCAAATTGTATCTGATAACTAAATAAATTGAGGGCACCTACATTTGTAACATAGAAACATAGAAAATAGGTGCAGGAGTAGGCCATTCGGCCCTTCGAGCCTGCACCGCCATTCAATATGATCATGGCTGATCATCCAACTCAGTATCCTGTACCTGCCTTCTCTCCATACCCCCTGATCCCTTTAGCCACAAGGGCCACATCTAACTCCCTCTTAAATATAGCCAATGAACTGGCCTCATGAATGTTATATTAATAGTTAAAATATGTGCAAGACCATTAAATAAATCAAGTGAGCAAGTTATTCTTCAAAGATGGGAAGTAAAAAGGCTTTACAAGGTTGAGGCACAAAAAATTGCAGGTGCTGAAATCTTATCAACACAAGAGTGCTGGAGGAACTTAGGTGGTCAGGCAGCAACTGTGGAAGGAAATGGACAAGTACATTTTCAGGTTGGGCCCTTCTTTAGACGATTCTGATTCAGGAAGCCTTGACCAGCCCAAAGGAGATGCTCAACCAGTCTCAGGAACTATTTTTTGCACACTGAAAGCCAGACAATATCCACGCTCACACGGATGAATGCAAGTCACAGGCACCTATTTTGCATGTTTGTTTGTCAAGGGTGAGGTACTGTCGGATAACTTTGTTTTCATTTCTACAAAAAGGCGAGAGGGGTAAGTCTGGAAACCCGAACCACACATCAGTTGTTGGAGAAAATTCTCAGGGACAGGATTCTTGTTCACTTTGAAAGACAGATTGATTAGGCGTCAGTGATCACCCTGTACACTAGCACTATCCTACACACTAGAGACAATTTACAGAACCCAATTAACCTACAAACCTGTATGTCTTTGGAGTGTGGGAGAAAACCCACGCAATAACAAGGAGAACATACAATCTCAGTACAGACAGCACCTGTAGTCAGGATCAAGTCCACGTCTCTACCACTGCAGCACATTGGCCTTCATTATTCAGGGAATTAAGCGTAAAAGTTAAGGCCCTTAGACATAGACCATTAGACATAGAACTAGGCCCTTCAGCCCATTGGGACTACTTCACCATTCAATCATGGCTGATCTATCTCTCTCAATCCCATTCTCCTGCCTTCTCCAGTGTTGGCAAGTCGGGCCGAAGGGCCTGTTTCCACAATGTATCACTTTTTGACTCTATCTCCATTTGGTCACCCTGCTGTAGGAAAGATGCTATTAAGCTGGAAAAGGTGCGGAGAATCAGGAGGCTGTTGGTAAGACTCAAAGGCGTGTCCTATTGCAAGATGTCGAGCCGGCTATAATTCATTCTTTGGAGTACAGGAAAAGTGCGCTTTTGTAAAGGTATCGAAAATCATGAAGGGAATGATTAGGTGAATTCAGTCTTTTACACAGGCTAGGAGAATTGAGAACAAGGAGGCATAGGATTAAGATGAGAAGGGAATAATTTAATAGGACTCAGAGCAACTTGTACCTCTCAGAGGATGGTGGGAAAATAGAAGAGCTGAACGAGGAAGTAGTTGAGGCAGGTACAATAACAACATTTAAAAGACATTTGGACAGATGTGTGCATAGGAAAGATATATAGGGATATGCATAGAACACAGGTAAATAGGACCAGCTTTGATGAGGCATCTTGGTCAGCATAAAAAGCTTGCATAATGAGGCAGAGGATGTTCTGCTGTCAAAATACCAATACCGGGACTGTTGCTTCCTCACACACTAAATTATTTAAAAAAAAATTAAGATACTGCCAACCAAATATATGAGAAAACGAAAAAGATATTTGTTGGGTTAACTGAAATAAAGAATGCAAAGAGTCTCCTGTGAACTATAAATCAAAATTGCTCTTAATAACACAAATTGTTTAGGATTCTGTGAAATGAATATTAAAAAAAACACGTACAAAGAAGCATTGTTCACTTTCAAACTAACCAAGCTCCAGCTGATCTCTAGCCTAATGCGATTATACATGTGTAATGGACCAGAAGGAAATAATTTTAAGGGAACTTGTGGTGGAATACAACTGTTGATTGCAAAAGAAAACACCAATAACTTAAACTGTCAAGAAAATGACAAATGCAGCATTTCTCCCTTGGGCATCAGTCTTTGTAAACCACAAGTCAAACTTACATTTATAAATTGAAGGCATTAGAAACCCAACAACTCAAGAGTTCCCAAATAAATAACATCCTCATAACCTCAAGGGCAGCACGGTGAGGCAGCGTAGAGTTGCTGCCTTATAGTACCAGAGAAACAGGTTCGATTCTGACTACGGGTGCTGTTTGTACGGAGTTTGTATGTTCTCCCCGTTACCTGCTTAGGTTTTCTCCGGGAGCTTGGGTTTCCTCCCACACGCCAAAGAAGTACGGGTTTGTAGGCTAATTGGCTTGGTAATATTGTAAATTGTCCCTAGTGTGTGCAGGATAGTGTTAGTGTGTGGGGATCGCTGGTGAGCGAGAATTCGTTGGACCAAAGGGCCTTTTTCCACCCTGTATCTAAGCTAAACTAAACATAGAATAAACTTGAAATAGAAAACCTGGCAGAGAATTTAAGCAAGCTTCAGTGAAAAAAAGCTCTGTATACATCCAGAGGACCAAAACTGACGTCAACGTCTTAAGAGTTCAGAAAGAAGTGGATGCACGGTCTTTGCATTAATCATACAACATTCCTAAGAATCTAGATTTATCCTAATGGACTAGAGGATGGCAAATGTAACAGCACTTTTCAAGAAAGGAGAGTAAATTGAGAAGTACAGACCAGTTCGCCTGACACCTGTTGCTGAGCCTGGAATCCATTATCAAGAACATAGTTACTAATCACAACAGGGTTAGGCCAAATTAATATGATTTCATGCCAGATAGGTCATGCATGGGAAATATAACTTATCTTTGTTTAGAAGATGAACAAGCAAATCAGGCAAGTAGGAAAACATGTAGCTATGGCACTCAATGAGCAATGATTACAGCAATTACATATGATTTCACGTAATTAGGTTAACATAAGAACATATGGAGGAATTGCTAAACAGCAAAAAGTATAAACATGCGAGTCAATTATAGACAAGGAACTGCAGATGCTGGAATATTGAGCACATATATGAGAGTCTTTTCTTGGTGAAGTCCATGATATAGATCGGGGCCTCAACTTTTCAGCATAAGGGCCACATTATATATTTGGCACATTTCTGCGGGCCGTACTCACACAGTCACGCATAAACTCATGCACACACTCACGCACACACCCACATTCACGCACCCACACTCACCCACCTACTCACTCACTGGGGCCACTGCCGCCAATCTTCAGTCTCCCCGGGGCCATTGACGATAACCTGTCAGCAACTGCACACAAACCCTCAACTTGATAGCCTACGGCAAACTGACGTGCAAGTTCCCGCGCTAACACAGAACCCACTAACTAGCCTGCCGCACGGAACGCGGGTTGGATAAAATCTCTTGGCGGGCCGCATGTGGCCCATGGGCCATAGTTTGGAGACCCCGGATATAGATCATAAGCCAAGGGACAATTGAGAAGTGACTCAAAACACAAACTGCTAGAGGAATTCAGCTGGTCAGGCAGCATCTAGAGGGAACGGACAGGCGACTTTTCAGGTTGGGACTTTTTTTTTTTCCAATCTGAAGGGCCCCAACCCGATTACAATCTATATCAATGACATCAGGAAAAGACTCAAATACTGTAAAATTGTGCATAATTCTTAACTACAGAGGCAATAGAATTAACGTGTATATACAAGAAGTAATTTGAAAAGCAAATACAAGTAAATTTTTACATGGGAACCGTATCACCAAATGTAATGACTGCACAGAGTTTAGGTGTTATCAACAATTTTTTTTAATCTCCATTCAAGGAAAGAAATATAGGCTTAGTAGACAGTGCAGCACAATTTACTTAATATCTCAAAAAGTTGCTTCATTTTGAGATATTAAGACTGGCTCTTAATCACTGGAATTTAGAAAAGGGTGACCGTATTACCACGTACGAGTTGCTTAGAAGGTTACATGCAGGTTGTTTCTCTGGCCGGTGAATCATAAACCTTTGGGGGCATAATCACAAGATTCCAACGTTCACAGCGCACATAGCAACAAAAAAAAATTCTATTCACCTTTGTCCGAAATAGTCAACCTGTCATGGGATTCAGCCCCATTAGGAGCATACTTTTATTCTGTTTGGATAAGTAATTGACTTTTGAAGACTGAGAAAGGATTGATTTTTTTAGCATTTTAATTCTTTGGAAGAACTGCAGGTGCCAAATTGTTGAGTTGGAAGAAAACAGAGCAGCCTCGAGGATCTATTGGGCCTTCTGTTTCAATCACATATCCTGCTCTCTTAAAGCATGCCTTAGATTTAATATTTGAAGCATCTTACACTAAAGACAATATTTGACTAACTTACACAAGAATCTAACTAAATATAGGGACCATTGACATATTTTAGATATTTCCCCAAAAGCAAATTTGACAAAATGTTGCCAATGTAATGTAATTACTTATAGTTGTAAATGCAATTTCAATTTTAGCTAATTTCATCCTAGAATTAAATTGCCCTCATTTAAAACATCTAACATTTTGTGTTCAAACACCCAATATATTTCTTCAAAACAATTCTTCATTTGGGAATCTTAACATCCAGCACCATCTAATCATGTAATTTCAAGGTTATCTACAATATAGTAAAGAAGCATAGCACATTGATAAATTTCTATTCAGGTTGTTTGGACAGGCATAATTCTCCACCTGCAGCCGTTCAGTCTACTGACTCATCTTGCACTCCATCTGCTGCAACAGTGAGCTCCACAGGCCAGTTACACTGGACCATCTTGTTGGCAGATTGCCTCCACCACGTAATCCAAGACCTGTATTTTTAGTGTCACAACCAGGACCATAGCCTCTTGCTTCCTATCTCAAACATCCTGCTCACTAGCCTTTGTCAGACCTCCCCTTGATGCTCAATGTCAAGTGAGGGCATCACCATCCTGGGCTCTCGTCAAGTGAGGCACCTGCCATTCTTGTGAGTAGCCAAAGCCCACTAGAGGAAGCTAAAGTAAACTAAGTAGGCAATACAAGCGTTGGCATTTAATATACAAGTTAATTGTCAAGGAAATGCCCCAGACGTAAACACATTAATAATAGCAACTACTTGTGGACCTCAACATCATCAAACTGTAAAAGTAATCCAAGTCAGCACAAGGCTCAAGAGGTTTCAAAATTACCACGAAATCCATGGTTACATCACTAGACGCTTATAGACATAAAAACAGAAAATAGGTGCAGGAATAGACCATTCGGCTCTTCGAGCCTGCACCGCCATTCAATATGATCATGGCTGATCATCCAACTCAGTATCCTGTACCTGCCTTCTCTCCATACCCCCTAATCCCTTTAGCCACAAGGGCCACATCTAACTCCCTCTTAAATATAGCCAATGAACTGGCCTCAACTACCTCTGTGGCAGAGAATTCCAGAGATTCACCACTCTCTGCGTGAAAAATGTTTTTCTCATCTCGGTCCTAAAAGATTTCCCCCTTATCCTTAAACTATGACCCCTTGTTCTGGACTTCGCCAACATCGGGAACAATCTTCCTGCATCTAGCCTGTCCAACCCCTTAAAGATTGTGTACATTTATATAAGATCCCCCCTCAATCTTCTAAATTCTAGCGAGTACAAGCCAAGTCTATCCAGTCTTTCTTCATATGAAAGTCCTGACATCCCAGGAATCAGTCTGGTGAACCTTCTCTGTACTCCCTCTTTGACAAGAATGTCTTTCCTCAGATTAGGAGACCAAAACTGTATGCAATACTCCAGGTGTGGTCTCACCAAGACCCTGTACAACTGCAGTAGAACCTCCCTGCTCCTATACTCAAAGGATATTTTAGAATGTATGGAGCTATGGAGCGGACCACCAACTTTCCTACTGGGGAAACTGGCCATTAAAAAAAAAAAATCACACAAGTTTTGCAGACAACGAACTGCTGCAGACTGTAATGTGAATAGTCTACTCCAGTTATGTGTTTTGATGCCTTTGCATAACTGGCTTTGGGAAACGTCTCGTCTGACAGCCGGCACCTGCGATGGTACAAACGCTCAGCAGTTTATAGAAGGGTCTCGATCCTGAAAGGTCACCCATTGCTTCTCTCCAGAGATGCTGCCTGTCCCGTTGAGTTACTCCAGCTTTTTGTGCCTATCTTCGGTTTAAACCAACATCTGCAGATCCTTCCTACACACTGGAGCTGCAGCTCCTGACAGCGATGCCAATCCACAACCTGCTACCTCAGGGGCAACTGCGTTACCCGGGGGAAGCCTCAGCCGAGAGCCCGGGGAAACTTTCTCTCTCCCTTCCCTTCTGGACAACCCCTCGCTCCCATCCCGGGCCCAGGCCCAGGCCCATCTCCGGCTCCCAGTCACCATACGCGAGGCCGCCACCTACCTCCACCCTTCGCTTCCCCCTTCGGATGCGGGAAGAGGAATTCGTGGATGGGCTTGAGGTCGTGGAAGTAGCAGAAATGCAGGAGGCTGCAGGCCATGGCGGTGCTGGCGGTGACCACAGGCGCCTCTCACTCCGGGTTGTTGTTGTTGCGGCCGCGCCGGCAGCGGCTTCGACGCCTCACCACGCATGCGCTGCCCACACAACAGGCCTGACAGCTGCCGTCGACGACTGCGCATGCGCAGGCGTCTTAAAGGCGCGGCGCCCTCTGTTTAAAAAGTGACCCCAGCTACCCCCGAATTAAAGGGATCGTCTCATCTTAGACATGGACTCGCTCGTCGCTGCAAATGCGAGATCAGGTCCAGGGAGCATGTTGTGAGGAAGAAACAAAATGCTGGAGTAACACAGCGGGACGGGCAGCAACTCTGGAGAGAAAGGATAAGTGACTTTTCGGGTCGAGACCCTTCTTCAGACAGGATTCTATCTAGAGAGATTTAAGATAAACCTCAGCGGCAACTTTTTTCCCTCAGACGGTAGAGCATATCTAGAATGAGTTGCCAGAGGAAGCTATAGAAGTGGATATAATTACAACTTCCAAAATACATTTGGGCCGATATATAGATAGGAACTCTTTAGAGGGCAATGGGCCAAATGCAGGCAAAGGGTAGCAATGTTACAAAATTTTGAGATTTAAAAAATCAAGTCTGCAATTTATCCCATCAGATAAAGCATAACAATAAGTTTAATTTTACACCTAATTCACTTTCATATCTCAAGTAATAAAAAAAGTTATGGCCATTTTCATACTCGGAAATTAGCATCTTGTTCCCTATTGATTTTCTATGGACGTAACAAAAAAGCTGTGATCATGGACAGTCAAAAGCAAATAACCTTCTTAAAAATTAAGAGAACTGAATGAAATTTTCAGTTATCATAGATTGAACCATTCTGAAACAAATATAAAATAATCTTACTTGGATGACCTGAAATTAAAGCATATAATTAGTTACCCAATTGTAGCTAATTTCAAACGTCAATTACTAGATCTAAACATCTATCCATTTCTTAATAAATGATTAACATTTTTAAATAGCCTAAGTGTCCAAATAATATTCACAAATAATTCACAATAAAACATGATTTTTAAATCTCATTTACATAAATTTATAGGCCAAATGGAAGGAATTTAGTGTCCAATTGCTGTAAATTAAAGTCCATTTTAAATCGGCTTTCTAGTGGATCCTGTGAACGCGCTGGTTTAGAACGTTCACATTGCGCTGGATTTGTGCCTCAAATGCCCAGAAAAATACTGCGGGATATAAAGGGCCCAAAATGAGCTACTTGCTATAGAAAACTTTATATACAGGGTTCTTAAGAAGCCCCTTTTAATGTAAAAATAAGGTACATACCTTTAATTGTTTGCTTTATAAAACCCTGGGGCTGCGAGAGGTCGCGGGTTTAGAGAGTGATTTTTAAACTACTATAACTATTATACAAGGCCATAAAAACTAATAATACCTTTTGCGACGGGGTCTTTCAGCAATTTTCCGTTAATGATTTACTAGGCTGAACATTTTCGATTGCAACAGCCTAGTAAAAATCGCGTTTTAAACCCGCCCCCTCTAAATAGCGCCAAAATCACACACATGGGGCTGGGACAGATTCTCAACGACGATTCAGGTAGGTTTTGTAACATACCTAAAGGGGACTAGTCCAGTAAGGCATCTCAGTTGGCATAGACAAGGTGGGCTAAAGCAAAGATACTAGAGGAGCTCCTCTAGTATCTTTGGGCTAAAGGGCGTATTTCTGTGCTGCACAGATCTACGACTGTTAGACTCCACAAGGTGTCAGCAGATCCCATTCTTACTGTGTTACCTAACACTGCCTCGCCCTTCAGCCCCTTCACATATCTGTGTTGGATCCAAGACCTCTATTGATTTTAACGGTGATTCCAGCATGTGGCTTCAGTTAAAGATTAACTTTAGTTTAATGTTCTTAATTAATTAGGATTTTCTGCTTCCAATAACTATTCTAATGGAATCACCAAATACTTCAAAAAGAAAGTGGCAAAGTTAAAAAGTAAAAGGGACATGGATTTATTTTTCGGATTGTGCCATTGTAATTAATTTGTAGTTTAAATGATTAGAGCACAGTTAAAGCAACTTTCAATTAAGCTACGGCTGGTTGAAACAAAACAACTGCAGATGCTAGAACTTTAAAACAAAAAATTACAATGTCCGAATCATTCTATAGATCAGATAGCATTAGTGGAGGGACTAGAGAGACAATATTTCAGATCAACAATTCTTCATTGGAAGTGCATAAATGAGAAAACCAGCAAGTTTTAATTTGCACAGGCGAGACTATGTTGAGCACCTGAGAGCTTTGTTGAGACCTGCTGAGCACTTAAAGGCATACAGCATGGAAATAGGCCTGTCAGTGCTGCTTGCCAATGACGACCAAGGTGCCATCACCTACACTAGTCTTGCCTGACCACGTTTGACCCATAATCTCTCTAAACCTCTTCTATCCATGCACCTATCAAAATGTCTTTTAAATGTTGTTCTAGTTTCTGCCTCAACTGCCTCCCCCAGCAGTTCATTCCATATACCCATCACCCTCTGTGCCCCTCAGATTAATTTAAAATCTTTCCCCTCTTTCCTTTCACCTATGTCCTTTTTTCTTCTTCAAATTACAGCTGTGCATCAATTTTCTTTACAGTTATTGCAATTTAAGCATTCTTTATACATAAGCCCCCAACTTACAATAATGTGGAAATTGAGGATTTCACACCACTAATAGGCTGATTTTTGGACTCACTCATCTCCATCTTAGTTGCTCCTGAAGCTTGACATCCACCCTCCCAATCCAAGACCCCAGATTCACTTGCTGTACTAAATTAATTACATCGAACATGTGCTGGAGTAAATCAATGACTGCTGTCGAACCGCTTCAGTTCCTGCTTGTAAGCAGGGAGCAGAGGCACAGCCTGGTGGTCAGATTTGCCAAAGGATGGAGCAGTAGGCGACTTTGATGGTTGTGTAGCAGTGATTGAGGGTGTTTTTAATTATATTCTCAATTGAAACTAGAAAATGGAAAAATAGTAATAGATATGTTACTTTGAAGCGAGATCAGGCAGGTTGAGTAACGTAAATTTTATTCACCGAAAAAACTGAACTAAAACTCATGAAAACCGCGTGCCTGACTTAGCTAACAAACACAGCTCCTGTCACTGGGAGGAGCGCTGAACAACTGGCTAAAAGCCCGTGAATGAACCCCCGCGGTCATGTGACCATGCCGACCATTGACGAGGGTTCTGACTTCCCCACCCTACCACTAGATGCCGCTACAGGATCCCCACACCCCCACACCAGAACCAGAGGAAAGGAAACGAGCGGAAGTCCAAACCAGGCGGTCAGACCGAATAGAGACAGGGGGATCTGGCATAACAGGTGCAACGGGCACAACAAGCTGAACAGTCACACCAGGCGGAACAGGCACAACAGGTGAAAGCGGCGAAAGCGAGCTGGCCAGCGGACGACCTCTACGCCGGGGTTGGGCCACCACTACCAGGCTGTCAACATCCAGATGGGTCAGCTTGAGGCGGGCCACCGAAACTATCTCCTCACGAACCCCGGCATCAGAAAAACAATAGTCGCAATGCCGGGCCGCAGCACCAGTAAAACACCCTCATAATGGAGCTAATGGAGCTGACGACCTCGAGGCTTCGGAGGCAGAGCACCGTCAGGACTCGCCCTGAGCTCGCTCCCATGAGGGTGGTCCGGCTCAGGGCTGGAAGAGGTTGGGACGCTCCCGTGAGGGTGGCCAGCCCGAGGGTGGAACGAGGCTCCCGTCGGAGCGGCCGAGCTCGGGAAGGTGCGGCGCTGGCAGCCCGAGGGAGGTTCGGCGCCCAGGTCGGGCGCCCATGGGCAGCTCAGCCCGGGGAAGAAGCGACGCCCAAGTCGGGGCGGCCCGGTCCGGGGGAGAAGCGACGCCCAAGTCGGGGCGGCCCGGTCCGGGGGAGAAGCGACGCCCAAGTCGGGGCGGCCCGGTCCGGGGGGAGAAGCGACGCCCAAGTCGGGGCGGCCCGGTCCGGGGGGAGAAGCGACGCCCAAGTCGGGGCGGCCCGGTCCGGGGGAGAAGCGACGCCCAAGTCGGGGCGGCCCGGTCCGGGGGAGGTTCGGCGCCCAAGTCGGGGCGGCCCAGCCCGAGGCTGAAGACGACGCAGTACTCACGTGAGGGTGGCTGCGACGGTGTTCTGGCGGTGGTGGCCTGAGTCCGGGGTTCGGCCGCGGGCCAGCGGCTGCGTCTGCAGGACTGGTGGGCGGCAGCTTCAACCACCCCGGGCCGCGGTGTTTGAGCCGCGGGACTGTTTTTAACATCACCCAGCGCAGAGGGAGAAGAGGAGGGAAGAGACTGCAGACCTAACACTTTTGCCTCCATCACAGTGAGGAGATGCTGGGTGGACTCACTGTGGTGGATGTTAATATGTGTTTATTGTTGTTTTATTGTATTGTATTATATGTATGACTGCTGCAATTTCGTTCAGACTTCGGTCTGAATGACAATAAAAGGCTATCTATCTATCTATAAGGCCGCTGTAGCGGAGTCCGGTGAGCGTCTCTGCACATGAAAACAAAAAGGCAGTCCAGGTGGAATGTAAGAAGGTGCAAACCCGTGGCGAGAGGTCGGAACAGGAGCCAGTCCACCCACTTTCTCCCGGAGGTGCGCCAGCACATACGAAGTGGGTTCCTGCAGCCCCTGAGCTGCACAAAGGAAATCACCATGCACCCGCAGCGGGGAGCCGTGCACCAGTTCCGCAGAAGGCGTGTCAAAATCCACTTTAGGGGCCGTGCAGATCCCCAGCAAGACCCGTGGCAGCTTGTCCACCCAATCTGGGCCCGTCAGCCGCGCCTTCAACGCCAACTTCAGATGGCGGTGAAACCACTCAACCAAACCGTTAGCCTGATGGTACGCAGTCATGGGATGCAGCTGAGCACCGTACAGCTGAGCCATGGCCGTCCACAGGGCAGAGGTGAATTGAGCACCACAGTCGGTAGAGATGTCAGCAGGAACACCTTCGTGAAAGCAAAAATTATGGGCTTGTGATCGGTAAACGCCATGAAGGGCCTGCCCTCCAGGAAATACCGGAAATGCCGGACTGTCAAATAAAGAGCCTGGAGCTCACGAGCGAACGCACTGTAGTTCCTGTGAGCGTAGGTGCTGGCTGTAAAAGGCAAGCGGCTGCCAGAGACCATCGATAAACTGCTCGAGGACCTCCCTCCTCCAACGGCAGTATCCGAAGCGTCAACAGTGGGGACAGTTGGGGCAGCAGCTCGCGGGTGCACGAGCATGGTAGTGTGGGCCAGCGCCTCCTTGGCACCGTCGAAACCAACTGCAGTCTTGGTGTCCCACACTAGGGTCTCGCGGCTTGACCCGCGCCGCCGCTGGCACAAAACGATGGTAAAAGTTTATCAACCCCACGTATTCCTGTAGCCCTTTAACGGTGAGCGGCTGAGGAAACTGCCGAATCGCCTCCACCTTGCCGGGGAGAGGCGTAGCGCCCTGCGGGGTAGCGTGGTGTCCATGGAAAGAAATGGAGCTGAGACCAAACTGACACTTGGCGGCGTTAATAACAAGCCCGTGGTGCTGGAGCCAGTGGAACAGCACCCGGAGGAGCGCACGGTGTTCCAGGCGGGAGCGGCTGGCAACCAGAATGTCGTCTAGGTAAACGAAAACAAAGTCCAATCCCCAGCTAACCATGTCCATAAGCCGCTGTAAAGCCTGCGCGGCGTTCTTAAGGCCGAACGGCATCCGCAGCCACTCAAACAGGCCAAGCGGGGTGATGATGGCGGTCTTGGGCACATCATCGGGGTGGACGGGAATCTGGTGGTATCCGCGCACCAGATCCACCTTGGAGAAAATGGTAGCCCCATCCACATGGGCCGTGAAGTCCTGGATGTGCCGGACTGGGTAGTGGTAAGTGGTCGTGACAGTGTTAAGGTGGTGGTAGCCCCCACACGTACTCCACCCGTCGGACAACTTGAGAACCATATGGAGTGGGAAAGCCCATGGTCTGTCGGAGCGCCGCACAATCCCCATGTCATCCACTTAAACTCTTCCTTAGTCAAACGCAGCTTGTTGGGCGGGAACTGGCGTGCCCATGTGTGAAGCGGAGGGCCGGCGGTAAGGATTGGATGGACAATCCCATGCTTAGCAGCGGCCGAGTGAAACTGAGAGGTCAGGATCTCCGGGAACTCGGCCAGGAGTGGGGCGTATGCCCCACCTGCATCTGACACCGATCCGAGATGCAGGCTGGAGGAAACCGCAGGCCGCTGTGACGCAGGCTGGGGAGACTCTGAAGGAACGAGGCGCTGGACCCGAACGTCAACCAGGAGGGAAAAGGCCATAAAAAATCGGCACCCAGCAGCGGCTGGGAGACGTCCGCAATCGTGAACGGCCATGAGTAACGACAAGAGTCCAAAACGAGGGAAACGGTGCAAGTACCGTACGTGCAAATGGGGCTGCCATTGGTGGCGGTCAGGGCGGGGCCACTGTTACCAGCACGAGTGTCAACCCCTGTCGGAGGTAAGACCGTCGAGGCTGCTGCGGAGGTGCGGACACCTGACTGACTGAACCGCCGTCCTACTGCTTGGCAAGCCACAGCTCGTCCGTCCATTCAGCAAGCTGCAGGGGATCCGCGAAATTGGACCCAGCGAGGACCTGGGTCCAAGCGAGACCAGGTTGAGTAAAGTAATTTTTATTCATAGAAAAAAACGTAACTAAAACATGTGAACCTCATTGACATGACCAGTTCACTTTTAAACATCCATTGTGTAAGTTCTCTTTATCTTTCTCTCCACCTGACATAGGTCTACAATAACTTTTTCACCATTTGTTTCTGTGCTCAGGCAATCAATCTACCTTTAAATCAGCTGGAGTAGATTTATAAGCAAAGTGATTGGCAAAGTGTGATCCAAGACTACCTGCTATTATTATTTGCCTGTTGGCTATAGCATGTGACAACATTTTTTTAGAATGATCATTTGGTAATTCTTGACCAAAATTCTGCCCATCTCAGTAAACTTTAAATTTGTCAACCCCACTCCCAAAACAGGTTCGGAAAAGCTGATGACACAAAAGGTTGGAATAATTCAGCGGGACAGGCAGCATCTCTGGAGAGAAGGAATCGGTGATGTTTCAGGTCAAGCCTTAGAAACATAGAAAATAGGTGCAGGAGGAGGCCATTCGGCCCTTTGAGCGAGCACCGCCATTCATTGTGATCATGGCTGATCGTCCCCGATCAATAACCCGTGCCTGCCTACTCCTCATATCCCTTGACTCCACTAGCCCCTAGAGCTTTATCTAACTCTCTCTTAAATCCGTCCAGTGACTTGGCCTCCACTACCCTCAGTGGCAGGGAATTCCATAAATTCACAACTCTCTGGGTGAAAAAGTTTTTTCTCACCTCAGTCTTAAATGACCTCCTCTTTATTCTAAGACTGTGGCCCTTGGTTCAGATTCAGATTCAGATTCAATTTTAATTGTCATTGTCAGTGTACAGTACAGAGACAACGAAATGCATTAAAACGTGTGCTCCAGGTGAGGCTCGAACTCACAACCTCGGCATTGCTCACTGCGTACTGCTGTATAAGTACCGCGCGCTAACCGATTGCGCCACTGGAGCTCTGTATTGTGTCTGGTTCTGGACTCGCCACACATTGGGAACATTTTTCCTGCATCTAGCATTGTCCAGTCCTTTTAAAAATTTATATGTTTCTATAAGATATCCCCTCATCCTTCTAAACTCCAGTGAATACAAGCCTAGTCTTTTTCAATCTTTCCTCATATGACAGTCCCGCCATCCCAGGGATCAATTTCGTGAACCTACGCTGCACTGCCTCAATCACAAGGATGTCCTTCCTCAAATTAGGAGACCAAAACTGTACATAATACTCCAGATGTGGTCTCACCTGAACTCTATACAACTGCAGAAAAACCTCTTTACTCCTATACTGAAATCCTCTTGTAATGAAGGCCAACATTCCATGCTGTAACTGTAACTGTAAGCCAACTTTCAGTGACTGGTGACAAGGACGCCCGGTCTCGCTGCACCTCTCCCTTATCTAATCTAACCCCATTGCCTTCTTCAGACTAGTTAGGGAAAAGGGAGATGAGAGATATCGACAATGATGTGGAGAGATAAAGAACAATGAATGAAAGATTGCAAAAAAAGTAATGATGATAAATAAGGGAAGAAGAAAAGATGTCGCACAAATGAAAAGCGAGAGTAAGAAATTTACATTGAAAAAGGAAACAAGATAAATGGAAAGAAACTTGTGGTAAGGCAGAGAGTGGGGGCAGGGTGCAGGGTGGGGTGCAGGGGACAAAGGAACAATGTTTCAAAGTGCTTTTTCATGCACCTGTAGAAATGCATGATCCATAGGCTCAGAAGGACGCTAATATAATAATGCAGGTAAGTGGGTTTTGTATGGGTGGGCATAAATAATAGCATGGATATAGTGGGCCAAAGGGTATGTTTCTGTGCTATACAACTACATGATTCTCCAAGCAATGGACACCAGCTCGGTTAGAAGGCTTAAATCTAATGTTGATAGGATTTTGCCAGCAATATTTATATACATGTGCAGCACATTTGTTATAAGTCTCTTAACGGTGAGGTTCCAGAGTTTTGAACACAGTAACATAGGCTGAGGAGTTGAACCAAAGGCTCACCTGCATTTACTTGCAGGCATAAAATATTCCGTTATTTCAAATAAGATGATGGAGCCAAACTTCTGCTGTCCTGATTACCATCTATTCCTCAATCAGCATCATGAAAACAGATTATTTGGTCATTGGTGTGTTCATCTGTGGGCAGATTAGCTACCATGCTTCCTAAAAATGACAACACTTGCAATGTATGTCATTTGTTCAAAGGCACTTTGGAGCACCCTGGAAGTGGTGCTACTGTTTGCAACTTTTTCCTTTTAGAAAGAAATGTGGAGCCAAGGTCGGTGGAAGGTGTTGGGATCCACATCAGATGGAACTGATCTAGGCAACCAAATGCCCTGTGATACAGAACCTGGGATCTTCAGTCTAGGGAAGAGAAATCAGTGGCGTTGATATTGGGGGACTGCTGCTACTGGCCACCATGCTTCATTTCTTGAGCTTATTGCCTCTCTAGCTCCTCTTGTTCCTTTAGTATGCAGAAATCACCTTGCTCATCCAGATGCGCAGTCTGGGAGATGACCTTTTCATGGAAATTAATGTGTTTTAGTAAACTGCAGTTGATAGTCCATGGTAGAATGTCATTATTCACATTGAGAGAAGTGAACACATTTATGATTGAGACACAGTGATTTTTTTTAAATATTGCATGCTATCCATTCAAATCATATTGTAAATGAGTTCAATCAAGCCAAACTCTACAGGTATTGCAAAGAGAAATAAAAAACAGAGCAAAATATAGTGTGAGAGCGTTATAATGTTATAGACACCGAAAAAGTGCAGGTAAAAATAGTCCAAGCGTTACAATGAGATAAGTTGGGAGATCAGGGTTACATTCTTAGCTGATGAGATGACCATTCAGTAGTCTGCTAACAGCGGGGAAGAAACTGTTTCTGAAGATAAACATAAAATGTTGGAGTAGCTCAGCAGGTCAGGCAGCATCTTTGGAGAAAAGGAATAGGTGATGTTTCAAGTCGAGACCCTTCTTCAGACTTTAGACCTTTCTTGAGGTACGTGGTTTCAAGCTTTTCTGCCCGACAGGAGAGGGGAGATGAGGGGATTATCGAGGTGGCTGTCGTCTTTGATTTTGTTATCTGCTTTTCCGTGGCAGTGTGGTATAGATGGAGTCAGTGGGGAGGAAGCTGGTTCATGTGATGGACAGAGCTCTGGAATTTCATTTCTGCAAATGCATTCTGACAAACGTTTGAGCAAAAGTCCTGACTGATATGTGAGACAGGCAATACAATGAGCAAATATAGGATAATTCTGAAAAATTATATTTGATATGCTGAATGATCTTTACATCTGTGAATATCTTGAAATCTTGCTATAAACTATGTTGTCATATGTTGTAAAATGAATTTAATGTTAATGCCCTGTAGGTGGCAGATTATGACAAGGTATTTATTAAAAGTATTGTTATATTTTGTTTTAAAGTATATTTTTCTTTCAGCTGAAAGTGCAATTTGAAAATTCCAATAAATACTCAGATTCACCAGAAAACAATGCCTGCATAAATATTCCTGCAAAGTTGTGTAGTCAAGGGAACAGACAGTGGAAAGTCAGAGACTAAGACTTTTGCCTCCATCACAGTGAGGAGGTGCTTGGTGAACTCACTGTGGTGGATGTTAATTTGTGTTTATTGTATGTTTTGTTACTTATTGTTACTGTGTATAACTGCAGGCAACGTAATTTTGTTCAGACCGAAAGGTTTGAATGACAATAAAGGAATCAAATCAAATTCAAAAGTGTATTGGAAATGTCTTTGACATTTGTAATAATAATAATAATAATAATAAATTTTATTTATGGGCGCCTTTCAAGAGTCTCAAGGACACCTTATAAAAATTTAGCAAGTAGAGGAAAAACATGTAAGCGGAATGAAATAAATAATAGAGACATGACTAGTACACAAATTAAAGACAGAATTCAATTCAAAACACAATATGAGGCAATTCAAGCACAGATAAAAAGGGAGGGGGACGTGGGGCTAAGGATAGGCAGAGGTGAAGAGATGGGTCTTGAGGCGGGACTGGAAGATGGTGAGGGACATGGAATTGCGGATCAGTTGGGGGAGGGAGTTCCAGAGCCTGGGAGCTGCCCTGGAGAATGCTCTGTCCCCAAAACTGCGGAGGTTGGATTTGTGGATGGAGAGGAGACCGGCGGATGTGGATCTGAGGGACCGTGAGGGTTGGTAGGGGGAGAGGAGGTCAGTGAGATATGGGGGGGGCAGATGGTGGAGGGCTTTGTAGGTGAGGACCAGGATTTTGTAGGTGATATGGTGGGAGATGGGAAGCCAGTGAAGTTGTTTGAGGACTGGAGTGATGTGATGCCAGGATTTGGTGTGGGTGATGAGTCGGGCGGCTGCGTTCTGGACCAGTTGGAGTCGGTTGACGTAGGTGGAGCTGATGCCAAGGAGAAGTGAGTTGCAGTAGTCCAGTCGGGAGGAGATGAAGGCATGGATGAGTCTTTCAGCAGCGGGAGGTGTGAGAGAGGGTCTGATTTTGGCGATGTTGCGGAGGTGAAAGAAGGAGGTTTTAATGACATGGCAGATGTGAGGCTCAAGGGAGAGGGTGGAATCAAAGATCACGCCAAGGTTGCGGGCCTGGGGAGATGGGGAGGCAGTGGTAGCATTGTAGCAATGTTACAACATTTTGAGATTTTAAAAATCAAGTCTGTAATTTACCCCATCACATAAAGCATAAAAAGAAGTTTAATTTGACACCTTATTCACTTTCATATCTTCAGTATTAAAAAGGTTATGGCCATTTTCATACTCGGAAATTAGCATCTTGTTCCCTATTGCTTTTCCATTGACTGAACACAAAAGCTGTGATCGAGGACAGTCAAAAGCCTATAACTTTCTTAAAAATTAAGAGAACTGAAAGAAATTTTCAGTTATTATAGATTGAAGCATTCTGAAATAAATATGAAACAATCTTACTTAGATGACTTGAAATTAAAACATATAATTAGTTAGTTACCTAATTGTAGCTAATTACAAAATTCAATTACTAGATCTAAACATCTATCAATTTCTTAAGAATAGATTAACATTTTGAAATAGCCTAAGTGTCCAAATAACATTCACACAAGAATTCACAATATAACATAATTTTTAAATCTCATTGTCATGGATTTATAGGCCAAATGGAAGGAATTTAATGTTTAATACCTGCAAATTAATGGCCATTTAAATCAACTTGCGAGTGGGTTTTTCTGGAAAGCGATCATTTGGAACATTGCAGTTTGCGGTGATTTAGACCCACATATTGGCATGAAAAATACTGCCGGTTCGTATGGGGACAAAATCACCGGTTCGCAACTTAAAATGTGAACTAAAGGCATCTTAAGAAACACATAAAAATAAACGGCTTTCTTTTACCTAAGCTCCCCGTTGTCGGCGTTGACGGCTTTAGAAGCTGATTTTAAAATTACTCCAGCACTAAACTTGTCGGGCGATATAAAAAAAAAAAAAAAGACACAGAACGGCCGTCGGTACAATTCTTCAGCAAAAGCTTGCACTCCGACAAAATATAATCCAGGACAAGGTAGGAGAAAACTGTGTTTTAACCCCGCCCCCCCCCCCCTCCCCCCTCAAACGCGGCAAAATCGCTCACACGGCCAGTGGCAGAACTGCAGCGCTGCTGAAGGTAAGTATTGTAACATACCTATACATTGGTATTGGTTTGGTGTAAGTTTATTGTTGTCACATGTATCGAGATACAGCAAAAAAAATTGTCAGTGAAAAACATCCTCAAGAACGGCTTTTAAATTTTATAATTCTATAATTTCAGCCAAAGTGATCAATATTAATCATGTCCATCACCTGTCAACTGAATTCAAAAACTCCTACTGCTTGCAAGACTTTGTACATTCAAGCATTCTATAAATCCCAACAGTATCCTCGTCCCCATGACAGGATCTCTCTTTTATTTTTAATGATTTTTTTCAATTTTTTAATTCAATTTTATTAAAGTTTGCTTTGACAATGTGGATTTTCAGCTTTGAATACATTGCCTGTTTGTAGTTTCCCTGAGAAAGGGGTGGTGGACATGCTTCTTGAATTTACGCAGCCAATGTGGTAATGATCTTCTCATGTTTGTAACCCATAATAACACTGTGGATAAGGCAATTGTTTTTCAGCCTGTAAGGCCCATGTTTATCCCAATGACAAACATTTAGTCTATTCTCCATGTATTATGTCTGTCTAATTTGCATTATTATTAATGCATATGTTCTTATGGCGCATTCCTGAAAATTATTGTGGTTCCAAAATATTACCTTTTCACACCAAACAAACATTCCACGTGTCTTATCACTGCATATGAGGGGAAAGGAACGTGGAATGCCTCATTCTAAAGATGACCCTGTGAATTATTTTTTGCAGTAGTACACCCTTTGTTCTCGACGGCCCTGCTCCCTGGGTCACCTTTTGTTCTCAGCGGCCCTGATCTCCGCCAACCCATCTTCAACCGTCGGCAGAGCTTTCTACTCATATACAATGCTGAAGTCCATTTACAAAAGAGAGCCTTTACTCCTTATCTCCTTAGGATAAGATTTTTCATGTGATGTACAAATCATTTGGAAACAATGTACCCAGGATAAATAATGAACTTTATTTACTTTGCAAATCTTAATCACCCACCCCTATCCCTAAAATTGGTGTGAAATTAAATTAATAACAGTTTCAGGTCACCAATTGTTAATTTGGTGCTTGTTATAGATTAATCAATTGGAAGACTTTTGCTATGGGCGATTGGATAGGCTGGGCTTGTTTTCCCTGAAGTGAAGGAGAATGGGGGATGACCTGACAGAGGTATATAACATTAAAAGAGGCATAAGGCAGCATCTATCATCAAGGATTCCCACCATCTGGGCCTTGCCCTCTTCTCACTGCTACAGGAGGTACAGATGCCTGAAGTCTCACACCACCAGTTTCAGTAACAGCTACTGTACTTTCCTACTACTATCAGGTTCTTTAAACAACCTGCACAACCCTAATCCTACCTTGACAAAGGAACCCTATGGTCCACCTCTTTCACCTCCATGGACTTATTTTTTTCTAATTATATTTCTGCACTAATATCTTGCTTTGGAAATGTTATGTATAATTTATGTCTAATATTTTTCTATGTGATTGTTTGTGTCTATAATGATGCTATGGCAAATTAGATTTTTTATTATATCTATACATATCTATATCTGTTGAGTAGAATATATACAATATATGAAGAATTTTACACTATTCTAAAACAAGAGACTCAATTCCTGAGAATTGTTCATGCTTTATCTTCTCTGTTGTAATCTCAGCCATATCTCTAATATAAAAATGTTTCATGTGAGGAAGACACATTAAAGATTCCCAATAACTCCAGCCTATACAGCAGGATGCCAGGAAGAGAATGACTCATTTGATAGAACCAGCAAAAGTGCTTTAGTTATCTTTCATCATTTTCTAAAGATGACCCTGTGAATTATTTTTTACAGTAGTACACCCATCAGTCCAATCAAGCTTTAAAATATTAAGGCAGATAAGTTCTGATTCAAACAATTTGAGATGAAACAAGATTGTGAATCTTGTGAACAATGCCTGTTGTTTAGACAGACATCATAATTGGCAGGATGAGGATTTGCCTCATTTGTAAATGTAACAGATAATATAAAAGCTAATTTCAGCCAAAGTGATCAATATAAATCATGTCCATCACCTGTGTGGTTTTCATTCCGCTACTTTATAACCATATAACCATATAACAATTACAGCACGGAAACAGGCCATCTCGACCCTTCTAGTCCATGCCGAACACATAATCTCCCCTAGTCCCATATACCCGCGCTCAGACCATAACCCTCCATTCCCTTCCCATCCATATAACTATCCAATTTATTTTTAAATGATAAAAACGAACCTGCCTCCACCACCTTCACTGGAAGCTCATTCCACACAGCTACCACTCTCTGAGTGGTATATGGGTTGACTTTGTCAACCCATATGCCACTGACACTTCGCCAAACCTCTAATCCATTTACCTCTCATCAAATAAACTGCCACATCCCCTTCTGCCTCAGCTTATCTGTGGCTGAAATCCTGTTCAATTTTTCCATTAGCTCCTGATTTGACCATTTTGTTGCTTTCCTGACAGGCCTCCAAACATCTACTCAATCAAAACCTTTCTCTACTCCCTTAGCTTACTCAATAAACTGAAATCTTTGACCAAGTAATTGGTTCAAATTAAGTATGTTGAGGTATAGATACAGTGAAAAATCTTGCTTGCCATAGCATCACAGGTGCATAGACTCAAACAAACACATAGAAAAATATTATACTTAAATACACATAAAATTTCTAAAAGAACGAAGACTGTAAAAAAAGCAAGATATTAGTGCAAAAACATAATTTGAAAAAAACCAGGTGTTAGGTGGTGCAAAAGGTGGACTGTAGCATTCCGTTGTCAAGGTAGGATTAGGGTTGTGCAGGTTGTTTCAAGAACCATATGGTAGCAGGAAAGAAGCTGTTCCCTGAAGCTGGTGGTGTGAGACTTCAGGCTGTACCTCCTGTCGCAATAAGAAGAAGGCATGGCCCAGATGGTAGTCATCCTTGATGACAGGTGTCGCCTTATGCCTCATAATTTTATTAACCTCTTGTCAGGTCGTCTTGCAGTCTCTTTCACTTCATGGAAAACAAGTCCAGCCTATTCAATCTCTCCCATAGTTGAAGTCCTCCAATCCAGGCAATATTTTGGTGAATCTTCTCTGTATTTTCTCCTGTATGATCACATCCTTCCGTTAATGGAGTCATATTGGAATCTCCTTCTTGGAATAATAATATATGGAGTTATGATAATATCCTTCTGGGAGTAAAATTTACACAATAATTTAATGATTTAATGCAGTTAAGCAATCTTGTTAGATTAATGCCCCTGTTCCACTTAGGAAACCTGAACGGAAACCTCTGGAGACTTTGCGCCCCACCCAAAGTTTCCGTGCAGTTCCCGAAGGTTTTTGTCAGTCTCCCTACCTGCTTCCACTACCTGCAACCTCCGGGAACCACACGGAAACCTTGGGTGGGGCGCAAAGTCTCCAGAGGTTTCTGTTCAGGTTTCCTATCTGTCTCTCTCTATCTCCTATTAATTTCTCCCCAATATTCAGCATAATCTTGAGGTTTTCTTTTTGTTATTTGTAGGAAGGGTGATGGCAGATGAAAACTGCATGAAGAGGACGGGACTCAAAAGGACCCAGTCCAATTTCCTTTGGGCAAAACCTGTCGGAAATGGGTGCAAACACTTAAAAAATATATACATTTTGTCTTTGAGATATGATAAACATATAAAATGCAGGAGCAAATGATTCCAACGTCATCACAGAGAAATATCAAACATGAATTATCTGTTATTATTGAATTGTGGAATGGCTTTATGAACCAAAATCCATTCTATATTTTACGATTTGAGAAGCGTGCACAGATACAAAGTTAGGAGGAGAATGCATAGAGACTTCAGGATGTTTTAGAGAGGTTACGTGAATGAGAAAGGGACATACCGATAGGATACAATACGATGTCATTCTAATTTTAGTAGAAAAAAATAGTAATGCAGAGTATTTTTTAACCGGAGAGAGGTTGAAGGGCGTTGGGTTTCAGGAGAACCTGGGTGACCTTGTACAGCAATCACTGGAGGTTAACAAGCAGGTATAACATGTAATTAAGAAAGCAAATATTCAATTTTTGATACTGTAGTTGGGTAGATTTAATGTGTTGTACATTTATGTCAGTTTTGACTTCCACTTAACATCCTGGATCCATAGAAATTTACCAATGAGCTATATTTAATGACAACTGTTCATGAGCCAGGATTTTTTTAGCTGTGCTTTGCAATACGAGACCATTGCCAGATTGATCCAATCGTATTTTCTATTGTGTACTTGAAAGGTGAAGCTGTGGAATAACTCATGCCAATGTTGCAACTGCTGGTAATGCAGCAGACGTTTCAGGAGTTGTAAATCAATTCATTGCTTGAGAAAGGCTAGTCAAAACTTGTTTGCTGTCCCATTTCACTAGTCTTTCCCTCTAAGTAAAATACTGATTGTGTAATATATCCAGTTTATATTCACTGTGAGAGTGATGTTTTCTTTCCATTTTTTGTAGTCTTTTGGGAGAGGTTGGGGGGGGGGGGGGGGGGGGGGGGGGGGGGGGGGGGGAGAAGATGGGGAACAAAGAAAATATATTTTTTTGTGCCATCTGTACAAAGTAGACCTGTGAATATTTCAGATGCATCAGCAGTATTGAGTCAATATTGAGTTTCTGTAAAATACTAGCAGTTATCACCAACATCATGCATGTTTTGCTAAAAAGGTGAGTATTACTGGAAATGTGAAAGCATAGAAACATAGACATAGAAACATAGAAAATAGATGCAGGAGTAGGCCATTCGGCTCTTCGAGCCTGCACCGCCATTCAATATGATCATGGCTGATCATCCAACTCAGTATCCTGTACCTGCCTTCTCTCCATACCCCCTGATCCCTTTAGCCACAAGGGCCACATCTAACTCCCTCTTAAATATAGCCAATGAACTGGCCTCAACTACCCTCTGTGGCAGAGAATTCCAGACATTCACCACTCTGTGTGAAAAATGTTTTCCTCATCTCGGACTTAAAAGATTTCCCCCTTATCCTTAAACTGTGACCCCTTGTTCTGGACTTCCCCAACATCGGGAACAATCTTCCTGCATCTAGCCTGTCCAACCCCTTAAGAATTTTGTAAGTTTCTATAAGATCCCCCCTCAATCTTCTAAATTCTAGCGTGTACAAGCCGAGTCTATCCAGTCTTTCTTCATATGAAAGTCCTGCCATCCCAGGAATCAGTCTGGAGAACCTTCTCTGTACTCCCTCTATGGCAAGAATGTCTTTCCTCAGATTAGGAGACCAAAACTGTACGCAATACTCCAGGCGTGGTCTCACCAAGACCCTGTACAACTGCAGTAGAACCTCCCTGCTCCTATACTCAAATCCTTTTGCTATGAATGCTAACATACCATTCGCCTTCTTCACTGCCTGCTGCACCTGCATGCCTACTTTTAATGACTGGTGTACCATGATACCCAGGTCTTGTTGCATCTCCCCCTTTCCTAATTGGCCACCATTCAGATAATAGTCTACTTTCCTGTTTTTGCCACCAAAGTGGATAACCTCACATTTAACCACATTATACTGCATCTGCCATGCATTTGCCCACTCACCCAGCCTATCCAAGTCACCTTGCAGCCTCCTAGCATCCTCCTCACAGCTAACACTGCCCTCTAGCTTTGTGTCATCCGCTAACTTGTAGATGTTGCATTCAATTCCCTCGTCCAACTCATTAATATATATCGTAAATAGCTGGGGTCCCAGCACTGAGCCTTGTGGTACCCCACTAGTCACTGCTTGCCATTGTGAAAAGGACCCATTTACTCCTACTCTTTGCTTCCTGTTTGCCAGCCAGTTCTCTATCCACATCAATACTGAACCCCCAAAACCATGTTCTTTAAGTTTGTATACTAATCTCTTATGTGGGACCTTGTCGAAAGCCTTCTGAAAGTCCAGATATAACACATCCATTGGTTCTCCCTTATCCACTGTATTAGTTACATCCTGGAAAAATTCTATAAGATTCGTCAGACATGATTTACCTTTCGTAAATCCATGCTGACTTTGTCCAATGATTTCACCACTTTCCAAATGTGCTGCTATCCCATCTTTAATAACTGATTCTAGCAATTTTCCCCACTACTGACATTAGACTAACTGGTCTGTAATTCCCCGTTTTCTCTCTCCCTCCCTTTTTAAAAAGTGGGGTTACATGAGCTACCCTCCAATCCTCAGGAACTACTCCAGAATGTAAAGAGTTTTGAAAAATTATCACTAATGCATCCACTATTTCTGGGGCTACTTCCTTAAGTACTCTGGGATGCAGCCTATCTGGCCCTGGGGATTTATTGGCCTTTAACCCATTCAATTTACCTAACACCACTTCCTGGCTAACCTGGATTTCACTCAGTTCCTCCATCTCATTTGACCCCCGGTCCCCTGCTATTTCCGGCAGATTATTTATGTCTTCCTTAGTGAAGACAGAACCAAAGTAGTTTTTCAATTGGTCTGCCATGCCCTTGTTCCCCATGATCAATTCACCTGTTTTTGACTGCAAGGGACCTACATTTGTTTTAACTAATCTTTTTCTCTTCACATATCTATAAAAGCTTTTGCAGTCAGTTTTTATGTTCCCTGCTAGTTTTTTTTTCATAATCTATTTTCCCTTTCCTAATTAAGCCCTGTGTCCTCCTCTGCTGGACTCTGAATTTCTCCCAGTCCTCTGGTAGGCTGCTTTTTCTGGCTAATTTGTACGCTTCATCTTTTGTTTTGATACTATCCCTGATTTCCCTTGTTATCCACGGATGCACTACCTTCCCTGATTTATTTTTTTGCCAAACTGGGATGAACAATTGTTGTAGTTCATTCATGCAGTCTTTAAATGCCTTCCATTGCATATCCACTGTCAACCCATTAAGAATCAATTGCCAGTCTATCTTGGCCAATTCACGTCTCATACCCTCAAAGTTACCTTTCTTTAAGTTCAGGACCCTTGTTTCTGAATTAACAATATCGCTCTCCATCCTAATGAAGAACTCAACTATATTATGGTCACTCTTGCCCAAGGGGCCATGCACAACAAGACTGCTAACTAACCCTTCCTCATTACTTAATACTCGATCTAGAATAGCCTGCTCTCTCGTTGGTTCATCTACATGTTGGTTTAGAACATATCCCTCCTGAATATTGAATATCCCTGGATGTTCAGCTCCCAGCCTTGGTCACCCTGGAGCCATGTCTCCATGACCCCAACTATATCATAGTCATTAATAGCTATCTGCACATTCAACTCATCCACCTTATTATGAATTATCCTTGCATTGAGACACAAAGCCTTCAGGCTTGTTTTTACAACACCCTTACCCCTTATACAATTATGTTGAAAAGTGGCCCTTTTTGATATTTGCCCTGGATTTGTCTGCCTGCCACTTTTACTTTTCACCTTGCTACCTATTGCTTCTACCCTCATTTTACACCCCTCTGTCTCTACGCTCATACATTTAAGAAACCCTTTCCCTTTAACTCCATCCTCAACGATCCCATTCGACATCCCACCCCCCTTATTCAGTTTAAAACCACCCATGTAGCAGTGGCAAACCTGCCTGCCAGAATGCTGGTCCCCCACCTGTTAAGATGCAATCCTGCCCTTTTGTACAGTTCCCCCTTACTCCAAAACAGATCCCAGTGATCTAAGAATCTAAATCCTTGCCCCGTGCACCAGTTCCTCAGCCACACATTCAGGTCCCGTATCTCCCTGTTCCTGCTCTCGCCAGCACGAGGAACTATCCAACAACAATCGCAATTACATTAGTCCAAATTATGTTAAGTTAGTTGCTTATACTAATGACATATTCCAATTGAACCAACTTTTAATGGAAATTTGTTATCTTTGGGTCTCCACTCTATGATGACAAATATTTTAAAGTGGAATTATAGATATTAGAGTCAATGATGTTTTAAGAAAGAGGAATCATGTTTAACAAATTTATTAGAGTTGTTTGAGGATGTGCAGAAAAGGGTGGATAAACTGTGCCTTGAGAAATGCCAGATAGTTTGAACACCACTGTTCCAATTATGGAAGATAGAATTTGAGTTATAATCCATGTTGAGTGAATTGGAGCAGAGTCTGTGATCTCCAATATCTGTAGCTCCATATTAAAGGAGTTGTGCATGGTGATGGTGTCATCATGAAATGTTAGGGACCGCGGAACATTAGAGTAGAATGAATCATGACAAGAAGTTCAAGTTCCAAACAGGTGGATTTTCCACTGGAAATGGGCTCAGTTAAAAGTGGATGAACTGTGCTTTTATATGTTATTTATAAATAAAAATCATGCAGAAAAAGGTCTTAAAACTGTTGACAGAGGTTGTAATAAATATTTATTTTTAAATATCATAAATAAGTAATGCAATTTTAACCAGCAATTCACTTTAACAGATATACTCTGACAGATTTTGCAGCCAACTGTTAAGTGCAAGGGTTTAGGTCAAGAGCTGGGAAGTAGCATTGATCTGAATGACTTCTTTATTGACTTGCACGGACGCAATGGGCTGAGTGGCCTCGTTCTAAACTAAAATTTTATTCTAGAATACAGGAAGGGCATAAGAATATAAGAACATAAGAAACAAGAGGCAGCATATCAGTTCACTATTCAATACCATCATGGCTATTCCAAGCTTAGCCTAACCACCACTTTCCCACTCTCTCCTCATACACCATGAGTTAGTAGTATATGTCTGTCAATCGCCTCTTTCAAAATATTCATCGACTCCACTTACACGTGTCTTCTGAGTAGAGAATGTCGAAGATTTACAACTCTCCTCATCTGTCTTAATGGGAGATTTCTTGTTCTGAAACTATCCCCTTTGTTCGAGATACTTCATGAAGAGAAACACTTTCATCATGCACCCTGGCAATTTCCTTCCATATCTCATATGTTTCAATAAGATCAGCTCTCTTCTAACCTGCAACCAATAGAGGCCCACATGGCACAAACTATTTGTTTCGAATCAACTCTTTCATCCAAGGAGTTAAATTGGATACGTACTTTTGACTGCCTCCAATGCAAGCCCATTCTTCCTTAACTATAAAAACTCAAGATGTATACAGTACTTAAGATCACCAGTGCTTTACTACATTGGATGAATGGATTCAAAGTAACTCAGATTCAGATTCAATTTTAATTGTCATTGTCAGTGTACAGTACAGAGACAACGAAATGCATTTAGCATCTCCTTTGAAGAGCGACATAGCAAACGGAATAAAAAAAATAAATAATAAAGTGTCCGGGATTTGGGGGGGGGGGGGGGGGGGTGGGAAGGCAGATGCATGGTCAGAGGTACGTTGTTTAGTAGAGTGACAGCGGCCGGAAAGAAGCTGTTCCTCGACCTGCTGGTTCGGCAACGGAGAGACCTGTAGCGCCTCCCAGATGGTAGGAGGGTAAACAGTCCATGGTTGGGGTGAGAGCAGTCCTTGGCGATGCTGAGCGCCCTCCGCAGACAGCGCTTGCTTTGGACAGACTCAATCTGGAACCGGTGATGCGTTGGGCAAGTTTCACCACCCTCTGCAGGCCTACTTCGGAGACAGAGCAGTTGCCAGACCATACTGTGATGCATGGTAAGGATGCTCTCGATTGCAGCAAGAGGAGTCACCATATCTGAGGAGACAGATGGACCTTCTGCAGTCTGTCACAAGAAGCCGCTGAGTGAGACCTTCTTGATCAGAGTAGAGGTATGTGGGTCCAAGAGAGGTCATCGGAGATGTTGACTCCCAGGAACCTGAAGCTAGAAACACATTCACACCTCCGTCCCGTTATGTGGAGGGGGTGTGCGTGCCGCCTCTGGACTTCCTGAAGTCTACAATGAGCTCCTTGGTCTTCTTGGAGTTAAGGGCCAGGTTGTTGTCAGCGCACCATGCTGCTAAGTGCTGGACCTCCTCCCTGTAGGCCAGCTCATCGTTGTTGCTGATGAGGCCAATCACCGTTGTATCATCTGCATACTTGATGATGGTGAGTACCATGTACAGGTGTGCCAGTCATAGGTGAAGAGGTTAAGAGGAGGGGGCTCACACACAGAGGCTGAGGAACGCCGGTTCAGGGTGAGGGTTGAAGAGGTGTGCTTGTCTAACCTCACAGACTGGGGTCTGTTGGTTAGAAAGTCCAGTATCAAGTCCATTTATTAGCAAATTTGCAGATGACACAAAGCTGGGTGGCAGTGTGAACTGTGAGGAGGATGCTATGGAATGCAGGGTGATTTGGAGGGTTGGGGGAGGGGAAGATGCATGGCAGATGAAGTTTTAATGCGGATAGAATGAGGTTATCCACATTGGTAGCAAAAACAGGAAGGCAGATTACTATCTAAATGGTGTCAAGTTGGGAAAAGGGGAAGTACAACGGGATCTGGGGGTCCTTGTTCATCAGTCTATGAAAGTAAGCATGCAGGTACTTCAGGCAGTGAAGAAAGCGAATGGCATGTTGGCCTTTATAACAAGAGGAGTCAAATATAGGAGCAAAGAGGTCCTTATGCAGTTGTACAGAGCCCTAGTGAGACCACACCTGGAGTATTGTGTGCAGTTTTGGTCCCTTAATTTGAAAAGGACATTCTTTCTATTGAGGGAGTGCATCATAGGTTTACAAGGTTGATTCCCGGGATGGCGGGACTGTCATATGCTGAGAGAATGGAACGGCTGGGCTTATACACCGTGGAGTTCAGAAGGATGAAAGGGAATCTCATTGAAACATATAAGATTGTTAAGTGGTTGGACACGCTAGAGGCAGGAAACGTGTTCCCAATTTTGGGGGAATCCAGAACCAGGGGCCACAGTTTAAGAATAAGGAGTAAGCCATTTAGAACGGAGACGAGGAAACACTTTTTCTCACAGAGAGTTGTGAGTCTGTGGAATTCTCTGCCTCAGAGGGTGGTGGAGGCAGGTTCTCTGGATTGTTTCAAGAGAGAGCTAGATAGGGCTCTTAAAATAGCAGAGTCAGGGGATATGGGGAGAAGGCAGGAACAGGGTACTGATCAGCCATGATCACATTAAATGGCGGTGCTGGCTCGAAGGGCCAAATGGCCTGCTCCTGCACCTATTGCCTATTGTCTACATCTCCCCACATTTTGCTCTAAACTCTTGCACAAAGGCCAACATTCCATCACCTTCCTATTATTACTTTTTTCACCTGCATGCTACGTTTTTGTTTTTTTATGTTCTAGGACACCCAGTTCCTTTTGTACCATAGTATTTTATCAGATCACTACATTTAAATAATACTTTGCTTTTCCATTCTTCCTTCCAAAATGGACAAACTTACATTTTCCCACCCTATACTCCACCTGGTATCTTCTTGTCCACACATTTAACCTGTTGATACATTTTCGTAGGATTTTTATGCCATCCTTATAACTTGATAACCCACCTTCATATTTGTTTATAGTATATTTTATCCTTTACTCCATGTCATTAAAACTGATTGCAAATAGTTGAGGCCCAAGCGCTGATACAATTATTTCATTAATTATTGACTGCCAATCTAACTTTACTGTGTACTCTTCATGTGCAATAGGCTTTCACATGACACATTATCAAATATCTGGAAATCCCAAAACACTTAATATACTGTACTGGTTCTGCTTTATCCATTCTGAGATCCATGTATGATGCTACATGTTGGTGGATGCGTGCTTTTGAATTCTGGCTTTTTTTTTCTGTTCATTAGTATAGCCTGACCTGCTAGCATGTCCCAGAACCCTGGTTTATAAACACATAATACGGGCAACGAAGTACAATCTGCCTCTAAGTGCAGATTACTTTTTTATCTATGCATACTGTGTTCGCAGGCATGTTATGCTGCTGCAGGTAAGCATTTCAATGTTCCATTTTTGGTACATATGCTAATAATTCACTCTTCACTATTAACTCTCTTGGTCTCATCCCATCAAGGCATTCCATTTATCCTATTCATTCCCTCTTCCACTTTCTCCCCAACTTAAAACTACATTTGTTTCTCTTTCCCAGTTCAAATGAAGGATCTCAGACATAAAACATTAACTGTTCCTTCTTCCATAGCACTTATGCGATCTGCTGAGTGTTTCCAGTAGTCACCGTGTCAGTAGGTGATTACTACAGTCACATTGCTGCCATAGCTCAATATAGGGAATAAGTAAAGACAACTTCCTTTAAACAAATAATGTCTAAATTGCATCATACAATATGGTGCTGCCACTATGTGACATGCACTTAACCCAAAAAATTGCCACAAGTCCAATTTTTAGACATGGTCCATGGTTCCAGCAGCTCATTGTATCCACAAAGCTGCCTAATGTGTCATTTAACTCCAAAACAAATCTGTTTGATTCTTAAACTTGACATTAATGTATTGGAGACACAATATTAAACATGTGGGAATATCAGCCAGAGAGCAATCAAATATTGCCTCATGCCATTCATTTAGGACATCTTCATTTGTATCCATGAGCAACTGAGGCCTTTGGCTTAGTATGAATGTAAAGTTACCTTCTAATCTAATTAATGGATCGTACACAATTGCTCCACATATATGAGGGTAGATCTGCCATCCCTCAGGACGATGACACAAGGGCCTGTAAAGTGTACCAAAGAGCCTTTTAACCAAATCAGACCCATTTCTATATCAATCACGACTTTGTGGTATACATTTTAGTTTGGCCTGTTGACATCTCGCAAAAAGCATGTGTAGTTTTATTTAATTACAGGTTGATGTGAAAACTAACACAATTCTCTGTCCATTTTGGCAAGAATTGGAGTGCTCATTTTCCACATCTGAAATGATTTTTAGAGAAGCTTAATTTGACAATGGAGCACTCAAATAATCCGAGGCTTGTTAATCTTACATTAATCTTCTCCAGTTTTTCCAATAGATTATTAATTATTTGGACAGTTTCATTAGATATAGTGTTCCAATAAAAAAGATGTGCTTTTTTTCCTTTACCATAAGTAAAAGGTTTATGTGGAATTAAACTTTGCTTCTTAAAGTGATAACGATATCATTGATACTCAGACATTGTCTCATTTTTCTAACTCCTTATAAAGAGGTGTTTAAAACTAAATAGCTCCTCACTACATATTTTCCTTGTTTATCCATTGCTGCTGGAATCAAGGCTCAATATGGTGGATAAAGGGTAGATTTATCTCTGGCTGAGGAGACCACAACCAGGGATCACATGGGAGTTATTCAACAAATTAGTGTGTTTTGACTAATTAAACAAATTGGTGTGATCAAAAGCAATACAGCTGAGGAAAATTTGAGGCTTTAATCCTGAATGATGCTAAATTAATTAGCTGATATTACTGATCATTTCAGTTGGTGCCAATCTCACAATGGTAAGGACAGAGAAATGATCTTATATTTGACTCTTGATCTCAATGAACTAACTACTAACGAGTAGCAATGTACTTGTGTGGAAGACAGGTGTGCCTGTGATGCCAAGTTTGCTAATAGTCTCAGTTAAAGTACAGCGAGAAATGCTCGAAATACTCAGGATGCCAGGCCACAGGCTGGAGAAAGAAACAAAGTTAACATTTCAGGTTGATAATGGCCCCAAATCCATAACTATCTCCCTAAAAGGTGGATGTGCTACCAATTTAGCTATTGCTAGAACCTATACATTATCAAAATACAAATCAATCACAATCACAATCACAATAATACTTTATTAGCCAAGTATGTTTTGCAACATACGAGAAATTTCATTTGCCAAGTCAGTCATACAAATAAAAAGCAACAGAACACACAAAACACATTTTAATATAAACATCCATCACAGAGACTCCTCCACATTCCTCTCTGTGATGGAAGGCGGAAAAAAGTTTAATCTCTTCCCTTTGCTCTCCCGCAGTCGGGGGCCTCGAGCCCTCCATTGACAGGATGATCTTGACTCCCATAGCCGGCAGTGGGCCCTCCACGTCGAGGCAATCAGCTCCTGCATTGGGGTGATGTCAGCTCCCCCGCGCCGGATGATCGAACCTCGAGTCGGAGCTGGCCGAACCTCCCGTGACATTGGAGCTCCTGACTTCTACGGCCTCTCCCGAGACTACGAGCTCCCGATGTAAAGTCCACTGGGATCGACTCCGATGTAAGTCCACACCCCATGGTGGGGCCCAGGGTCAGTCCGAGGAGGCCTCCAGCTCCATCGATGGCAGGCGGCAGAGTGGCCGGAGACACGATCCGGAAAGTAATCGCATCTCCAGACAAGGTAAGAAATTGAAAAAAAACGTTTTCCCCGACCCTTCCCCCTCCCCCCCTTCCCCCCCCCCCCCCCCCCCCCCCCCCCCCCCCCCCCCCCCCCCCCCCCCCCCCCCCCCCCCCCCATAAAACAAACTGGAGAACATTTACACAGACCTGTAACACATACTAACATTTTTTTTAAAAGACGAAAAAACAACCAAACTATTTGCGGGGCTGCCAATCGTATGCCGCTCCTGGTGGTCTTTTGTAAGGTAGAAACAAAAGACCACCAGGGATGTGTCTACCTTCGATTTAAACTAAATGTGATGAAAATACTCAACATTCTGTAAAGGGAAAAAACTGTGTTAATATTTCAGGTTCATGGTGAGGTTGGAAATATTTTACTTTGTGGAGAAGGTTAGGGGTTGAGAACAAATGGATTGCCTACATATTTTGACCCACTGTACATTACTGAGGTGTTGAAGAAAAAATACACATGAGTCTTTTATCATCCAGTAAAAACTGAATACAGGAGTAACGAATTGAATAGTGCTTTGATGAGACAGCACCTGGAATACTGTCTACAGTTTTGATTTCTTTACCTATGAGAGGATACACTTGCCATGAAGACAGTGCATTGAAGATTCACTGGACAGGCTCAGGGTTTGTAGATTTGCTGTGCTATTGGAGATGGATCAGATTGGAATCGATAATCTTTAAAATTTAAAAGAATGGGATCGTGGTGCATATTGGCACCAACGATATAGGTAAAAAAAGGGATGAGGTCCTACAAGATAAATTTAGGGAGCTAGGAGATAAACTTAAAAGTAGGACCTCAAAGGTAATAATCTCTGGATTACTACCAGTATCACGGGCCAGTCAGAGTAGAAATAGGAGGATATTGCAGATGAATACGTGGTTTGAAAAATGGTGCAAGGGAGAGGGATTCATATTTTTAGGGCATTTGAACCAGTTCTGGGGGAGGTGGGACCAGTACAAATAGGACGGTCTGCACCTGGGCTGGAATGGAACCAATGTCCTTGGGGGAGTGTTTGCTAGTGCTGTCGGGGAGGATTTAAACTAATGTGGCAGGGGGATGAGTACAAGAGCAGAGAGGCAGGGGGGTGTAAAATGAGGGTAGAAGCAATAAGTAGCAAGGTGAAAAGTAAAAGTGGCAGGCAGACAAAACCAGGGCAAAAATCAAAAAGGGCCACTTTTCAACATAATTGTATAAGGGGTAAGAGCGTTGTAAAAACAAGCCTGAAGGCTTTGTGTCTCAATGCAAGGAGTATTCGTAATAAGGTGGATGAGTTGAACGTGCAGATAGCTATTAATGATTATGATATAGTTGGGATCACGGAGACATGGCTCCAGGGTGACCAAGGCTGGGAGCTGAACATCCAGGGATATTCAATATTCAGGAGGGATAGAGAGAAAGGAAAAGGAGGTGGGGTAGCGTTGCTGGTTAGAGAGGAGATTAACGCAATAGAAAGGAAGGACATTAGTTTGGAGGATGTGGAATCGGTATGGGTAGAGCTGCGAAACACTAAGGGGCAGAAAACGCTGGTGGGTGTTGTGTACAGGCCACCTAACAGTAGTAGTGAAGTTGGAGATGGTATCAAACAGGAAATTAGAAATGCGTGCGACAAAGGCAAAACAGTTATAATGGGTGACTTCAATCTACATATAGATTGGGTGAATCAAATTGGCAGGGGTGCTGAGGAAGAGGATTTCTTGAAACGTATGCGGGATAGTTATCTAAATCAACATGTAGAGGAACCAACAAGAGAGCAGGCTATTTTAGACTGGGTATTGAGTAATGAGGAAGGGTTAGTTAGCAGTCTTGTTGTACGTGCCCCCTTGGGCAAGATTGACCATAATATGGTTGAGTTCTTCATTAGGATGGAGAGTGACATTGTTAATTCAGAAACAATGGTTCTGAACTTAAAGAAAGGTAACTTTGAGGGTATGAGACGTGAATTGGCCAAGATTGACTGGCAATTAATTCTAAAAGGGTTGACGGTGGATCTGCAATGGAAGACATTTAAAGACTGCATGGATGAACTGCAAAAATTGTTCATCCCAGTTTGGCAAAAGAATAAATCAGGGAAGGTAGTGCATCCGTGGATAACAAGGGAAATCAGGGATAGTATCAAAGCGAAGGATGATGCGTACAAATTAGCCATAAAAAGCAGCATACAGCAGGACTGGGAGAAATTCAGAGACCAGCAGAGGAGGACAAAGGGCTTAATTAGGAAAGGAAAAATAGATTATGAAAGAAAACTGGCAGGGAACATAAAAAATGACTGCAAAAGTTTTTATAGATATGTGAAAAGAAAGAGATTAGTTAAAACAAATGTAGGTCCCTTGCAGTCAGAAACAGGTGAGTTGATCATGGGGAACAAGGATATGGCGGACCAATTGAATAACTACTTTGGTTCCGTCTTCACTAAGGAAGACATAAATAATCTGCCGGAAATAGCAGGGGACCGCGGGTCAAAGGAGTTGGAGGAATTGAGTGAAATCCAGGTTAGTCGGGAATTGGTGTTGGGTAAATTAAATGGATTAAAGGCCGATAAATCCCCAGGGCCAGATAGGCTGCATCCCAGAGTACTTAAGGAAGTAGCTCCAGAAATAGTGGATGCATTAGTAATAATCTTTCAAAACTCTTTAGATTCTGGAGTAGTTCCTGAGGATTGGCGGGTAGAAAACGTAACCCCACTTTTTAAGAAGAGAGCGAGAGAGAAAACGGGGAATTACAGACCAGTTAGTCTAACATCGGTAGTGGGGAAACTGCTAGAGTCAGTTATTAAAGATGGGATAGCAGCACATTGGAAAGTGGTGAAATCATTGGACAAAGTCAGCATGGATTTACGAAAGGTAAATCATGTCTGACGAATCTTATAGAATTTTTTGAGGATGTAACTAGTAGCTTGGATAGGGGAGAACCAGTGGATGTGGTGTATCTGGACTTCCAGAAGGCTTTCGACAAGGTCCCACATAAGAGATTAGTATACAAACTTAAAGCACACGGCATTGGGTGTTCAGTATTGATGTGGATGGAGAACTGGCTGGCAAACAGGAAGCAAAGAGTAGGAGTAAACGGGTCCTTTTCACAATGGCAGGCAGTGACTAGTGGGGTACCACAAGGCTCAGTGCTGGGACCCCAGCTATTTACAATATATATTAATGATCTGGATGAGGGAATTGAAGGCAATATCTCCAAGTTTGCGGATGACACTAAGCTGGGGGGCAGTGTTAGCTGTGAGGAGGATGCTAGGAGACTGCAGGGTGACTTGGATAGGCTGGGTGAGTAGGCAAATGTTTGCCAGATGCAGTATAATGTGGATAAATGTGAGGTTATCCATTTTGGTGGCAAAAACAGGAAAGCAGACTATTATCTAAATGGTGGCCGATTAGGAAAAGGGGAGATGCAGCGAGACCTGGGTGTCATGGTACACCAATCATTGAAAGTAGGCATGCAGGTGCAGCAGGCAGTGAAGAAAGCGAATGGTATGTTAGCATTCATAGCTAAAGGATTTGAGTATAGGAGCAGGGAGGTTCTACTGCAGTTGTACAGGGTCTTGGTGAGACCACACCTGGAGTATTGCGTACAGTTTTGGTCTCCAAATCTGAGGAAGGACATTATTGCCATAGAGGGAGTGCAGAGACGGTTCACCAGACTGATTCCTGGGATGTCAGGACTGTCTTATGAAGAAAGACTGGATGGACTTGGTTTATACTCTCTACAATTTAGGAGATTGAGAGGGGATCTTAGAAACTTACAAAATTCTTAAGGGGTTGGACAGGCTACTGCAGGAAGATTGTTCCCGATGTTAGGGAAGTCCAGGACAAGGGGTCACAGCTTAAGGATAAGGGGGAAATCCTTTAAAACCGAGATGAGAAGAACTTTTTTCACACAGAGAGTGGTGAATCTCTGGAATTCTCTGCCACAGAGGGTAGTTGAGGCCAGTTCATGGCTATATTTAAGAGGGAGTTAGATGTGGCCCTTGTGGCTAAAGGGATCAGAGGGTATGGAGAGAATGCAGGTACGGGATACTGAGTTGGATGATGAGCCATGATCATATTGAATGGCGGTGCAGGCTCGAAGGGCCGAATGGCCTACTCCTGCACCTAATTTCTATGTTTCTATGTTTCTATATCTGATAAAAACGTACACAATTCTTGAAGTGCTTGACAGGCCAGATGCAGAGAAGATGACTGCCCTGAGTGAGGAGTCAAGGTCGAAGGGCACTGTCTCAGAATACAAGCTGGACCATTTAGGACTGAACTGAGGAGGAATATCTTCACTGAGAGGGAGATGAACATAGAACAGTACAGGTAGACACAAAATGCTGGAGTAACTCCAGCATTTTGCATCTACCTTCGATTTAAACCAGCATCTGCAGTTCATTCCTGCACATAGTACAGTACAGGAACAGGCCCTTCAGCCCACAATATCCATGCTAAAACCTTTGTAATTCTTTATCACATAGGGCTTGCCACTTTATACATTCAAAACACCGATAGACAGATTTCTCTAAATTAATGGAATCAAATGAAATGAGTGTAGTGATTGAAAATGTCTCTCCGGTAGATCAGCCGTGATATTAAAGAATGGTGGAGCAGGCTTGAAGTAACCAAATGGCCTTCCTCTGTTCCTGTTTCCTATGTTGTAATGTGTAGGAAGGAGCTGCAGATGCTGATTTAAACTGAAGATAGACACAAAAAGCTGGAGTAACAAAAAGTCTGAAGAAGCGTCTTGACCTGAAACGTTACCTATTCCTTTTCTGCAAAAATGCTGTATGACCGGCTGAGTTGCTCCAGCTTTTTGTGTCTATCCTATGTTGTAATGTTCTCAATAAAGTGCTGGCAGAGGATCCCTGTAATCGATCTAACAATCTTTTTCTTTGCATGTTTACTTTTTGCATATTTGCATGTTTATGATTTACTTTTAATTTTCCTTTGCATCATAGGAAAGGAAGATTCTTGTTTACAGAGTTCATTAATCATTGAACAATTGAATGAATGATATTCGTCACAATTACAGCACAAGCAAGTAAGTAAATTGTTCAATATGCAACATTTCATTAAGTTGTACAATATCAAATGCGGCTTTAACAAATATGTTACGTTTAAAGATCTTATCACGCTCTGGTGAGGTTGAAGTTCTGTAACAATGAATTCAACTGCGTGAATCCTTAAAGTTTCAGCTATAAGATATAATCAGCATAGTACAAGAAGCCCATTCAACCTCTGCTATCTGCTTTGACTCTTGAAGAGGAATCACTTAGTTCCACTTTCCAACTGCTTCATTCTACTTCTTCATGTAACTAATCAATTCCATTTTGAAGGGTACAATGGCATCTGTTTTTGCAATTCTAGCAGACATCACATTCCACACCTTAACCATTTCCACGAGCAATGCAAAAATCTAACTTTGCCTTTGTTTTAAATACATGCTCATTGCTTATCATTCTTTCAGCCACTGGAAACAGTTCCTTTTTATTTAGATCATTTGAAAACTTGAACTGACCTGACCAGGCCTTCTCATTCATAAGTGATGCAGGATCCAAAAGGACAGAAATGAAAAGGACAATTTATTGAACACATGTCAAAATAAGAAAAATAATATATTTTATAGATGCTGTAAGGCTGGAGAATTTTCATGAGAAGTTTTACATTTTCTGCTTTATGAACCTGCCTTTTATCATAAAATATAGATTTTCACAGATTTTACAACTTTAAGATTTATTACAATAATTATGGCAGTAAAGTTACAAGAAATTTTGAAATGCTTTTTTAGTTGAATTACCTGATTTAGAATAATTTATTCATGAATGTCGATGATATCCTCTGACTAAATGGCTGGGAAAGCTGACAATATCGGTGGATTCTATAAGAAAAGCTCATTAGTAAAGGTGCACTGGTTAAATTTTATGCCTGCAAACCAATTATAAAACTACATAATTTTAATTGTAATGATATATATGTAAGGAAATAGAAGTGCAGAGAAAAATGGAAAAGTGGAGGGAAATCACACATGAAATGATTTTTGCTGTGAAAATGTGAGATGTGAAATGCTGAATAACTTGATTTTGCTCTTATGTTCGTTCATGTAAAACATATGTGAAGATGTAGTACAGGATGGTGGAGTGCAATATCTAATTTAGGAGATAATAAAACAGTACTCATTTCAGTATGTTGCTGGAAATGAGAACCTTTTTGAAAAGAATCACATTTACGTGTAAACAGTTGTTCACTCCGTAACCAGAACAAATTGTAAACTCATTGATAGTGGATGAAAATCAAAAGAAAATCAAATCAAAGAGATATTGGAAATCTGAAATGAAACAGAAAATGCCACGAAAATTTCAGCAGGTCAGACAGTATCTGGGAAAAGAAAAACAGTTGACAATTCAGGACTCAGAGCTTCATCAAAACGTGTTTTATTTGTTACCTCGACTCTTCTTGCACTGAAATATTACATTGTCCATCTTCCACCGATGCAGCGTGACCTGCAGAGTGTTTCCATCATTTTTCTATTTTTATTATTCACTTAGCTGTCGGTTTGTTGCACTGTAACTTCACAGCGTAAGAGAACATGTCAAGTCGTCAAGAGAGTTTATTGTCATTCTTGCATTGCTGCAGCACAACAGGATATTGTAGTCATAAATACAGATCAGATCAGTGTGCCATATACCATAGAACATATATATATATATATATATATATACACACATCAGTAAACAGGTAGTGCAATCGGCTGTTATAGTTCATTGTTTGTTTGAAGTTGTGTTTAATAGTCTGATTGCTGCGGGGAAGAAGCTGTTCCAGAATCTGGATGTTGCAAATTTCAGGCTCCTGTACCTTCTACCTGATGGCAGCGGAGAGATGAGTGCGTGGCCAGGATGGTGTGGGTCCTTGATGATGCTGGCATCCTTTTTGAGGCAGCGACTGCAATAGATCCCCATGATGGTAGGGAGGTCAGAACCAATGATGGACTGGGCAGTGGTTACTATGTGGTTACTGTGGTGAATATGATAGCTGATGTCAAGGAAACAATATCCCCTTCCAAATTTGATATCACTCTTTGACAGTGGGGTTTTTTTGCGATGGTACCCATCAGTGTAATCTACTGGCAACTCGAAAAAGTTTTTGAAAAACTAGATTTTCAATTTTTTTGTTTTACTTTTATGCTCTCCAATTTTATTGGTTTATTAAATTCAAAGTTAATTGGTCACATAATCAATACGGAGGATGGGGTATATTGATGGAAAAAATATTGTTGATAAATATAACTTTTTTTTATTGATATATGTACTGGAACTAGTTTGCCTGCAATAAAAGGTACTACATGATTATAAATAACTACGGATGGTGAAAATCCCAAATAAAAGCAGAAAATGCTTTAAACACTCAGCAGGTCAGGCAGCATTTATTGAAAGACTGACAGTTAACATTGTGGGTAGTGTGAGGTATTTTTGCGATTCACTTATCCATATTCCCCAGAGACACTGCCTGACCCACTGAGTTACTCCAACACTTTGTGTATTTCTTTGTAAATCAGCATCAACTGTTCCTTGTGTCTCCATATAACCATATAACATATAACAATTACAGCACGGAAATTCCAGTCTCCTTCTTGAGTTTATTGTCAGATGCACAAGTACAGTGAGGGACAGGTACAAACAATGAAAATTCTTGCTTTCAGCAACTCCACAGGCATATAGGCTCAGGCAAATACACAAAGACAAATTATGCATAGGTTATTCATAACATTTCTAAAAGAAAGAAGACACAAAGAAAAGCAAGACATTAGTGCAAAACTCAATTAGAAAACATGGTGCATGGTGTTCCATTGTTGAGGTTGGATAAGGGTTACGCTGGTTTGTTTAAGGACCTGATAGTTGTAAGAAAAGAGATGATCCTGAACTTGGCGGTGTGGAACTTTAGGCTTCTGTACCCCTTGCCTGATGGTTGCAATGAGAGAAGGCCTTGGCCAAGATGATGGGGATCCTTAATTATATGTCGTCTTCTTGAGGCTGCACCTGCTGTAGATGATTTGGATGGGAGGGAGGATTGTGCCCGTGATTGACCGAGCAAGTCCACCACTCTCTGCAGCTACTAGCATCCTGTGCATTGGAATTGCCACACCATACCATGATGCACCAGTCAGGATACTTTCAATTGCACTTTATTAGAAGATTGTATTTGAGTATTCGGAGAGAAACCAAATCTCTTTCTACTTCTACAAAAGTAGAGGCACTGGAACACCTTCTTCATGATTACATGTATGTGCTAGGTTCAGGTGTAGTCATCTGAGATGTGAATGTGCAGGAATATGAAGCTGCTCACTCCCTCCACCAATTACGTACCAGTGATTACGTACCGCACAATTAAAGCATGGAATAATCTCTACCCTGCTATGGTTACCCAATCAGATGCAACTAAATTTAAAGTAGCTTTCTTCCCAATAACCCTTTCTGGCTTAAGCCCTCCCTTCACCGCCTCCAGTTTAAATTCCATTTGGAATATTTTGGAGGACCAAGAAACCAAGAAGTGAAAACTAGTGTTGTGCTCTCCTGAGTTTGCTTCTCTGAAGTCAATGATTAGTTCCAAGGTTTTGATGACGTCGAGCAAGAGGTGTTTCTTGTGGCTCCACTCAACCAGGTGTTCCATCTCTTTGCTGTATGGTGACTCATCACCACGCGTAATTTGGCCAACTACAGCGATGTCATCAGCAAATTTATGCGTGCTTAGCCACATAATCATAGGTTCGAACAGTTTAATAAAAAATTCATGAAAATGCGGTAATTGCAAATGTTTGCAAATTATTTTAATCTAGTGTCATCGATATCGTAGCACAAGGTTCTAAAAATATAGTGAATTCATAAGAGTAAAGAATAAAAAGTAAGTTTGTGTTATTTCCACAGAAGTTGCTTCTTAATACATTACCATACTTAGAAAAACTGGTGTATTGGTAGTAACTGGTGTAATACAGGAGACATCATAACTAGTGTACAGCAGGCTTTCACAAACGTAAACAAACAGATGTTACACATACTACCAGGAGATTCCTTATGGGCACATTCAGTGAACTAGGCAAAATTTGCTACCACTAGTTTATGGATGTGAATGTATTCCTGAAAAAAATAATCAGATGCATCTGGTACAGTTTGATTAATATTATTATAAAACAATTTCATAAAGAATTTACATTTTTAACCAAAATGTTTGCTTGCCCCATGAGTAACACTATTTTAAGTGACTGTAAATGGCCTTAAAAATTATACAGAACTATTTATCCACTATATTGAATGCCAGAGGTGATTTCGTGAGTAAATTCAGAATAAATTACTTGTCTTTACAGGAGGTAGTGAAAAGGCCAATCTCACTGATCTCAAATAAATCGATTCACGATGTGTTTACAGGCTCTCTGGATTTGTTTTCTCGTTTCCTGATGCTAGTTATTGGTAGTGAGTACACCGTATGAAGAATTATGACAGGTTTCAGTTCAGGAAATTAAAAACTCCATTGTATTTCACATGCATACAAAAAGAACCAACGCAAATGTATGGATTTACATAGAAATTGAAATGTCAAGACTTAAAATTACTGGATTTACAAAATAATATTTCTGCAGGATTAGTTAATACATATTTAAGCCTAGCTGTTTGAGACCAGACTAGCTGCTCATATGTAATTACGGTTTTAGTGTGGTATTAAAAAAATAATTATTATATCATCTATCAATTAATGTTTTCAATGGTGCGGGCATTAGAATTTGAAGTTCACATGGATTTTGTATGGATTGCATGGGTGAACATTGAATTGTAGGAATATGGAAGCATTGACAATAATAATAATAATAATAATAATAATTTTATTTATTTATGGGCGCCTTTCAAAAGTCTCAAGGCCACCTTACAGAATTTAACAAGAGTAAAAAACATATAATCGGAGTAAAATAAATAATAAAGACATCACCAATACACAAATTAAGGACAGAATTCGATCCAAAGACAAAAAAAATCAAAAACACAACGTGAAGAGAGAGCAGCGGCAGCTAAACCGTGCCAGCGTACACTCTCCGACAGCCATCTTGGACACGAACTAAAATAATCACTTACACACAAAAATCATCCCCCCACAGTGGTTACCACTGTGGGGGAAGGCACAATGTCCAGTTCTCTCCCAAAGTCAGGCCTATTGAGGCCTCCGATATTACCTCTACGGACAGATAATGACTTGTTCTGTTTAACTGCACATGAAACCAAACGTAGCTGATAGTTTTATGGAGTGCTACGAAGGAAATTGACTTGCGATTATTAAAAAATAACAAAATGTGCTTACTTATGCCCTTGTATTTTAGAAATAAACATAATTTTAATTTCTGCATCAAAAATACACAATTTACTAATACAGGTGCACAACCTTTTATCCGAAGCTCCGGAAACCGAAAAGCTCCGAAAACCGGACATTTTTTCCAGGATGTTGTCTGCACACCAAAGCTCGCGTTTGGCGCCAAACTTGACCCGAAACGACCCACGGTCAACCCAGGTCTGTACTACTGTAGGGGGAAACTTTAATTCTTAGTCCCCTACAGTCTCCTACCTGGTCGGAGAGGCAGGGAGCGGGCAATGCCTTACCGGGTCGCCGTGCAGTAAGCTCCGGAGGGCTATGGCCACCGACTCCCAACATTGCGGAGCTGGGGCTGCGGGCGTCCGGCCGCGGGCGGCGCCGGTTGTAGCTCCGACCCGAAAAAGCTTACCGCACGGCGACCCGGTAAGGCATTGCCCGCTCCCCGCTGGTATCCCAGCGCTGTGCCGCCGACTCCCAACATCGCGGAGCTGGGGCTGGGGGCATCTGGCCGCGGGCGATGCTGGATTTGGAGCGCCGCGCAGCCAGGGGTAGAGTTCGCCGGGGTTGGAGCTCCAAACAGCGCCGCCCGCGGCCGGAAGCCCGCAGCCCCAGCTCCATGATCAATTCAATTCAATTCAATTCAATTCAACTTTAATGTCATCGCACAAAATACAAGTATCAGTACAACGAAATGCAGTTTTGCGTCAGTCCGTAGTAGTTGTACATAAAGAGAAAAAACAAGAAGAAAAAAAAAATAGAAAGAGAGAGAAGATACAGAATAATCAGGAAATACAGAATGATTAAACACAGGGGGACGGAGGGACCAGAGAAGTCTATCGTCGGGACTCCGAGTTCAGCAGTGTGATTGTGTTGTTATAGAAGCTTTTCCTCATCCTGCTGGTACGTGACCTGAGGCTCCTGTACCGCCTCCCTGATGGGAGGAGGGCAAACAGTCCATGGTTGGGGTGTGAGGGGTCTTTGATGATCTTCCCAGCCCGTCTCAGACACCGTTTTCGGTGCAGGGCATCCATGGCAGGGAGCGGGGCACCGATGATGTGCTGCGCGGTTTTCACCACCCGTTGTAGTGCTTTCCTGTCCGCAGCAGTGCAGCTGCTGTACCATACCGTGAAGCAGGTGGTCAGGATACTCTCTATGGTACAGCGGTAAAAGTTGGTCAGGATCTGGGGGGACAGGTGGGCTTTCTTGAGCCTCCTAAGGAAGTAAAGGCGCTGCTGTGCCTTTTTGATCAGCTTGGAGGTATTGAGGGACCTGTTGGGAGTTGGCGGCCACAGCGGTCCGGAGCTTACTGCACGGCGACCCAGTAAGGCATTGCCCGCTCGCCGCCTCTCCGACCAGGTAGGGGACTAAAAATTAAAGTTTCCCCCGTCACCCCCCCCCCCCCACCACATAAAATCCCTCCAAACTAACTAACATTTAAGCAATGATTCCCCGGTCTCCGGGGAGGAGGCAACCGCTCCAGACTTTTCAAGCCGCCCGCGCTACCTACCTAATCTACGCTAAAAATCTTCCATTCCGAAATCCGAAAAATTCCGAAATCCGAGAAGTGTCTGGTCCCAAGGCTTTCGGATAAAAGGTTGTGTACCAGTAACTCCTTTGTTATCGGTAAAATTCAAGTGTCATGTTTTTCCAAATAACTGAAGACTGCAGATATTCAAATCATAATGAATACAATTTACACTTAGATTTTAGCAGACTTTTATCTTGTTAGGAAAGTCACAATCTCTCAGAGTAATTCAACAGGTCAGGCAGCATCCCTGGAGAACATGGATAGGTGACATTTCCATGCGGGAGCCTTCTTCAGTCTGGTTAGCTTATTCCAAGGATATTGCAAGGAAAAATAAAACAGAAATCCTGCACAAACTGTCATCAGAGGTGTTTAAAGGATAAATATTCAACAGACTACTGGGAAAATCTTTGTCTTACTTTGTATTTTGCATGTGTTCTGAAAGGGTGCATGGGACTTTAAGATCTCATCTGAAGTGGGAGAGACTACAGAGACTGCCCAGGTAGAGCAGAGTCATTGTTTCCTAATTGATATATCAGAGCAAGAGTGCTATAATAAACCATTATTTTACGTCATAAATAAGGTGCCTGCTAAATCACTTTACTGCACTGAGTACTCATTCTACCAGGTTTATAGACTCCTGTTTATGAACTCAATTAGATAATCAGATTCACCATCAGGAAACATTCATAGGAAATGGCCGTTTATGATCTCATGTCACAAACACAAGAAACAGAAAATGTTAATCAATTGATTAAGATTTACAATTTAGATTTACTTATTGCTGCTCGGAAATGCATCTTCGTCATTCTGAACAAGCGTCCCGGATCGAAATGTTACCTGTCCATACTCTCAAGAGTTACTGCCTGACCCGCTGAGTTACTCCAGCACTTTGCGGCCTTTTTTGCAAACCAGCATAGAAATATAGAAACATAGAAAATAGGTGCAGGAGTAGGCCATTCGGCCCTTCGAGCCTGCACCGCCATTCAATATGATCATGGCTGATATTGTAGTTCTTGTGTAGGAAGGAACAGCAGATGCTGGTTTACACCGAAGATAGACACAAAATGCTGGAGTAACTCAGCGGGACAGGCAGCATCCTTGGAGAGAAGGAATGGATGACATTTCGGGTCGAGAAGAAGGGTCTGTCTGAAGAAGGGTCTCGACCCAAGATGTCACTCAATCCTTCTCTCCAGAGATGCTGCCTGTCCCGCTGAGCTACTCAAGCATTTTGTGTCTATCTATAATTTGTAGTTCTTTGTTTCTTCATTCACAAAATGTCTTCATAGGAGCTTTACGCTATTTGCTGGCACAGGTGATAGTCCTCTGGTTTGCACGCGTTTATAGAATGCTCACAGATATCCACTTTATTTATGTTTATTTAACATTTTATTGATGTACTCTTTGTTTCTTTCTAGCTGGAAATTAGTGACCCTTCATTTTTTCTCAACATTCCAAATGAAACCCATACAACGTGAAACTCCCCATAAGAAAATGTACTAGCATTTTACAATTGTAAATCAATACTCAAAGGGATCAGTTAGTTTATCCACAAAAGCCGCTGGCACTTCACCATTATAAAAGCTTGCTGTTTGCTTCAGTTCTTTGTTTCCTTTAGAAACATAATCCCTTTCGTTGCATACTTCGGCTTACAATTCATTTGAAACCTCTGTGGTTTTTGAAGAATTATTATTGTTCATTCGGTTGGTTTGGCTTTTATATAAAATATTTTCCTCACCATTTAGGAACTACCAAGTTTAAATCTACAGTTTACCATTATTAGGGTACAGTAAATGCATTTGTTTACAACAGTGATAGATAGGTAAATACACTACAATACCAATGAAGATATTTTGCATTTCTGATGCATAGCCAAACATAAAGCCCAAAAAAACAGAGATGGGCACAGACGTGATAAAGAATTGAGTAAAAATGAGAGGATTTTAAACGATTCCAAGATGATTTTACAAACAAATGGACAAGAATGGGTATTGAACCAAACAACAACGAGGGGTGACTCAAATAAAGGTCTCACAGGTGCCGGGAAGTGTAGAGACAGAGAGATTTAGCAAGGAATTCCAGAGTTTAGAACTTAGATGAGTGACGGCACAACTGGCAATAGCGAGTAAGATTTGTAAAAGCTGCTTCGGTAGCTAATGAAGTGGTGGGCTGGACTATTTTACAAAAATAGAACAGATAAACTCAATGGATGAACGGGAGCACAAGAATGATATCTTTAAATCCGATATGTCTGAAGATCAAGATCTCCAAGTAAGGAAATGATGGATGAACAGAACTCAGCATGATATAAGGTGAGGCGTTTTGGATGAGCATTATGTTGTGAACAAAAGGATGAGTGGATATCGCTGACATAGTTGAATTTGGAGGTAACAATAGTTTCAGGGTTTAATCAGCCCACGGTTAACATAGAGCGCAAGATTGAACATTTTGTGATCTTTGAAATAGAGATATAATGTGTTTAGAAACTGATACAGATACATTCCTAAAGATTTCACTTAATTGTATGACGTTTTAGTGGACAGCCCTTCGGGAATTGTTTCAATTGATCATTTGTGAAATAAATTAAAATTTCTTGTACATTAGACTGTTTTCGAAGAGCTCCAATATAATTTTCGTTACTACAGGTACTTCATTATAATTTTCATAATTCAATATACAAAATCGAAAACCTAATAATGACAAAATTCAGCACCAGTTATCATTACAATCATTAATTTTTGGGCAACATTTTCTTTTTATTGTTATTTATTTTCTTCTGTTAGATAAAGAGCATTTGATTTTTTTCTCATCTAGCATTTCAGAATGTTTGATGAACTAGTATGTAAAGATTTAAATAAATGTTACTAAAAAATCCATACTCAAAGGAATAGAATTACAAGTATTAATTCTGAGTTATAATACAAGCTAAAGCACAGTAGCAATACTCTTATCCTTTGAAATAATTTAAATTACCTGTTCATCTTATACAGTATTGTAATACCAAGCATGGAAATAAATCATGGTCTTTTAAGAATCCCCATAGTTTGAAAAAACAACACAAAATTGATTAACGTTGATTATTCCCCGAATCACTGAAAGAAACTGGCTGCACTTTCCAGCAGGGGTCACAGGATCTTTATGTGCACTGTCTGGTTCTTCTCCTTCCTGGGCCTGCAATGTTAAATCAATTGTTATTCTGACTCAAATGGGATCAATTAAATTTGGGGTGGCATGGTGGCGCAGCGGTAGAGTTGCTGCCTTACAGCGCCAGAGACCTGGGTTCAATCCTGACTACGGGTGCTGTCTGTATGGAATTTGTACGTTCTTCCTATGAGCAGGTGGGTTTCCTCTGGGTGCTTCGGTTTCTTCCTACACTCCAGAGATGTAAAGATTTGTAGGTTAATTGGCTTGGGTATAATTGTAAATTGTCCCTAGGGTGTAGGATAGTGTTAGTGTACGGGGATCAATGGTGGGCGCAGACTCGGTGGACCGAGGGTCTGTTTCGGCGCTGTGTCTCAAAAACGAAACCAAATCTGAGCAGATTTAAGATTGAAAATTAGATTTTTCTAATTGGAGTATTCAATCCCTTGGTTACAGGTATAATATAGAACGGAGCCACATGAAACATATGGACCTGTCCCACGTAGGCGACTTTTTAGGCGACTGCAGGAGACTATGCGGTCACCACATGGTCGCCACATGTTCGCGGGTGATTGCCGGGGAGTCGCCTTCGTGGTCGTAAGGCGTTCCCGCATTCTGGGAACTAGTCGCGGCCTCATTATGGTCGCCGCAAATTTTTCAAAATGTTGAAAATTAGCGGCCACCAGAATGAAGCCGCCATGGAGAGTAGCGAGAATTCCCGTGCCGTAGGTGGGTCGCCAGGAGGTCCTAGTGGGTTGCCAGGAGGTCGAAGGTTCTCATAGGTTGTAGCCGGTGCTGACCAGTGAATTTCATTGGCTCATTGGGAAAAAAACGTAAGCAGTAGTTTTCAGAACCAAGGATAACCAACCAGTAATGTTAATGTCCGCCGAGCTTCACAGCCGCATATCTCTGGCTTCTTAAAAGTTGTCTCTGGCTTCTTAACAGTTGTCTCCCCCCTCCCCCCCCCCCCCCCCCCCCCCCCCCATAAAGGGCTTACGTGACCCTTCCCGTACACGGTGCTTTCACCCTCTTAATTACAGCGCCAACACCCTGTTCATCGCGGTGTGCATCTGTATCACATTGGCTTTGCACCATGTGAATTTCACTCAGACAGCGCTCCCCCCGCTTGCCCTGTCCCCCGCCTTCAAAACGGGCTGGTGAATGAAGCTTGGCAGTTGCCGGCAGTCGCCTGAAAAATCGCCTAAGTGAGCCAGGCCCAATACTGCCATTCATTTCTGAAACTTGAAAGCACAAGTTGACAGATGGATTGATCCTCTCCAATTTTTCTTACAGTGTATAATTATGCAGTTAATGTGAATGCTCCATTGTAGCTTTGTTGATATCATATTACTTTTACCAAGAATTGTACCTTCTGAACAAAGGATAAACCACATGGATTTTCTCACATTCAGGAGTTGTTGATGGTTCTTACAAATCCAAATGATTTACAAATATCATCGAAGGAAGTAAACCAGCTGCCTAAATCTTGTTGGGCCTTTATATGATCCTAGATACATGAATATAGCTCATCCTTAGCTACCTCTCAAGAAGACTAACTGATCAGTCTGATGTCTCATGGCACCTGTGATGGGCATTAAATGCCAGTTTTTCCAGCAATACTCCCTACCTGGAGTAAAAAAATAATTGTATTCAATACACATGACCCTGTCACAGGAACATTGAATGATTGGTGTGGTTTAAATCCATTATCTATGCTTTACATGGCAAATAAGGAGTGAATAACAATATCTTTTTGATGAATTACTACCATCATACCTTTCTTGTATGAAGCCCTGGTTGCAGTAAAATATTGACGATGCCTCAACATTAACCAATCTTGTGGATTATCTACCTTTTACAGAATTCACCGAGTTTCATTCCTATTCAAATGGATCAATGAAAATGAAAATAAAACAATACTCCCTACCTGAGGTAAAACAAAATGATAATATTGATAAAAAGTGGCGCAGCGGTTGAGCTGCTCCTTCACAGTGGCAGAGACCTGGGTTCAATCCTGATTATGGGTGCTGTCTGTGCAGAGTTTGTGTGTTCTTCCTTCTTCCAGAGTTTGTGTTTTCTCCAGGTGCTCCGGTTTCCTCCCACATTTCCAAAGACATACTCGTTTGTAGCTTAATTAGCTGCTGTAAATTGCCCACAGTGTGTCGGATGTGAAAGTGGCATAACAGTGAACTAGTGTAGGGTGATCGATGGTTGGGATCGACTCAGTGAGCCGAAGGGCCTGTTTTCATGCTCTATCTCTAAAATAAAATGAAAACTGAATAGTTTCTACAGCACGTGAACTTCAGAACACCTAGTTATTTTTTCTCCAAATGCCACACAGAAATGTATCCCCCTAACTTCAGAGCTGGGCCTGGAGAGTTGATCAAATATATATTGTTTGATTCTGATAATGTGAGCCACAAGATCCAGTCTTTCTTGTAGAGAAATAAACACTGAAACTATGTCTCTAAATTTGCAATATATTACTGCAATGTGAAAAAACTTCTTATTTGCATGTCAGTTGAGAATCATATCAAAAGCTGATCAAGAAGCTGATCAAAAGCTGACACCATAAAATCAGGTCTTGAATGCCTTCTTTTGTTATATGGCACATAAACTGCCATATAAGGGTTGTCATTAGTAAACTGTCAGGATATAAATAGGAAACACTCTGTGGGGGGGGCAATTCAAAATTTATTTTCAAGGATGTCATTCTATCCTGACTGCAAAAACCGCTCAATTCAAAACTTTATTTTGTGCATTTGCAAATCTGCACTGTATCCTTGGATAGCCTTTTTGTTCTCAGCAACTGTGTCATCACTCTAGAAATGAAAAGAGGACATTATTCAGTGAAAGGGTGAAGGGATGCAAAAATAAACAACAGGGAAACTTTGATACATCCACTTTTTCTTCTACATTCAACTCCGTGAATGCCAATAACAGGGTAATCAACACACTTTCTTCATTCCAGTTTCTACCAGAACAATGTGACCTAATTACACCATGTCATACGTAGGTATAGGTGACAATTTAGAACTGCACGTTCACAAATCTGCCTTTGCAGAATGCTTTGTTGCTTGTGATACATTTGAAGACCATTTGCAACTTTCAAGAATTTACGTTGAAAACATTTTCCCCATAAATTGCTGCTTTAATAAAATCTCGGCAGGGAATTCATGTCTTCACTACTAGTACTTCTGCTCCCCTACTGCCTGCCAATTGTAATGAAATATAATTTCTTCCAGATACAATATCTCCCACCGATGAAATGTTCAAATTTTAATGGTTTCCTTCCTTGAATTTGGCTACTAGCTACCACTGTTTTCAGATGATCAAAACATAAGTGGCTATTTTTTCAAGTGACTAATTAAAACTTTGATAAATAAGTCATTCAATCTAAACCAGGTCATACATTTTAAACAAATCAGTGACAGCAAATTAGAAAACACATGAGCTCCTGACTTTCTCTACCATTTGCCAATTCCATGGGATCAATTTTCATTACCCAAACAGCCATAATGAAGGAGTTAACTGTAGTCTTTTAAATAGAAAGCAAGGGAGAAACAATTGGAACCTAAAACCTACAACTCTACAGACTGATACCGAACATCCTGGATTCAAAGAAAGATCGCTGCAGAAAAGGTGGATGCAGGAGTGGTGATCTTCCAGGAAATCTTTCAAGAAATAAATTGGAACTATAGGGCCATTAGTCTGAGATCCTTTGTCAGGAATACATTAGAAACTAGAAGAGAATAGATTAGGCAGAATCAACGTGATTGTATGAAATGGAAAAAATGTTTCACGAGTTTTCTCAACATGTATCTGGCAAAGTAGACAAAGAAACCAGATGATGTAATTTTTCAGTATTTTTCATTTTCATAAGGCCTTGGTAATGTATTAAACAAAATGTTCAAGAAGTAATGAAAATGATAGCAAGAAGATTGTTGGCATAATATTTTAATATGAATGAAGGATTGTTTAAAGGGCGGCAAACAAAGAGAATGCATGGGCAATTTTCAGGTTGGCAGACATTTACTTCTGAGGTGCCACAGAGATTTATATAAACAATGCAAATTAAAAGCCAGTGTTTACAGCATTCAAGATTACTGATGATAAAAAGCTACACGGGAAAGTGAGGAGAATGTAAATAATCTAAGGAAGATGAGCAGGTTATGTGTATAGAAAAGAAGATGAGACAAGAGTATAATGTGGGAAAATCTATATTACTAAAAGTCTGATCTTAAACACTTCCTGTTGTTCTGTATATTGATTTTAGAAAAGACGCTGCCACTTACGGCTGAGGTTTTTGTCCATCTTACTCATAGTCCCCCTCCGCTGCGCAGGTCAAGAGGATTTTTCCCATCGGCGAAAAATAAAAGAGTTATTAGTGTTTGAAAAATGTTGAGATTCTCTCTCCTGAAAGCCACGTCCCTTCCAGAGGGACTTTAAAACCCAGTTGAGTGTTGAGTGCCTCAGTCGGTCTCTGCAAGATGGGGAAGCGAGAGGGTCACGTCTCTCAGTCTGAGCTGTAAATAACACTGAACACATATCTACTAAAATGTGTGTGTGGTTTTACTGACCTTGAGTGCCCTTAATGTGGTTTGAAAATGTGGTTGGTTTGAACTAAAGCACAGCAAATGGTTGGTGGTGGTTGGTTTGAACTAAAGCACGATTAAAAGTCTAAACTTGACAACTTCCTGCTTGCACTGTATATTGATTTTAGATAAAACGCTACCACTTACGGCTGTGATTTTTGGCCATCTTACTCAGTCCCCCTCTGCTCATCAGGTGCAGAGAATTCTTCCCATCAATGAAAAATAAAAGTGTTATTAGTGTTTAAAAAATGTTGAGAATCTCTCTCCTGTCAATCACGCCATGAAGGTCACGCTCCTTCTGGTGGGAGGGGGGAGGGGGGAGGGATTATAAGACTTGGAAGTGTGGGTGTGGCTCAGACTCTGCAAGATGGGGAGGGAGAGGTCACGACTGTCTGAGCTGTGAATCAACTGAACACACTGAATGTCTACTTAACTGTGTGTAGTGTTTATGTGGTGTTTTGTGTGGTTTTATGGTGGTTTTATGATGGATTCACCCTGCTTGAAATGGTATGAAACTGCACTTTAATTTGGTGCCTTGCACCCTGCCTGAAATGGCATGAAACTGCACATGAATTTGATGACCTTGTACCCTGCTTGAAATGGCATGAAACTACACTTACATTTAGTGTCCTTGCACCCTGCTTGAAGTGGATTGAAACTGCACTTGAATTTGGTGCCTTGCACCCTGCTTTAAGTGGCATGAAATGGCACTTGAATTTGGTGGCCTTGCACCCTGCTTGAAGTGGCATGAAACTGCACTTGAGTTTGGTGGCCTTGCACCCTGCTTGAAGTGGTATTAGATTAGATTAGATTAGATCCTTTATTTGTCATTCAGACCTTTCGGTCTGAACGAAATGTTGTTGCCTGCAGCCATACATATAATAATAAACAACAAAACACACAATAAACACAAATTAACATCCACCACAGTGAGTTCACCAGGCACCTCCTCACTGTGATGGAGGCAAAGTCTTAAAGTTACTGTCTCTTCCCTCCTCATTCTCCCTCTGCGCTGAGGCGATATGTTACCCCACCGGGCGATGATAGTCAGTCCTGCGGCTCAACTGAGCTCCACGAATGGGCCGGTTCAAGCTCCGCAGCCCGGGGTGGTCGGAGCTGCCGCCCTCCAATCCAGCGGACGCAACAGTTGCCGTGGAAGCTCCGGAAAACTCCCTGCGAACTCCCGACGATGTCATCTACTGGCCCGCGGCCGAGCCCCAGATTCAGGTCGCCGCCGCCGGAACGCTGCCTTTGCCACCGGAACGCCGTCCCAGCCCCACGCCGGGCCGCCCTCACTGGAGCGCCGTCTCAGCCCCGAACCGGGCTGCCCTCACCGGAGCGCCGTCACAGCCCCACGCCAGGCCGCCCTCACCGGAGCGCCGTCTCAGCCCCACGCCGGGCCGCCCTCACAGGAGCGCTGTCTCAGCCCCGAGTCATGCCACTTCCACTGGAACGCCGGAACGCCGCCGCAGCTCGAAGACGGCCAGCCTCGCGTTGGTGAGTCCTGGCTGGCTCTGCTTCCGGAGCCTCGACCCAAGTTTGATTCTGACCTTGGATGCTGTCTCTGTGGAGTTTGTACATTTTCCCTGTGGCTGTGTGGGTTTCCTCCGGGTGCTCAGGTTTCTCCCCACATCCGAAAAACATGCGTATTTGTACGTTAATAGACCTCTGTAAATTTCCCTTACTGTGTCGGGGGTGGATGAGAAAGTGGGATAACATAGAACTGGTGTGAACAGGGGATCTATGGATGGCGTGGGCCGAAGGGCCTGTTTCCATATTGTATCTCTAAACTAAATTTAAGTACACTAAATTTAAAGTACTTGAGGGATGAGCATAAGACACACACAAAGGGCTGGGATGTGGGCAATTGCTGGATGGCACTTTGTAAGGCTGACATGGATTAATTGAGTTAAATGGTCTCCTTCAGTGGTTATATGGTTCACACTAGTTTCTCTATGCCTAAATTATGGTGTGTTCTGGGTTTATTTGTAAAACCAAGATATGCCAAATGTGTAACTTCTACCACATAATAGTTTATTTTGTTTGGTTAAAAACTAGAATTCTAAACTTTGCCCAAAATTGCTTAAATAAAGAAACAATTGTATTTCTGATTGCATAAGTGCTTTTACTTCTTGCTTTGGTCATGTTTTTCCATCATGAAAAAAGTTCCTGATCAGGGGTTCATCCTGTGACTGTTTCAGTTGCTGAAAACAAAGGAACGTTTATATTATGGTCAATTTTCATAACAGTGTTTGATGAATTAGATAAAACAGCAGCACATTCCACTCACTGTCTTTTTATCCATGAGATCTCAGTTTAGTTTAATTTAATTTAGATATACAACGCAGAAACTGGCCCTTTGGCCCACTGGGTCCGTGCCGAGCAGAGATCCCGCTATCGTGGATCAACACTATCCTACACCCACTAGGGATAATTTACATTTGTACCGAACCAATTAACCTACAAACCGGTACGTCTTGGTAGTGTGGGAGGAAACTGAAGATCTCGGAGAAAACCCATGCAGGACACGGGGAGAACATACAAACTCCGTAAAGACAGTACCTGTAGTCAGGATCGAACCTGGGTCTCCGACGCTGCATTCGCTGTAAGGTAGCAACTCTACCGCTGCACCACCGTGCCACCCTAAAATGGAGCCCATTCAAACAGAACAAGAATCCCATGACCAAATGCCACACATAGAAATGAATTTAAGCAAATTTAATAAAGCCTGCAGCCAGTGTAAATCCACATCAACTATCTGTTCAATTTTTTTGACAAATTGTCATTATATTGTAATCTTGGACTCTTGCTGCTTCAGCTACATTTTGCCGGAATATTAATAAGCAATTTGTTTTTCTATTCCTACTTTAGAAACACAATATTTTTGCATATAAAAGTGCTGCAGACAGAGTCAGGTGCATCTCTGAGAAAAGAAGATAAGATGTTGAAGATGAGCTCAAGTAGGTAATTTCAACATGTTAACTCTCATCCCTTGACACTGGGGCAAATTGATTGAATTTCAGAACCAACATGTTCCAGGAAGGAGAAGGGATAAAGATAGCAAAATGAGGTATACTTGGATTACCAAAGAGGGTGTAAGTTTGGTCAAAAAGAAAGAGGAAGCACATGTAAGGTTTAAGATGGCGGAGTCAGACAGGGCCTTTGAGGGATATAAAGAAAGATAGAAATAATTCAAGATGGAGATTGGAAGGGCCAAAAGGGTCCATGAAATGGCTTTGATGTGTTGGATTAAAGAAAATCTCAAAATTGTAATACTTAAATTAAAAACAAGAGGGTAACCAGGCAGAAGGTAGGACCAATCAAGGAGAGATTTGTGCTTGGAGTCTGGGAATGTAGGTACTAAATCAGTTTTCACCCAGGAGAAGGACATGGAGTACAGTGAGATCAGTGTGGAGAACACTATTATTTAAGGGCAGTTTGAATACTAATATGCAGGGGAGGAGAGAATTAACTACTATTAATTCTAATTCACACATGCACTGACTTCACTGCCCAACACCACGGACTTCCATCTGTATATATGTATATATGTATGTAGGGCCGCAGAAATTGTGCACCTATCCCCCCCGCCCCTTCTCCCTTCTGTTTTTTGTTTTTCTGTTTCTTGTTTTTTGTGCTAAATTGTATGTATGCACTGAGTACGAGCAGCTTTCAGTTTCACTGTACATGTATAGTGACAATAAATGGCATATCATATCATATCAGGAGGTGTTGGGGCTCTTGAAGAGCATTAAGGAGGGTAAATCCCCAGGACATGATGGGATTTATTCCTGGTTATTGAGATTACGGGAGCCTTGATGAAGATCTTTGCATCTTCTCTAGTCAAAGGTGAGGTGCCAGGAGACTAAAGGGTAGGAAATGTTGTCCTTTTATTTAAGAAGTGGGGATAATCCAGGGATTATAGGGCAGTGAACTTCACATCAGTGGTAGGGAATCTATTGGAGAGGATTTATTGGAATAGGATTTACTCTCATTTGGTAGAATATGGTTTAATTAGGGACAGTCACCATGGCTTTGTACATAGCAAATCATATCTTACTAACTTGATCTTGTGTTTTGAAGAGGTGTCAAAGGTGATCAATGTGGGTCGGGTGATGGATGTTGGTTTACGTGGATTTTAATAAGGCATTTATTTGATAAGGTTTCCCATGGTTGGCTGATCCAGAAGATTAAGAGGCATGGGATAAGCAGTGACTTGGTCGTGTGAATTCCGATCTGGTTTACTGACATATACAGAGGGTTGTGGTGGACAATATTCAGACTGGAGATTCCACAGGAATCTGTGATGGGACCTCTGCTGTTTGTAATATATATAAATGACTTGGCCATAAACATAGACAGGTTGGTTAGTAAATTTGCAGATGACACCAAGATTGCTGGGGTCACAGACTGTCAAGATATACAGTGGGATAGAGATAAACTACAGAAAAGGGTGGAGAAATGATAGGTAGAGCTTAATCCAGGCACTTTGGATTAAGTATCGCACTTTGAAAAGTCAAATATAAGGGGAAAATATCCAATTAATGGCATGAGCACGCTGATGTACAGAGGGATCCAAGACATAACTCCCTGGAAGTGGCGACATAAGTAGATAGAAAGTAATGCTTACTTTCATAGGTTGGGACAGTGAGTGTAGGACTCGCGGTCATGATGCAGCTTTAGGCCGTATTTGGAATATTGCGTGTAGTTCTGATGGGCCCAATACAGGAAGGATGTGGAGGCTTTGGAAAGGGTGCAGGTTTACCAGAATTATTCCTGGATTCGAGGGCATAAACTATAGGGAGAGATTAGATAGTCTTGGATTGTGTCTCTGGAACACAGGAGGTAGCTGGGAGACCCGATAGAAGTATATATATTATGAGAGGCATAGATTGCCGAGACAGAAAAACATTTTCCCACAATGGAAAATTCAAATACTAGAAGGTGTAGTTTTAAGGTGAGGAGATGCGAGTGTGTTGGTGGAGGCAGATACCATAGTGGCAATTAAGAGACTATTGGATAGGAGGATGGATATTGGGGAAAATGGATGGATATAGATTATGTGCAGGTGAGATGGTCTTGTCATAATTTTGACACAGTCATTATGGGCAAAAGGCTTTTTCTTGTGCTGTAAAGTTTAAGTTTCAAGGCCATTCTGGTGTCAGTCAGAACATTCAAGTGTCAGTCAGCTCAATAGGTAGTCACCACTATGCTACTATTGATGAATATTGAATTAACTCTTCACAGGATTCTGATTGTGGCTGAGCCGTCCACATTCCATCCTCTGAGAACTGTTCAACAGGGAGGATTATTAATTGAAGACAGTAGGTGTAACCTATCGCTGGTTATCCTACTCCGTTCAACACAGCAGGCAATTTCATAGTATTTGGATAAAAAGATATATGGCATTGTGCTATTACATATAGGGGGGAATGTCTTGCAAACTCAAGATTTGCCTAGGCCTTAGGCTAGATTTGGAGCATTTCTATTAATGTGGCAATGTCAGACTGTTGTATGATTAGTCTGTGGTAAACTCTTCCTAACATCAAAATAATTCCCAGGGAGGGTGAGCACGATCCTGCCCAACTGACATCCTGTGTCTTTACTGCATCTTGCTCTGATATATAAGATTGAAGTCGGGGATATGATTTATGATGATGGATCAAATACAAAAAAAAAAGGATCAAATACACAGGACTAGATGTTAAAAGTCCCTTGTGCCAATAGGTGGGGAGCATTTCACGACATCCGTTGATTGTTGAGAGTGGTAGACGCTCAACATCGGTGGGGGGCGGGGGGGTGATACACATATCTTGGCCTGTGTAACCTTCAGGATAGTTGGGCACAGGACACATCATCAGTAGTGTACCCTTGCATCACTGGGTGTTTCGGCCTTTTAACACTATACACCCTCCACAAGGGCGGCCCGCTGCAGGATGATCAGCCCTCAGCGCGTGTCCCGTGTCAAACCATCCCAAAGATTCACCCTGACGTACTTGGGGCCCAGCATGGGTCTTTCCGCTTGAGCCAAATCCACCGGCTGCTTCTTTCAGCCGCCTCTGAGAGTGATCTTATGGTCTTCCGCAGAGCCTGACCGTGGATTCCAAGCTCCTTCAGCAGTCTGATGGTAGATGACGCAACAAATCCTCTGCATCCCACTTCAACTGGATAGACTTTGGTGTTCCAGCCACGCTGCGTTGCCTCTGCTGCAAGCTCTGCGTAGCGCAGCTTCTTACGCTCATAGGCCTCCTCAACACAGTTCTCCCATGGAACTGTGAGCTCTATGATGTAAGCAGTCTTCTGTGAAGGGGACCAGAACACCAAGTCTGGCCTGAGGTTGGTGGAAGCAATTTCAGGTGGAAAAACTAGTTGTCAGAGTCAGAGTCAGAGTCAATTTAATTGTCATTTGGACCCCTGGAGGTCCAAACGAAATGCCGTTTCTGCAGCCATACATTACATACAAATAGACCCCAGACACAACAATAATTACATTTAACATAAACATCCATCACATAGCTGTGATGGAAGGCCAAATAAACTTATCTCTCCACTGCACTCTCCCCCCCCCCCGATGTCAGAGTCAAAGTCATAGCCCCCGGCTGGCGATGGCGATTGTCCCGCGGCCATTAAAGCCACGCCGGGTGGTGCGAGGTCGCACACCGGGTCTTGGTGTTAGAGCCCCCGGCGTGCGCTCGCAGAGTCAGCGGCCATTCCAGCCGCGCGGGGCAGTGGTGTCAGGCCCCGCTCCAGGAGCTCTTCGACCCCGCAACTCGGGCGGGAGAAGTCGCCGTTGCAGGAGCCCTGAGAAGCGGTCTCCCTCCAGGGAGCCGTGGGCTCCCGGTGCCGTCGTCCACAGACCCGTCGTTGGAGCCTCCGACTCTCCGGTAGCAGCAGCAGCAGCAGCAGCAGCAGCAGCAACGACAGCAGCAGCAGCAGCAGCTCCTCCACCGCTCCACCCGCTCCGGACTCGGCCAGCTCCGCGACGGCAACGGTGAGTCGACACCTGAGTCCCCGGCTTCTTCCTGTTGGAGGCCGCTCCTCGTTGCGGCCTCAACGACACCTGAGACCCGACGAGAAAAGGTCGGGTCTCCAGTGCAGGGAGAGATTCAAAAAGTTCCCCCCCCCCCTCCCCCCCCCACAGACAAAAAATAATAAAAACGCGGACAGGCTGCAGAGGCCGCTGCTGGCCAGAGCCGCGCCGCCTACCGGATTGTCGGCCGATGTCCGCCAGCATCCTCCAGTCACGGGCCCTGCATAGGTTTCCTTCTTCTGATCTGGTGGAAGGATGTTTAGATGTTTTCTGTCCTTCTTGGACAAAGGTTGTTGCCCTTAGGCGGGGGGGGGTTGCTTGCTCTCGGAGGCAAGGAGTTGGTCGCACACCGCCTGTTCTCAAGGGCTGATGCCAGGCTTTTTAGTACCTGATTATGCCGCCACGTGTATCTCCCTTGCGTGAGGCTGGTCTTGCAGCCTACCATGATGTGTTTCAGGGTCGCTGCTGGAGTTGGGCAGAGGGCACAGGTTGGATCCTCTCCGTACCACTGATGGAGGTTCTTTGGTGTTGGAAGCACATCATAAGTCGCTCTGATGATGAAGCTGATCTTGCTTGCTTCCATTTCCCATAGTTCTTTCCAGCTGATCTTCCTCCGCTCCACACCTTCCCACTGCATCCATTGCCCCTGTTTGGCAAGAGAGACCGCCTTTGCACTTCTTGCGGCCTCCTCCTGTCGCCGCACCTCCTCGACCACCAATGTCCTCCGCTCTGATGTTGTGGCCTTTCGCCAAGTTGGTTTACTTGTCGTAAGGCCAAAGCCTCCTCTTCCCTGCTGGGCTTGCCCCACGATGTCTTTGTGCCTCAGGGCTGATGAAGCTTGCTGTACTGCATCAGATGGTGTCCACTTCCGGCCAGTTACTAGGGGTGGCGCAACAGCACTGATGGTCTTGTCTCTAGAGTCCCTCAGTGTCATCTGAAGTCTTACTTTAGAACACTTGTATTCCTCTGTTAGACTAGTGAGAGGTAGTTCCATGTTTATTATTAGAAAAGACTTTTCAGTTGTAATATTAATGAAGCCATTCGTGCTCTCCACCATTAAAACTAACACCATCACTGGGATTTCCATTTCACGCAGAAGTCCCAAAATCGCCATCAATGATTTAGATCGTCACCATAGGCTGCTATTTGTAATATTGCCTTCTCTATTGCAACTCAGGGAAATGAATTGAATTGATAAATATCTCAGATATTTGCAAACTAGTTTCACTGCAAAATATTCTGAAAATTTTGTTTTGTTGTTTGAGGAGCAAGCACATTATAAATGACGTATGTGACCATCATCATCGGCAGTCACTCAAAACGAGTATGACAGTCCTCTCTATAGACGCTTGTGCGTGACTTTGTTTAACGTGGGGAGACTGGAGCATAGACAGCCACCTCAATGGTCTTTGACAGATCTGGGTCAGGATCCAGTGGCATGGAGTCCAAAACGACCAGGGACCCTTTTCTGCTGCAGCCTTCATCCGCCTTCCCAGCTAGTGTGACGCTCCACTAAAGTCAGTCATCATCCTCCGCCTGTTCCACCATTGAGGTCTTGGTTGGATTGCTCTTTGTCAGGGACCTCCCCCTCGACTTTACCACTATGGGTGGCCCTAACAAAAGCATTGCGCCAGACGGCATCGCTCTCAGGATCTCAGGACCACACAAGCTTCTCCACCATGACAAGGTGACAATCCACGGAGAAAATGTGGCCATAGATACTATGTATTTCAACTTTTAACAATTTTATTTCGTTGATCCCATTTTCTTTTGCAATCTGTAAAATGTTTGATGATTAAGTTAAACATTTGTTCCTTTTAAGAATGTTTCAAATGCACTTGACCATAGGTTGGTCTGAGTCCAATTCTATGCTACACAGCATAAACAAAGAGAGACCACTTTTCAACAGAAAAATCATATTAGGTGGTCAGCTAACAAAATAATATTTTCAGAAAAAGGCACATTTTTCTGATATTCCCATTGTTATAAGATCTTATAGTTTTCCATTCTGTATATTATGTGTCAGCAGGTACAATACAATTATTAGTAATTCATGTTCATCCAGGGAACCTGAGCGAGTCCAAAAATAATTCTAGATGCAATTAGGTTAATAAATTAATTTATTGAAACAGAATAAAAGCTTACAATTACTGAGTACAACTTAGAACATATGCCACGCAGAAAAGAATACTAATCAAACACACTCGAGTACATAGTTTTCAGCAAATGTTACTTACTAATTTGAATCAAATAAATACTTCTTTTTGAATGTGGTATGTTATTAAGTTACAGACAACAGTTTTGTTCTCTTACAGAGAACATGTATCATTAAATTTACCACTAATTCTGACATGCTGATTGGTAAATTTAATGTTAAATTTGTGTTATTAGTGAAATGATCAAAATCTACACACTTGTGGTATTTTGCAATTATTTCGTCATTTTGACGGAAGATTTAATGACCAATTGAATTTTCAATTGAATTTAAAATACCATCTTGTATTGATTTGAAATTTCACTTAACATTTACTAACTTTCAGAGTCATAGAATCATATAGCACAGAAACAGGCTCTTTGGCCCAACTTGCCTATGCTGGCCAACATGCTCCATAGTTTCCAAGCTTTACCTTGCAGCCCTTCTTAAATAGAGGCATAACATTAGCCACACTCCAGTCTTCAACTCAGCTGTGTCTAATTATTCATATATCTTAGCCTGCAATTTCTTCTCTAACTTCCCACAGTGACCTAGGATATATCTGATCAATCCCAGGAAATGTATCTACTTTCACATGCCTTAGAATATTCAGCATCTCCTCGACTGTAGTAGGGACTGTCCTCAAGACATCTTTGGGAGTCAAGAATCTCAATTGGAGGCTACAATTAATGGCTATTGCATCCATATGTATAGGAACTTAACAATTACATTGTTTTTACAGTTTGTTCCCATTCACCAGGTCATCACATCGTTTTGCAAGTGGTCACCAGTGCATACATTTGAATTGTACTTTCAGAGGTATTAAAAAACATTTAGCATATGGACATTTAATGGAAAAACAATGTTATTATACATTTAAAATTGTGGTTTTGATTTTATCATTAATTTACAAAATTCCGAACAATTAAGTAATCCAAATTCAGTTCTTCCATTACTTACCCCTTCCACCAAAGGTTTTTGTCTTGCCTTGTCAGGTTCTGAATCATTCAATTTAGGTTGTGGCCTGTTTGTTTTGCAAAATATCCTCCATGACATGTTCTAAATGTGAAAACTCTTGAGATTAATCAAATCAAACTACAAATTGCTTCTGAATAGGAAATGGCATATATTTTCTTATAATTTTTTCTGTGTATTTGTATACTTCGCAAAAACACAATGCATTGTAGTGTCTGAAATGCTGCATCATGTTGTTGGCATTGACTTTGCTTCAATGCATGAAAAGATTTTACAATCTATGCTTTAAAAATAATTAATTGCTTCATTAAGCTGAGGATGAAGGCGACTAAACCTTCTATATTACTAAAAGTCTGATCTTGACCACTTCCTGCTGTTTTATATATTGATTTTAGAAAAAACGCTGCCACTTACGGCTGTGATTTTTGATCATCTTACTCAGTCCCCCTCCGCTGTGCAGGACGAGGATGTTTCCCATTGATTAAAAATAAAATAATTATTTGTGTTTAAAAAATGTTGAGATTCTCTCTCCTGAAGGCCACGCCCTTTCTGAAGGGACTATAATACCCGGAGTGTTGAGTGCCTCAGTCAGTCTCTGTAAGATGGGGGAAGCGAAAGGGTCACGTCTCTCAGTCTGAGCTGTGAATAACACTGAACACATGTCTACTAAACAGTGAGTGGTTTACTGACCTGTCAGTGCCCTTAATGTGGTTTGAAAATATAGTTTGGAAATGCTAAAGCTGTGTTGCCTATGGTTTGGAAATGCTAAAGCTGTGTTGCCTTTGGTTTTGAAATGCTAAAGCTGTATTGCCTTTGGTTTTGAAATGCTAAAGCTGTATTGCCTTTGGTTTGGAATGCTAAAGCTGTGTTGCCTTTGGTTTGGAAATGCTAAAGCTGTGTTGCCTTTGGTTTGGAAATGCTAAAGCTGTGTTGCCTAATTAAAGTTGCCTTGCCTAATTAAAGTTGCCTTGCATTCTATACAATTAAAAGTCTAATCTTGACCACTTCCAGATTGCGCTTTATATAGATTTTAGAAAAAGGCTACCACGTACGGCTGTGATTTTTGGCCATCTTACTCAGAGTCCCCCTCCGATCATCAGGTGCCGAGGATTTTTCCCATCAATGTAAAATAAAAGAGTGTTTAAAAAATGTTGAGATTCTCTCTCCTGTCAATCATGCCATGAAGGACACGCCCCTTCTGGTGGGAGGGGGAGGGATTATAAAACCCAGAAGTGTGGGTGTGGCTCAGTCTCTGCTCGATGGAGGAGGGAGAGGTCACGACTCGCTGTCTTTAGTGGCCTTGCTCCCTGCTTGAAATGGTATGAAACTGCACTTGAATTTGATGGCCTTGCACCCTGCTTGATGAGTAATTTTTTTTTTGAAATTTTAAGAGTTTGAGTGAGGTGAACATGCAGCTATAAAGTCATCTTCTTCTGAACATATCATTGCATTTTATTTTGATTCTAAGCAAAATACTTGACTGAATGGTCCCAATACTACTTAGTCTCACTTTATTTTTCTAAAAATATATCTGACAGTTACTAGGGAATAAGGTCCATGAATCAGAAATAAAACAATGAAACTGGTATTCTTTGATAAAGTGCTGACAACAGTTTGTATGTTTCAAACATAATAGTAAAGTTCAGTGATAGTCAAGCTTCAATTCTTCAAAGCTACTCTTATCATGTCAAGTTGCTGGGCATAGCTGTATATCCTGTACTCGGGAGCAAAAGATGAATTTTCTAGGCAGCCTTTTGTTATTTCCCCTTACTCTATGAATAGGGTTCATAAGCTCAAAAGTGATAAAAAAAATGTATACAATATAACTGACTGCAGATTCTTTCATAATTCTGAAGATTTCATGCTTCTAATAATTAATTTGATATCACAAGCCAAGCACCTTAATTATTAACTTATAACTCCTGGAAATCTCTTCTAGATGACTTGGGGGAGTTGTACATAATATCACGAAGGTCTTCTTAATTTTTTTAATTGTAACGTTAGTCATGACTGACCATTAATTATTCAGTCCTTTCACTGGTAATGTACTACATGCTGTTCTTTTTGCATTGAGTGCTACTTGTACTTTTGGAAGCTAAACAAAATTAAATAATCCATTATAAGCTGGGTAAACATTATCTTGATTGTGGTTCATTAAGGTAAATATAATTTTACAAGTCACAGCAATGGTTGATTTTTTTAATAGAATATTTCAGACCAAAATAATACAACACAATAAATATTGTTCATTCTTCCTGGGATGCATATTACCTGGCATTAATTTAAAGATGTTGAAGATCTTCAATTCATCTAAAGACATAGGCAGCACGGTGGCGCAGCGGTAGAGTTGCTGCCTTACAACGATAGTGTTAATATGCGGGGATCGCTGGTCAGCGCGGACCCGGTGGGCCGAAAGGGCCCGTTTCCGCGTTGTATCCGGCCTGTATCTCTGAACTAAACATAGTAACTCAATTGAAATCATGTTAACATTAATATTTTCTTGCTGACCGAAATATATGAGTAACTTCACAAGCCACATTAAGATTTCTTGAGTCAATGATAAGGTTCCACATATCGGGCAGCTCTGGAAAGTTAGATCACATGGGATCCAGGGAGAGCTATCTAACTGGATACAGAATTGGCTTAATGGAAGAAAGCAGAGAGTGATTGTGGAAGGGAGCTTTTTGAACTGCAGGCTTGTGACAAATGGGGTGCCTCAAGGATCAGTGCTGGGCTCATTGGTGTTTGTGCTTTATATCAACAATTTGGATTAGAATGTACAAGGCATGATGAGTAAGTTTGCAGATGGCACTAAAGTAAATGGTATCGTAGATATTGAAGATGATTATCAAGAATTACCCCAGACTCTTTATCAGCTGGGCAAGTGGGCTGAGGATTTGCTATTGGAGTTTAATGCAGGTAAGTGTGAGATGTTGCATTTTGGGAAGTCAAACTGAGGCAGTATTGATTGGATCTAGAAGTAGTTCAAGTTCACATTTCTTGTCACATGCATCAATTGGTACAGTGGAATTTGAGTTACCATACAGCCATACGAATAAAAATAACCCAATACACAATAAAGTTTAACATAAACATCCACCACAGTGGACTCATCATTTCTCACTGTGATGGAAGGTAATAAAGTTCAGTCAATCTTCCTCTTTGTTTTTGGTCGGGCCCTTTGAACCCTCCGCAGTCGCCCTTACGGACAGCCCGATGTAAAGGCCCTATCGCCGGGATGATCGAAACTTCGACGTTGGGACGGAGGAACACACTCGGTTTGGAGTTCCCGTATTGGCCGTTTCTTACCGGAGACCACGGCTTCCGAGACCACAGGCCCCGCTGGACAGAGCTACACCACTGGCGATCCCCGTCAAGGGATCGCCCGGCTCCGCGATGGCAATTACACGCTGTGCCTGTTGCTGAAGCTCTGGGCCGGTCTCCGGTAGGAAAGGCCGTGCCAATCCAGTTGGTAGGCCGCAAGGGGGGGGGGGGGGGGGGTGAGTGCAACACAGAGAAAAGACACATTTCCGTCCAGTTAAGTGACTGAGAAATGGTTTCCCCCTATTCCCCCCGCACCACCCCCCACATAAGACATACTGGGAAACATTAAAACATATATTTAGACACATATATTTAGATCACTGCTATAGGAAGGATGTCATTAAGCAGGAAAGAGAAGGATGTTGGATGTCAGGAAAGAGCTAGGATGTTGACAGGACTTGAAGCGGTAAGCTATAGGTAGAAGTTGAGTAGGCTAGGACTAGTTCTTGGTGCGCAGAAAGCTAAGGAGTGATACAGTATAAATATATATAAAACCATGATGGGAATAAATGGGGTGAATGCATAGTCTTTTACCCAGAGTAAGGGAATAAAAAAAGAGGACATGGGTTTAAGGTGAGATTTAATAGGAGCTAGTGGTGCAACATTTTCACTGAAGAGAGTGATGGTGCATGGAAGGAGCTGCCAGAGGAGGTAAATGGGCCAGGTACTACAACAGCATTTAAAATTCACTTGGACAGTGGATAGGAAAGGTTTAGACAGATTTGGGCCAAACATGGTCAAATGTGACCAGCTTAAATGGGGCATTATGGTCTGCACAGATTAGTTGGGCCGAAGGGCCTGTTTCCATGCAGCATGACTCTTATGACTAATCTTCTTCACATACATAATTTGTTGTTTAAAAAAATGTTAAGATTCCAAAACTTCTTTTGTTGTCTAAACTTTGTAAATATGACCTCTTCCCTTATGCATAAATTGTGTACACAGTAGACAATCTATTTATGGTATGGTTTTGTACATGAATCAGCTGCTTTTGACCAACTTTCTGGGAGGCCATTATAAATGTAATACAAATACAATTTCATCCCTGAAGTTGATGAAAAATAGTGGAGTTGCTCACCGACATTGACTTGGATTATACAACATATTAGAAATTAAGAAATGTTTTCATTCCTAATATTCATCCTCCCAATCCTCGGAAAGAAAGGTGGAGTACTTCTTTAATGCTTAAAACAAAACTAATTGATAAAGTTAGGATAATTCCTACCTTTGGTTATATCAAGCATTTGATCCTGTAACAAATAGCTAAGCAATGCAAACAACTTGAGTCGTATAACAAAATAAAACAAAGTGATTCTTTGGAAGAAGGAAACTACTGGTCTCACGGGAACATTTTTGGACTGGATTCTGAAGGACAGGATGTACCTGCAATGGCTTTGTGCATTGGAAATCACGTCTCACTAACCTAATAGAATGTTTTGAAGAGGTCACCAAGATGATTGATGAGGCCAGGGCAGTGAACGTTGTCTATGTTGACTTCAGCAAAGCCTTTGACAAGGTCCCACACGGTAGGCTTGTCTAGAAGGGTAGATCACACAGAATCATGAGTTGGCTGATTGGATTCAAAATTGGCTTTGAGGAAGGAGTCCAAGGGTGGTTGTGGAGGGTTATTTTTTTCTAAATGGAGGCCTGTGTCGACAGATGTCAGTTATCTTATACTCATGATTTGGGTGACATTGCTAGTAAAATTGCAGCTGATACCAAATATGATGGTATTGTGGAAAATGTGGAACAGTATCTAAGTTTACAGCAGGATCTAGATCAGATGGGACGGTGGGTCAAGGAACGGCAAATGGAATTTAACTCCGACAATGTGTGGTATTGTCAAACCAGGGCAAGGCTAACACAGTCCTCCAGTTACCAATACGTTTGCCATTGAAAGCAATTCCTTCCTTTTCACTATGTGAAAACACTGATAATTTTGACACCCCATTAAAATCTTCCGTCAATCTCTAAACCCCACCTCTGATCTTTGCACTTAACAGAAGCAATCTTGCTTTGTACCATTTTGGCAACCTATCCTGCACTCTTTCCTCTCAAAGTTGAATAACCAAGAGTGGACGCAAAGCACCAGCGTCCTTGTTTGTGTACTCTGTGTCACTATTTAAAACTTTTAATTGTACATTCTTCATTAACATATCGTGCCATCTTGAAACATTTGCACTTCGTTATACTCAGATCTCACTGTCACTGAAATCTCTACAAAATAGTGCAATATAGTTTTTTTTATTGACAGCCGTCTCCAACCCCCCGTCGCCCACAATGCCTTCCATCCCACTTCTCCGCATTAAATTTCATCTATCACCTGTCTGTTCATTTCACCCGACTGACAATATTTCCCTGAGGTCTGATCATATACAGTATATATATATATATCCCTTGCGGGCTACTGCTTTTCGCAGCATGAGACGAGTAAAAATCACTGAATATTGAAAAACAATTAAATAATAAATTAAAGGATCACTTTCACAAAATACCTCGTCGTTTTATGTAGGACTTTCTAGGAATCTTGTCTTTTGGCGGAAATCCTCTCAACCTCAACAGCACAGGTTGGGAATTGCGTAACAATGCGCACTTCAACACATGCCCCGTCCTACGTGTGATCCATGTGGATCTGCGAATAGACCATTGCCCTTGATTCCCTGTGAAGTTTTTAAATTCAGTTTGAGTTTTGCACCGAAGCTTTGCTTTGCTTTGCTTTGCTGCCTTGCCAGACGTCAGAGCCTTAGTAACAAAATAACAATGACTCATACTGGTCATTGCGAAGATCCACGGACTTCATTGTATCCCGCTGGAATGCGATGACCCAGTGATAAGGGCCACTTCACAACGTGACCTTGTGAAACTATTTCGATGAATGCATTTATGCACACAATCATCTTGCCAGGCGAAAGGGACCACTTCACGTCACCCCTCCAAGTTGACCTACAACTTTAGGCTGTGCACGCCATACGCAAGAAGAAGAACGTCACCCCCGAAAGCTTCCGAAATACCATGCCAAACATTTCCTATCTATCCTTTTGCCAAATGCCAGATAAATGCAATTTACATCCTTCACCTCTGCTGCAAACGGACATCCTTTTAGATTATGCACGGTCTTCTGATACTAATATCTGTCCAGGTGATACAAAATAGTAAAATAATTCCCTTTGACAATCTAATATGTAACAGATTATATCTTCCGTGTATTTTTTTGTATTGATTTGCACTGCAGGAATGCGGATTGAGCTCTTCTTAGATCTCCTTGGCTGAAAGTCCGTGGATAAGCGAGAGTGGCTGCGGTGCAGCTGGAAGGGCTTCCGACTGAGTGGCCGCCGCTGGGATCGTTCTCTCTCTTTCTCTCTTGCTCTTGCTCGTCGTAGGCACCGGCTCTCTCAGGAGCGCTCGTACGCCGGCGAACTCCCTCTCAGTCCTTCCTGTCTGCCCGTGGTGACAAGTACAGCCGTTTCCGACGGCTTCTGTCTCAACAACCCCCCTCCCCTCCTCTCTCTCTCCCTCCTCCCTCGCTTCTCTTCCACCCCTCCTCCCCTCTTTCTCTGTCTCCGCTGCTTCAATTCAACACCAATTTCTCCCTCTCTGTCGGTCTGGTCTCGCCTCCCCTCCCCACCTCCCTCTCACTAACCAACAGATGCCCCGGTCAGTAATGGAGGATTTCCTACCCGACATGTAAAAAGCCAGCCTTGTCTTCGCCGCCGGCGACGGACCTTGCCCTCCGATTGACAAGGGGGGGAATAAAGGGACAACAGAACACAGCAAACAGCGAAACAACGGCGGCCAAATAAAAACGGGTCTGCAGAAGGACGAGGAAAATCCGGCCTATGCACCGTGTGTGACGCCAAAATGTCGACCAGAACGCCATTGCCTACCGTAAATGAGCGCGACACAGAAAATGTGAGTGAGATGATGCTTCATTTTATTTGATTTTAAAAAAATGTTACTTTTAACGCGAGGGTTTTGGCGGAGAGCTGCTGTGTGACTGAAGGCGGGTGTTTGTGTTTGTGTGTGTGTGGGGAGGGATGCGGCGGCCGGGACTCTCCGGGAGATGGATCCGGCGCAGAGGAATGAAAATCCCTGGGAGAGAGGGGGAGCAGCGGACGGCGGCTCCCACTCGTCCGCTTCCCCCTCACACAGGCTTCCCGGCTTTGTTCGCAGGAGCGGGCTTTTTTTTTTTAATTTCCCGAAAAGAGGCATTATTTTCGTTCAGACTGAATTAAAAAAAAACTGTTTCTCATTTGCATGTTGCCTTCCTTCCCCCCCGGTACCCTCAGGTCTCGAAATATCCATTTAAGGCTGCCTTTAGCTGTGGGTTGCAACCCAATGACAAGGACCACAATAGAGCCTCGACCCGCTTTAGTGTCGCTCAATGCAGACTTGGGGCTGACGCAGTATCTTTCAGTTTGATCTATTATTGAGGGAGTTTTCTTTATCCCTTGCTTTTGAGGGGTCCATATGCAGATTCCGATTGCATTCCTGTTCATGTTTCTTTCACGACCTGCTCACTCCCGGCGTATTGCAAGGAGGAAAATGGGTTGATGGAAGGACTTCAAAAACTGGCGACTCACTGAGAAGGTGAAGGGTCAGGTGGACGATACACCAGCACAATTCAAGCCCCACATGTTGCTAGAACCTATTTGTTTTTACCCCTAATAGATTAATCATATGCTCGGCACCCTCCCCAACTAGATCTTTATTACAAAAAATATTAAAATAATGGTTACATCCTATCAGAGATGAGTTACATTGTGCCTTTCTTCATCATTTATGCTTTGGTTTAACGTAACCCACAACACTGAAGTCATCCAAGTCTTACAGTTACAGCAGAATTGCTGTGCAGTGATGGGACTGTTTGATGTATTATTTATGAAAATCGCTGATATTGTAAATCTAAGCTGTTGCAAGCAATTAAACGTGTTTACTTTTTCTCATAATTCTGACTAATTTACAGCACACTTCTCTTGATGGATATGCTGAATCACAAAGCCAGCCCTCCAAATCAAGTAGCAGACAAAGTCTACCACGGTGCAGGAATTCAGTGGCATCTACAACCGACGAGCAACCCCACATTGGAAATTACAGGCTGCTGAAGACTATCGGCAAGGGAAACTTTGCAAAAGTAAAATTAGCACGACACGTTCTAACTGGAAGGGAAGTGAGTTTAATATTGTATATTTTAGCTTTATCCTAATTTCACACCCATCTCTTTCGTACTGATATCATTTTGGAATTGCATTTATTTCATATCTTTGAAAGATTTTTCACAGTTTATTAATAGTTTTTGTGATCCTCAGCATATGGATTGCACTGAAGACTGAAACAGTCATGCTGATTGTTTTGGTGTGCCTGTGGTAGCGAAAGGCAAATGTCCACTTATATGATGTGTGGGACAGGGCCGCAATAGCTCAAATGTTGCATCTTTGTTCATTTTCTCTGCTGTATCTGTAACAACTTGGTAAATGCTATAAGGTTTTCTGATGAACTTCTGGGATGCCTTCAAAATCATTGTTGATGTTCTAATACACATTGGATATAAAACAGTGTTACAAAACTTTTAACTGTAGATTATCTCAGTAATGCTTGTTTATTGATCTTAATCTTTAATGTGGTTGTTGCCAATTATGTTAGAAGCGAAACAATTTCTGAGTTATGCTCAAATAATACTGATTATATCTGTTGAAGATTAACCTAACATATGTATTATCTGAATGATGCCCGATTAGGAAAAGGGGAGATGCAACGAGACCTGGGTGTCATGGTACACCAGTCATTGAAAGTAGGCATGCAGGTGCAGCAGGCAGTGAAGAAAGCAAATGGTATGTTAGCATTTATAGCAAAAGGATTTGAGTATAGGAGCAGGGAGGTTCTACTGCAGTTGTACAGGGCCTTGGTGAGACCACACCTGGAATTGTGTGTACAGTTTTGGTCTCCTAATCTGAGGAACGACATTCTTGCCATAGAGGGAATACAGAGAAGGTTCACCAGACTGATTCCTGAGATGGCAGGACTTTCATATGAAGAAAGACTGGATAGACTGCTTGTACTCGCTAAAATTTAGAAGATTGAGGGGGGATCTTATTGAAACTTACAAAATTCTTAAGGGGTTAGGACAGGCTAGATGCAGGAAGATTGTTCCCGATGTTGGGGAAGTCCTGAACAAGGGATCACAGTTTTAGGATAAGGGGGAAGTCTTTTAGGACCGAGATGAGAAAAGCATTTTTCACACAGTGGTGAATCTGTGGAATTCTCTGCCACAGAAGGTAGTTGAGGCCAGTTCATTGGCTATATTTAAGAGGGAGTTAGATATGGCCCTTGTGGCTAAGGAGATCAGGGGGTATGGAGAGAAGGCAGTTACGGGATACTGAGTTGGATGATAAGCCATGATCATATTGAATGGCGGTGCAGCCTCGAAGGGCCGAATGGCCTACTCCTGCACCTATTTTCTATGTTTCTATGTAAAAAGCAAATGATTTGTTTCAGTGAAGGCAAAATGTTTAAATAACCTCTAGGACTCTACAAAGTTTTCTGCAAAATGCTTGTTTTGCAGTATTGCTGAAACCAAGAACCGAGCAGGATTAAGTGTTCAGAAATCCTAAGACTTAAACCTGCAGCCTTCAGAGCCTAATCAGTACTATGGGTATATATCCATTTTAGCTAAAAATGTTTTAAATATAAAGTATATCGACAAGCATTCTGTTAAATACTGTCAAAATTATTTTCAGGTTGCTGTTAAAATAATTGACAAAACACAGCTTAATCCCACCAGTCTACAAAAGGTAAGGCTTTTTTTTAAATCAAATACAAAGTGTATTTATTTGCAGCTGGTTTAATAGACAAACCAAGAAAATATAAATTATCCAGTTTTGTGTTTGCATATGCAGAATTTATTATACTTCAATTGCAAAGGGAAATGAAACTTATTTTAAAAAATTATGCACCTAATGGGTGTTGACCTGACGCAATGTTACTGTGTACAGTAGTGAAAAAAACACGTGTTGTTAAACAAGTAGTAGCTGGTTGTTTGCAGAAATTTTGTTTCACCTCCATGTATTGTTTGCAACAGACGAACAGCTATTAACCCTGCAACTAGGAGTTGAATACAATTGTGAGGAAAATGTTGTTAATTTATTTTTACTCCTATGGTTACAGTAACAATATTGTTTCAGTATCATTGTAGAATTCGGATCAAAAACACGATTGCAACTTTTCATTCATGTGTGTATTTACCAGTCGCTAGATATTAGATATTCTTTATTTTTGGCATGTGTCCGAAAATAGATATATTTTTGTTTTACAGAATGTAACTGGTTGTTGTGCTTCAGAGCAAAATATTTTTTGCTGAAGAAGCTTGTTTCACATCGGAGCATTATGTTGTGAAAATTAAGTAGCAAATTCAGTAATCCTAGTAATCGGTCTTAAGTTGTTTATGTGTTTAAATGTTGATGTTTGTAACTTTTCAATGGAAATCTATTACAAAGTTATAGAAGCATATTCTCTTGATGGCAGGAGCTTTGTTATTTATTGTGTTGTTTATATTGAGGACTGTTGAACTGTTTGACACTAGATTTACATAGCAGGGTAAACAATGCAAAAGATGATGGAATGTTGGCTTTGTACGACCAATAAATTAAGATATTGGCCAAAGATTGTGTCATCATGCTTAAAAGAGCACAATATTTTTGAAAATATCTTTGCTTGTTTTGGGGAAAGCCCAAGAATAAAGTGTATATTTTTAGAGCATAGGCTTTTCATTACTGTTTAATGTGTAATTTAAGTATGATAAATGTTCAGCAATATATCATGAAAACAAGCTATCATCAAATCTTGATATCATGAGAAATGCCTTTTAAATTGTTCATTATACTAATTTCAGTGTTTTCTTTATGGATTCTCAAAGTCCAGATTTTCATAGAATATCCTTCCTGAATTCTTCAGTTGATGAACCAAAGGAAGAGTATAGGAATGGGTCGAGTGTAAATATACCCTCATTCCATTGGAGGGTATCTTGTGCTGTAGTTCAATGTGGAGGGGGATGGGGGGGGGGGAGAAAGTCAGTTTATTTTTGTGTGTTCGTATGTAGTTTGTAGTTTGACAAATTATTTAAAATAAAACTGCATTTGCTGAGTGGATCTGCTGTGTGCTGTAAATGAATAGTGTCGTATATGGTCATTATATGGATGTGGTACAATGCCATTTACTCGTATTTTGAATATCATAAATATTGGGTTAAAATAACTTGATGAATATGGTGTGCAGGTATATCACTATGGCTTTGCTCTACTTGTGTTGAATGACACAATAAGTTAAAGTGTACTATGCAATGGATAAATCGAATGGGCTAAAATATGAGAGCCTTGATGTATGTAAGTGAAACTGTCGATGTGATATATACATTTTTAAAACAAATTCAACAATGTTTAATTGATCTGAGGGGATTACTGTCTTTATTGTTTGTTTAGAATCCCAATGCCAAATTAATTTAGATTTTTTTAACTGTCCCCACTAGATGTACATAACCTTAGGGCTCTCATGATATCGAAAGTTTACTTGACCTGACCTGACCACATTTGTTTTGGGTGAAAATGGAAGAGACATAAGAATCCAATTTTTTGTTATTTTCTTTGAAGTCTTATTGCAGCATTGATTGTTCCATCGAGCATAGGTTCAACATTGAAATGTAACAAGACACCCCTAGAAATACCACTGATGGATATGGAGAACAAAATACTTAGTGCATCAAGGAAGTCTGTGTTGTATCTCAAGTAACATCAAAGAGTCCAGCATTAAATGGAAGGTGGTGCACAGAGCTTGGTGTCTCTGTACATCTTTGTCTGTGCTTTTAGACCGAACATGTAGGGCAATATCTGGCTGATGCAACAATTTCCTTTGCAAGCAGTAGTAGTCACTGAATTTCAGAGTAAAGCTTGGCACTGAAAGATCAGATTGCTCACGTAAGCTCAAGTTGCTGCAATGGAAGCAGGCAGCTGCCATCACGAAATAAGAGAAGAAAATGCTGGAAACGCAGTATTTCAGGTAGCATCTGTGGTAATAGAAATAGACTTAACATTTCCGGTTGAGGTTCCTTCATCAGAACTGGGAAGAAGAGAAAACAAATGAACATTGAACATGAATTGGCTATCATGGGTGTGCAATAGTGTGGAAAGATCTTGCAGGGTTCAGAAGGTGTTTTCCCAAGTGATTACGAGTATTGTTGAAGTGCTGCTCTAGCGCAGGAGCCGTGGCTACGTGGAATGTGATCCCTTTATTCTGTCCCAGATAAAAATCATTTACTCTGTCATCCCTGCTTTTCCATCAGTGATGTTGCTTTTCAATGATGCTGAGTCATGGCATAGAAACACAACTGCAGATGCTGGTCAATATGCCAAAGGCACAAAGTGCTGGAGTATCTCAGCAGGTCAGGCAGCATCTCTGGAGAACATGGATTTCGGTCTTAGAGTTTTCTTCAGACTCTGAGTGGAGTGATGACTGGGGCCATCAGTTAGGGTCTCGACCTGAAATGTCACCTATCCATGTTCTCCAGAGATGCTCCCTGACCTGTTGAGTTTATCCAGCATTTTGTGTCCTCTGGCGCTGCGTCATGGCCTGCTGCTGATTGTGCTGAGCCAGTGTGGCAAGAAGTTGGAGGTTCTCTGTCGTGAGTTGTTTGTGTTGATGTTCTGAAGCCCCCTGCAGCCTTCTCTACTGTTAGCTGGGGTTATTGGAAAATTATGGCCTAGGAATGTTAAGAAGCAGAGGAGCATAAGACTAATGGAATGTGCAAGGAGGATTAACTCATAATTGTATTCAGTATGGCATGAATTTGGTTTGGGCTATTTATACTACATTGTGGTGGCTTTTATTTTGGTGCTTTGGCCATGCAGGCACCTGGTGACTGATGCATTTCAGATCAAAACAAATAATGCTGGAAAATCTCAGTTCAAATAGGAAAGAGCAACATTTATTTGTTAACCTTAGTGCTTGCTTTGCAAAGATGCTCCCCCCACTTCTGTTTTTATTTTATATTTTAAGCGTTACAGTTTTATATATTTTCATTTACTGTGTTATTTGGCGTTGTTTAAGCCATATTTATATTCAATTGAGTTAATGATAGATAGCCCTGAAAAAATGTGTTTACCTTGGTTGCCTTCCTTCCTCTTGCCACTTCTCCTCCTCCTCCTCCTCCTCCTCATTCTCATGCTCCTCAGCTGACTGTATATCAGACTGCAGAGGCTGTCCCCACATGAGAACACGTTATGCAAAAGGCAACGGATCATCGCAAATCTTGACGTCCAGTGTACCAGGTTCTGCAGGGCAACTCCAGATCAGTACGGGCAGTGGAAGTGTTGTTTCTACATGGAGATGCAAGAGGCTGCAGATGCTGGAATCCAGAGCAACAGGATAAACACAGCAGGTTGAGCATCATCTGTGGATCAAAAGGAATGGTCGATGTTTCAAGTTGAAACCCTGATGCAGGGTTTTGAACCAAAACCTCGACCATTTCCTTTCATCCATTTCTCTCCATCCATAGATGCTGCTCAACCCGCTGAGTTTCTGCAGCAGATTGTTTCTACATGGCAATGGTTTGTTCTATCATATTTTTCACGATACCTGTATGTGCATTCCATAAACACGTGAGTGGGTTGCGTACTAGAAACACAAGTCCTGCTGTCAGTGGATGGATGCGCTGTCCAGGACTGACCTCTTCACTTATCTTAGAGATTGGCGTGCAGCTTGGTGTAGCAGAGTGAAAACAGCACCGATGTACCAGGCACTGATCCGTCCAATTGACTGGTTGGATACCAGCTTGTTGTTGAGTAAGAGGAAGCCCGATCGTTTTGCAGTTAACGTATATAGTCCAGTGCTCTCACTTAACATTTTTTCCCCTGTTGCCAGCCGGGCAACTTCAACAGCTTTTTAGGTTGCCAAATGACATAGGTGGTCATTTAAGACGGCTTGCATGACGCGTGCGATAATGTGCTCGGACGAAGTCGTAGTTACCAGTCGGAATTATGCTCAATGAAGCATTCACATATTATTTCTGCTTCAAATAAAGTCACAAACTAAACATATTCACCAATCAAGACATGATATATACCGCAATGACATGCAGCAAAATTATAATACAGTATCTCAACTCTTTTTACACATTGCAATTAATGCAATTTCTATTATTTCTTTCCACTTCCCAACAAAAATGTGGTTGGATTATTCAGCGTATGATCAACCCGTGTCAATAAATCCTGGACCATGATAACATATATGCTTAACCATGCACACTACAGATTGATGCAAGCATGTTTTCTGTGAAGGACCGAAAATTATCATGACATGGCCATAGCATAGGTCGTTATTGCTATTGGTACAGAAACACTCTCGCTTCCCACATAATTTATCCACAACAAAATATACAGGTTGCAAGAAAATTTCTAAAGGCATTTTATGATAATAGCTGTTAAAACCAACTATACCCATCTGACAGGTTAAACATTCCACTAACTGACAAGAGATGGCCAAAGGACATAACTGCAGCAAATGTTCTTTTGGTAATATGTTTAAAGGTGTCAAAACGCCACATTACCGGGCATTCAGATTAAATGTATGTGTTGTGAACAGCAATGAAGATACCCAGTTTGTACGCACCAGATTAAAAAAAAAATTGATAAACGCTGTTTCCATCATTCCCACTTCAGAATTAACATTAAAATTTCAACTGAAATATCTCCTGACCAAATTTGTGATGTATATGACTGACTGTAGAAGTAAAACCTGGATAAATCCAACGTATAGTTGTGAATGTTGCTCATTAAATAACTACAGTACTGATACTCCATATTAAGAGCATTAATTTGCCATTAAAATGAATTCTGTAATAACGTGTCAACGGTAGCAGTGACAATCAAACACTGCGGTTTTAATGTTTCACGTGTTCACAATTTAATTCATCCAACTTTATGGATTAAAACAAAAAATAACATTGTGAATTAAAACACATTTGATTGCATTCCATTATCAAACATAATCATTTTTTGCTCTGAAGACATTTACAGCACAGTAGGGGTGGGGGGCTGTGAATCAGTGAGGGATGGATAGATTGGGGGGGGGGGGGGGGGGGGGGCATCAGTACGTGACGGGAGGTGACGGGGGGGGGGGGGGGTGGGTGTCAGTACAGGATGAATGGGAGGGGGTGGGTGGCGGCAGTGCAGGGATGGATGTGAAAGATGGGGTGGGGGGGGGAAGCACAGGGGATGTCAGGATGGAATTGGGGGATCAGTGGAACCAGTGGGGGGCATACGATGGATGGGGGGGGGAGAAAAGGTCAGCAGCGCATCGGACAGGGACTGTATCATCGCCCCGCTGCCTTAGCCGACCCTGTCCACCGCCAAGTGCCGCCGCCAAAGGGGGAGACAGTTGGGTTCTCCTCGCCACCGCCTCCCCTCCTCTGCCAGCGGGGCCGAGCGGTGCAACTGCTTCAGACAGCAGAAGGGGGACTCCTTCTCACTCCCTCCTCCCGGCCTCAGCGTGCTGGAGGGTTTGTTTTGAAAGCGGTATCGCAGTTAGCGGAGTGGCAAACAGCGGTTGCTATCAGGGTGGGCAGGGCGCTGGAGAGGTGGAGCCGCTGTCACTGTGCGGGGCTCGTCATTCGCTCCGACCCTTCATCACCCCACACCCCTTATATTTGCTCCACACTACGTCGCCGCCGACACGAAACATTACTTTCCTTTTCTCCAGAGATGCTGCCTGACCCGCTGAGTTACTCCAGTTTTTGTGTCTGTCTTCGGTATAAACCAGTATCTACAGTGCCAAGCCGGGCAAAATGACTTGGCATTTAGGTTGGCTGGCGGCACTTGGTGGTGGCGATTGGCACCCGGGCAACCACTAATTTCGAGCCCTGTAGTCTGTAAAGCAATGGATATACAGTCAATGGCCTCCTGTGCTATAGGAAGCTTGAAGTCCTAAAAAAAAACAACCCATAGAAACATAGAAAATAGGTGCAGGAGTAGGCCATTCTGCCCTTTGAGCCTGCACCGCCATTCAATATGATCATGGCTGATCATCCAACATAAAGTCCATCTTCTGCCTGGTGAGCAGGAATAACACCATTACCTGTTTGAATAAAATGCTTCAGTGGTGTATCCTATAACTACAGGATATTGCTACCTTCTGTATCTCCAGCTAGGCATGTTAACCTTGCTGGTCTCTGGCCACATGGTTGTTACTAACTCTGAGGTTTCAGCGGTGACTGTGGCATATTTCTGACTGGAAACCCAGACTGAGTTTGGAAACATCTTGCCTTCATTCAATGTTACCCTCGGAATCTTTGTAGTGCGAGAGATTCTGTATTCCATTAACCATTGCAACATGTGGCTTTGTTTTCATTGAGTGCAATATTTGTCTTGAATAGTAGCTGGTATGATTGCCAGAGACAGCAGTTTTGGCTCCAGGATTTGCAGTGGAAATATAGCTGGCAGTTGCAGTGTCAGCATTTTATATGTAGGTAGATGAGTTGTTGAAACACACCTGGTTGGTCATGGCCTCTTACCTACATTTTCTTCAACTCCATTCATTACTTTTGTCTTCCAGCAAACTGCCCTGCCCAGTCTGCTTATTTGCTCAGTCTTGGTGTACTTGCTTCAATAGGAAAGTCCATACTTGTAATTATGTTGGTTAGCTCATGGTTTATGCAAAAGTCTTGGAAGCAAAAAACAAAAATGCTACTAGCATTTGTCACATTGCTTTCTGGAGATTTTGGCAAATTAAATAAACTAAATGCACAAAATATTTATGGAATTGTAGCAGCAGCCAAAAGAAATAGTCTAGCAATTAACCATTACCATTCAAAAAAAATATTTTAAAATAACATCAATGGAGATGAGCGTTGGTGAATTGGAGTGTTACTACGCGGGATCCTTTGCATTACTTAACATGTTTTGCTGCAGTTTGAAAAATGGATGTGATTGAGGCACTGCATTCCAAGATGGTAACACTGACATCAGATCGGATCTAGGTGCTGATGAAGCTTGCACTGTGCATGCTTCTGGTAAATATTACAGGAACACCCATTGGTGCCTTAAATATTGGAACATTCAGTGTCATTCACAGCAGACCCGAATAATGACTTGCATGCATTGGGGATCATTTTGGTACCCAAAAGATGGCTGAAGCAAACATAACTTTGGGCCTTCCAGGTTTCTAGTTTATTTAAGTAAGTGTTTAATCTTCTGAGGCTAACAAATTTACTGTGTTGCTTTATTGTACTTTGGCTCAAGTAGGAAATCTATCGCCTAAATTTGGTGTACATTCATACGTGTGGTAGTCAATTATGCCAGTGAATCAAATTTAACATCTAAATGACATTTAATAAAGAGATCTGTAATCCTGGAATAAAATTGCAAGTAATTTGTTCAGATGTAATTGAAAAGACATCCTCCCGTAAACGTAAACCCAGCATGCTTGATTTATTCAGAAAATCTTTTAAAAGAAAAAATCGTTTTTTTTGCGTTTAATCTGAGCAAGTGTGAAGTGTTGCAATTTGGGAGGTCAATGCAAGGGGAAAATATACAATTAATGGCAAGACCCGTAACAGCATTGACGTACAGAGGGATCTTGGGGTCCAAGTCCATAACTCCCTGAAAGGAGCACCACAAGTGGATAGAGTGGTAAGGAAGGCATATGTCATGCTTGCCTTCAACGGTAGGGACATTGAGTATAAGAGTCAGGAAGTCATGTTGCAGCTTTATAGGAATTTGGTTGGGCCATGGTTGAGTATTGCTTGCCGTTCTCGTTGCCCCAAAATAGAAAAGATGTGGAGTTATTAGGGTGCAGAGGAGGTTTATCAGAGTGATTCATGGATTAGGGGGTATTAGCTACAAGGAGAGGTTGGATAGACATGGACTGTTTTCTCTGGAATGTTGAAGTTTGAGGGGAAATCTATATAAATTATAAGAGGCACAGATAGGATAGACAGTCAGAGCCTTTTTCCCCAGGATGAAAATATCAAATACTAGAGGGTATAGCATTTAGGTGAGGGGGCAATGTTGAAAGGAGGGCAGTTTTTTTTTTTGTTTTTGTTTTTTTTTGTACAGAAGGTGGTAAGTGCATCGAACCTGATAGGATAATGGCATTTAAGAGACTTGGATCAGCATATGGGTATGGAGGGATATGGATTGTGTGCGGGCAGATAAGAGTTGGTCTTGGCATCATTTTCGGCACAGACATAGTAGGCCGATGAGTCTGTGCTGCACTGTGCTATATATTATGTTCATTAACATTATCACAATTCCAACATTTTTGTACAGGTTTCAATTTTCTTGTTACATCTTCCTTTCTCATCTAATGTTGAATTCTTAATGTTTCTGATGTTTGCTAAATTTTGATTGATTTTCTAAAGCTGCATTTCCTAAGGCATTTTAAAATCATTCAGCACTATTTATAACTCTTATGCCTTTGAACGCACTCCTTATTCTTACCTTGGATAGTGCGGGGAATATGGAGAAACGGGTCGAGCTGCTGGAATGTGTGCAACTGGTGTATTCAACTCTCATTGCTTTGTGCACGTGTCAAAATGTCATTTATATGTATGTGTATTCATATGTGTGTGTGTGTGTGTGTATATATATGTGTGTGTTTTATATATATGTGTGTGTGTGTGTGTGTATATAGATGTGTGTGTGTGTGTGTGTGTGTGTATGTGTGTATGTGTATATATATATTGTGTGTGTGTGTATATATATATTTGTGTATATATATATTGAGTGTGTATATATTTTGTGTGTGTGTGTATGTAATATGTGTGTGTATATAATGTGTGTGTGTGTATATATGCTGTTAATCATAAAAAGCAAATGTAAATGAATGAGCAGTGCTGCATTTTGAAAAAAATACATTATAATTCTGTTGGCAAACTTGTAAGACTGTAAAAGTCTGAAGAAGTTTAGCCAGAAAATGTATTTTGTTACTGTCTCAGTATTAACAATGATTACATAATTGCTTTGTGCCCAGCTATTCAAAAATAGCTGGTGTAGAAATTCTTCTACTTTTGTTTTGATATGTGCGAGATCAAAATAAGGTGGAGATGGAAGAAAATTGCCGGATTGATATAGTGCTGATAAGGGGGAACATAACAGTGTGCAAGTGAGATGATCAGAAAGTCTGGGATGAAAACAGACTGCCCTGAAGAGAAACTTGCATAATCTTGGGAAGAGATTGATCGTTGAAAGATGTCTGAGGAGCCTGGAGATAAGATGGCAAGGAATGGGTGAAGTGATATTCAGTGATTTGTAAAGGACATCAGAGAGGAGTTTGGCAGCAATATCAAGATTGATCATGTGCTGGGGGAAGGAGTTGGGATAGAATAATATATCTGCAGAGGACTTGGACAAGATAGGGGAGCCAATCACTCCCCGAGAAGAAGCAGGAACTCCAGGAATTCTTGGGGAATTGGTAATGCCCAATTCCTCAGCAGCTGCTGTGTGGGAATGGAAATTGGCCAGCACATCTCTAGTTGAGATATGGTTCTCCAGTCAGAGGATCAATCTTTCGTCAGTTGTTGGAAACGCAAGACACTACAGATGTTGAATTCTTGAGCAAAAAACAAAACGCTGGAGGAACTAAGTGGGAGAGCAGCATCTGTGGAGGGTATGGACTGATAATAGGACAGATTGGAGTAGGGGAAAGAATGCTGGAAGAAAGAGTGGTAGTGAGACAACGCCTGGCAAGTGATGGGTGGATTCAGGTGAGGGGGCGGGGCAGGGCAGTGGGCAGATGGGTGGTGTAACTGACAAAGGTTAGAGGTGAAAAGGAGACAAAGGACATCATTTAAGGAAAGAAGAGGTGGAGTGAAATATAAATCTAAAGGAAGTGCTATGAGTGGAAGAAGATGGGGGAGGGGAATGAAAGTGAACTGTGGAACTGGGTGGGAGATGAACATATGGAGAAGGGGAAAGGAGCAGGATGATGGGGGTGGTGGAGATGTGTGCAGAGGGCAGGAAGTGGGGATTGGGGGTGGGGAGGTATATTACTTGAAAGTAGAGAATTCAATATTCGTTCTGTTGGGTTGTAAACTACCCAAGTGTTAGAGAGAGAAGGGGCAGAGAGAGAATAGGCAGAGACAGAGAGAGACACAGAGAGAGGGGCAAGAGGGATAGGGGGGTGGAGAGGAGGAGGAGAAGAGGGAGGGTGGGTGAGGGGGGGAAAGGTGGGGGAGGAGAGAGAGAGAGGGTGAGAGAGGGGGGAGAGATAGGTAGGGGGCAGGGTGGAGGAAGAGGGTAGGGGGGGTGGAGGGAAGGGGTTAGGGGAGGGAGGGAGGGCAGGGGGGAGGAGAGAGAGGGGGGGAGGGGGAAGGGGAAGGGGAAGAGAGGGAGGGGGGGGAGGGGGGTGAGAGGGTATGCTGAGGGGGGGGGAGGCAGGGAGGGGGGGGAGGGTGGAGTGAAGGTGGTAGGGGTGTGTGGAGGGGGGGGGGGGTTTAGGGGAGGGATGGTAGGGGAGGGGGTGGAGGGGAGGAGAGGGAGAAAAAGAGGGGGGAGAGAGAGAGAGAGAGAGAGAGAGAGGGTGGGGGGGAGAGAGAGAGGAAGGGGGAGAGAGAGAGAGAGGGAGAGAGAGGGGGGGGGGGGAGAGAGAGAGAGGGAGAGAGACATGGGGGGAGGGAGAGAGACATGAGGAGAGAGAGAGAGGTGGGGAGAGAGAGAGGGATGGTGCCTTTTTACCCAAACCCCCCAAACAACCATTTGCAGGCAGTGCTTTTTTCCTCAAACTAACCATATTTTCATTTTCAAACCACATTATGGGTACTCACAGCTGTGGAGACATTTGTTCAGTGTCATTCAGAGCTCTGATTGAGGCACACCACTTGCAGAGACTGATAGAGGACTGATACACACCACTTCCTGGTTTTATAGTCCCTCCCCCTCCCTCCAGCAGGGGCAGCAGAGAGAATGGGGAATTTTGTAAAAACATTAATATCTCTGTCATTTTTCATCGACGGGAAAAATCCTCGGCACACATGCGGCGGAGGGGGGCTCTGAGCGAGGTGGCCAAAAATGACGGCCGTAGGTGGCAGCTTTCTCTCGGAAATCGCAGCACAGAAGGCCAAAACCGGTCAAGAACAGACTTTTAGTAATATAGATAGGTGCAGGAGTAGGCCATTCGGCCCTTCAAGCCAGCACCACCATTCAATGTGATCATGGCAGATCATCCCCAATCAGTACCCCGTTCCTGCCTTCTCCCCATATCCCCTGACTCCGCTATCTTTAAAAGCCCTATCTAGCTCTCTCGTGAAAGTATCCAGAGAATCGGCCTCCACCGCCCTCTGAGGCAGAGAATCCCACAGACTTGCAACGCTCTGTTTATACTCCCTTTTTTTCCCCCTAGTCCCTGTCCTCCTCCACCCATATCTTTTCTCTGGCTTTATATTTATCCTCTTTGTGAAGATCACTGTTTTATTACTTTTAAAAACATGAATGAAAAAGTATTGAAATCTTTCTGATATTTCGCCATGACCACAGCTTCCTGTGGTTTTGCCAGAGTTAATGATGCTCATCGAGCACAACATTGCTGCTAACTTGACCTGTCTCTTAAGTTTCTGATTTCGAAGTAGGGAAGCAGTTTGGGTACAATGAGATCAGTCAGAGTTTAATTGCTATGTGATGGGGGAAGTTTGCAGGTTGCCTGGTGCTTGTAATTTTATAGCCCCAGGTTAGAAACTAAACTGCATACACTTTGTTCTAATTGGCATCTGACATTTGTAATTGTGGTAAACTTATACCTGAATTGTACACGTTAGAACTTTGTACAGATGAGTGTGTTTTTTTTTAGCAAAAGTACTATGTTTAATTGTCCCATTTTTCTGTATTGGAAATCCCAATCCAATATAGAGAAAGCAATGCTTGGAATGAAAATAAAGGAAAGTAACTTTGAGACTTTCCAGCATTTCTTTACTAACAAATTGCCGGTCTTACTGCCAAGAAATCCATATTTTCTTGTGACTCGCTTCTGGAATTTGAAAACACAGTGAACATGTTTTTAAGAATCAACTGGATTTTGTCCAGTGCAGTAGCATTTCACATTGCAAACTAAAGAATAATTTTCTTGATTATTTAGTAAACTGGCATTTACGGTTCTGTTTTCATGCCCTGCTGGTAATATTTTTCTGTGTCTATTTTGACCTATATATTCCTGGGCAGTCATTTAATTGTAATAACAAATACTTTGCAGTGAGTGCTTGTGTATATAAATCACACATGCTTTCTCTATATTGGATTGGAACTTCCACCCAGAGAAATGAGACAATTAAACATGGTACTGCTTCTCAAAAGGAACACTAATCTGTAACAAGTTCATTTTTTATTAAAGGAACTCGCTTGCATTTGCAAATTAATGTTTCTTTTGCACAAATTGATTAATTGCAAATAGCGAGGTCTTTCATACTGATCTATTTAATCATTTCAGCAATTGGGAAATGTGTCATTTTACCTAAACCTGGTCAATAGGCAATTCCTGTTTACTAATTCTTGCAATGGAATCTATTAAAATCCATTTGATTTTGCTACAGATGTGATTTAGCTGAGTGCCAGTGTATTTACATGAAGAATTCTTTCTCTGCATATCATTCTTTACATTTTCACAGGATGTCTTGTTTTTTCTCCTCCTTCCCCTCCACAATCTGTTGTGGTACACTGTAGAAGGGGATTAGACGGAGGCAGATTCATGCAGAATCGTGATCAATCCTTAGTGGTGCAATTGCCAGCCCATTATGTTGCACATTTAACTTTTGAGGACAGTGTTGCTTCAAGACTTCTAGACGTTATTATGTCAATGGCACAGTGGACTTGTCACTGTTTTTGCAGCTTAAAATACAAAACAAGTAGTTTAGAAAATGTATTTTTGTTTTCATATTTATAATTATTTTTAAAGTTACCATTAGTCTGCATTTTATGTTGTACAAAGGAAATATTGCAGGGAGCATCCTTTTCACCCGCCATTTAAACTACTGTCAGAGATGGAGACAGACAGCATAGAAATAAGTCTTCAATCCCATAATTTAATACTGGCCATCAAATAACCATGGATCCCATTAACCAGCACTTGGCCTTCTATGGTTTATCGAAACCGGCCTCAAATTTGTTCCTCTTGTTTTTTCAGCCAGATGTATTCCATGTTTATGTGGTAACTTTTAATGCATGAAATTAAAAAGTTGAAATGATAATAGAGATACTGCATTCAAATCCAACCAATGGGCACCAAATAAAAAGATTGACGGTGACTGGGAGGAGTAGGAAACAAACCAAACATGGTGGTCAGAAAGTTTGGAATAAAATGGAGTAAACAATATAAAGAACAATATACCTCTATTTCTGTGGGTGCTGTCATCATTGATATTCATAAGGCATGGGAGCAGAATTAGTCCATTTGACCCATTGAGTCTACTCTGCCATTCAATCATTGCTGATCTATCATTCAATCTCGACTCCTTTCTCCTGCCTTCTCCCCATCACCTTTGACACCCTTATAAAACGAGACCCTATCAATCTCTGCTTTTAAAAACACCCAAAGATTTGGCCTCCACAGCTGTCAGTGGAAATGAATTCCACGGATTCACAACCTCTCGCTTAAGAAATTCCTCCTTATTTCTGTTCTAAAGGTTCATCCTTTTATTCTGAGACTGTTCACTCTGGTCTGAGACTCTCCCACTAGGTGAAACATCCATCAATTGGTTCAATAGAAACATAGAAATTAGGTGAAGGAGTAGGCCATTCGGCCCTTCGAGCCTGCACCGTCATTCAATATGATCATGGCTGATCATCCAACTCAGTATCCCGTACCTGCCTTCTCTCCATACCCCCTAATCCCTTTAGCCACAAAGGGCCACATCTAACTCCCTCTTAAATATAGCCAATGAACTGGCCTCAACTACCCTCTGTGGCAGAGAGTTCCAGAGATTCACCACTCTCTGTGTGAAAAAAAGTTCTTCTTATCTCGGTTTTAAAGGATTTCCCCCTTATCCTTAAGCTGTGACCCCTTGTCCTGGACTTCCCTAACATCGGGAACAATCTTCCTGCAAAAGATAGAATTTTTTCAGACAAGTGAATCTGGGTTGATTTCAGTGGATTTCAGTTTGTCTTGAAAGGTTCTTGCTGCTATCTGGCTGCTATCCAGATTTCCTCCTTTGTTGAAAACAAGATAATTTTTTTAACATCTTTGAAAAGGATAACAAACAAGTAACACGCCTTTCTTCAAAGCGGTGTTTGAGTATTCAAATTTTCTTAATAATCTTATGTGGAAAGCAGTGTTGCCATTCATTGTACACCCCTAATGGATTGCCAGGCCACAGCAGAGGGCTGTCATATTGCTTTTTACAGCTTTTGGTAGGTTCAGCGATACCACTGTTGATTTCATTCCAATTTTTACTTCAAATCCTTGGGGCTAATGAATTTTAAATGATGAAATAAAACCTTGTGTTTTGATCAGTAGTACAGGCCTTCGGTTGCTAATCCGATAACAAACATAATGCTTCCCTTCATATGCCAGCTTGTCAGGGAATGGTCAAAATGGACTTAAACAAAAAAGTTTTATTCACAAATTGATGGCCACCATTTCCTTTCAGCCCCTATCCCTCCATCACTGCTAACAGAAATGTATCTACCTATAGATGCTCCTTGGATATTCTGATTGAATCACTCCCTGACCTTCTGAATTACAGGAATTACTATCCTAGTTTGATATATGGTTCTAGTATTTTAACCTATGGAATCCAGATATCATTCTTGTACTCTATGCTGCCCCTTCTTCTGCTTGATCATGTTGAAAACTAAAAAATCAGCTCTCAGTGTTTCTCTTATTTTGCATTTAATGCATTGTGACAGAGGGAGTATGCATGTAAACATTATATGAGAGTAATATGAAGGTTAGTTGTGACATTAACGCAACTTGAGTGTTTTACTCGAGGCTTGTGTGAAAGATGGTAACACAAGTGATGAGAGAGAGAAGAAAGAGAGAACAGCAGAGATGCGTGAGACTGCAGATGTTGTACACTTAATCAAAAATCCAAGTGCAGGAGGAATTCAGCAGGTTAGACACCATCTGTGGAGAAAAAAATAACAAATTACATTTTGTGTCAAGATCCTTCTTCGAATCATGGGTACATTGACTATATCGTATCCTAATAGCCATGAGAGATACAACTGCAGGTTTAAAGGCACTCTCAGCAAGTTAAACCTGGCTTCAATCTGAAACAGTTGCTGCTGAATTTTAGAATTAATTTTGTTTAAATTAGAATCCATAGCGATATTTGCTGCTAGAATTGGCGTGCTATTGTTTCATCAAAGTTGTGAAACATAATTTTCATTTGGCTGTCGGTTCATGATTATTAAAAAAAAGTGACATTTATATTAAAAGATATGAGAATAAACAAATTAATGTTGTGGCCACACACAACAGTTTAGTTGCACTTTCGTTATCTAGTAAGTACAGTGGTCAGGATTTGGTATGTAAATATTTTGGTTTAGCAAGGATTGAGCAGTTCATTTTTGCCACAGTTTCGATTGAGCACTGATAAGACATGATTCTGTACAACGGTAACTTAATTTTACCTGTACTTTGGTGTAATGACATTTTGATCCATGAATGATGTCTGATCTGATTTGCTGCAGTAAATAAGTTGCAATAAGAATTTAAATTTGTAATGTACAGCTTTTTGATGGTCATATTTAAACTGAAAATTAGATTGCTTGATGTTCTATTTGATAATTATTTTCTGCTTCAGAAGCGGAAAAACCAAATCAAAAAAAGGAATATTAGCTGCTAAATCATCAGGTCAAGTCTTCAGTGTGGAAGGTTTTAACAACATCTCAATGGCATGTTGAAGTTTTATCCAATTCAAATAGTCGTGCTCCCACCCAGGAATCTCGGTTAAATGCTAAAAAGCAGCATCATTACTTGTAGGTCCATAGCTTATCTATCCATAACTCCACAACTTAAATCGAAGAGTCACAATGTCACTCTTGGTGATCTGTACGGCACAACCTCTAATACCAATATGTTCTTGCAGAGTTAGGATGCTGGAACTAATCTCAGTTCTCCAGTTATGTTCCAATCAGAGGTTTGTATAGCTCTTACAGAACCTCCATCCATTCGTACTTCACATATACAATCTAGAATATACCAGACTTGCAATTTCTGGAGAGGTCAGAGCATGTTCTAAAGGACATACAGTATACCATTTTCCTTTTTAATTTCTGGTTTGAAAACAAAATGTTTAACACTTATTTTTAACCAACATTGTAGCATTCTGATATGTTCCCTGTTGAAAGTACTAACATTCTTGGTGTGAATTAAATACTTTATATAAAATCGGTGGAAGATACTGTTAAATTAAAAATAAATGCAAGAAATATTCAGCAGGTTGAGGCAGCATATTTTGAGAGGAGAAAACCGTAAACTTTCAGGCTGTTGCATCAGAACTGGCCAGCAATGTCTGGTTATCTGAAATTGTTTGACTAATTTGGTTCTGACGGATATTACATACCGACTCAAAAGATGAGGTGCTATTCCCTGAGCTTGCATAATGCTTTATTGGTGCAAAAGTAACAAGTTTCTTCCCCTTTGCTCTACCTATTGTACTGGAGTTTGACTTGATTGTATTGATATATAGTATTATCTGATCTAGCATGTAATAGAAAGCTTTTCACTATACCGCAGGACACGTGACAATGATAAACCTAAACCTAAAAACTCCGCGTGGGAATGGGATGGAGAATCAAAATGACAAAAAAGCTCAGCGTCATCCTAGTGGACAGAATGGAGATGTCCCACTAAGCATCTATCCGATATTCATTTCATTTCACCAATATAAAAAGAGACCAATTTGGAAAAAGAAAAGTGAATTACTTCATCTGAAAGTAATGTTCAGATTCCTGGACTGTGGAAAAAGATAAGATAAAAGGGCAGATATAGTCTCTTGTGACGACATGGGAACAAGCGAGGAGAAGGGTTGTGATTTCCAGTGGATATGAAAGATAAAGACAAAGGAACAAAAGATGGCAACAGTATTGATTTATTTTGGTATTGATTTATTTTTGTCATGTGTACTGAGGTACAGTGGAAAAACCTTGTTTTTGTGCAATCCAGCTAGGTCACAACACCTAGTTGTGAGTACAATCAAGCCAATCCTACTATACCAGGTGGTACAAAGAGAAAAATCCCTGAGTGCAGAACACAGTGTTGCAGCATTTTAGTTTAATAGTTGCAGAGAAAGTGCAGATATAATACAAGGACCACAATGAATTAGGTTGGGAGATTGGGGTTGCACCTTAGCTTCTGAGAGGTCCGTTTACTAGTTTGAAGACAGCGGGGACGAATCTCTTCCTGAATTTGGTGGTAGCTGTTTCAAGTAGCAATGTTACAAAATTTTGAGATTTAAAAAATCGTCTTTAATTTATCCCATCAGATAAAGCATCACTTTCATATCTTCAGTATTAAAAAAGTTATGGCCATTTTCATACTCGGAAATTGGCATCTTGTTCCCTATTGCTTTTTCATTGACTTAACACAAAAGCTGTGATCGAGAACATTTAAAGGCCGATAACTTTCTTAAAATTTAAGAGAACTGAAAGAAATGTTCAGTTATTATAGATTGAAGCATTCTGAAACAAATATGAAACAATCTTACTAAGATGACTTGAAATTAAAGCATATAATTAGTTACCTAATTGTAGCTAATTACAAAATTCAATTACAAGATCTAAACATCTATCCATTTCTTAAGAATAGATTAACATTTTTAAATAGCCCAAGTGTCCAAATAACATTCACACAATAATTCAGAATATAACATATTTTTTAAATCTCATTGTCATGGGTTTATAGGCCAAATGGAAGGAATTTAATGTTTAATACCTGTAAATTAATGGCAATTTAAATTGGCTTGTGAGTGGGTTTTACTGGAACGGGACCATTTAGAACGTTCAGATGCGGTGAATTTATACCCCCATATCTGCAGCAAATACACTGCCGGTTCTTCGGGGGGGAAAATCACCGTTTCGCAACGTAAAATGTGAATTAAATACATCTTAAGCAACACTTTTATACATTTAAAAAAAAAACTCCTTTCTTTTACCTGATCCTGCATAAAATCCTGATTTCTTTTACCTGATCCTGCAGGAAATAGGGGATAGATCAAAGACAAAAAATAATTTTGGAAACAATTTGGTGCTCATGTTGCTCAAGTAAATGTGCAAAATGTGCAGTAAAATCCCTTTCGGGACTAGTATCTGTCAGATGTCGCAGAAACCATGGATTTTAGGATTTGAAATGTAAGTGAAAGGATCAGAAGTGGTTGCTATATGGATTTACTACAGATTTATAGAGCTGTACAGCCACAGGAAATGGCTCTTTGGCCCAAATCGTCTGTGCCGATCAAATTACTTAATTGAGCTTGTCCTACTTGTCCATTCCTGGCCTATAGTGCCCTCCATAATGTTGGGACAAAGACCCATCATTTATTTATTTGCCTCTGTACGCCACAATTTGAGATTTGTAATAGAAAAAAAAATCACATGTTGTTAAAGTGCACATTGTCAGATTTTAATAAAGGCCATTTTAATACATTTTGGTTTCACCATGTAGAAATTACAGCTGTGTTTATACAATATCCCTCCATTTCAGGGCACCATAATGTTTGGGACACATGGCTTCACAGGTGTATGTAATTGTTCAGGTGTGTTTAATTGGCTCCTTAATGCAGGTATAAGAGATTTCTCAGCACCTCATCTTTCCTCCAGTCTTTCCATCACCTTTGGAAAATGTTATTGCTGTTTATCCACATGAGGACCAAAGTTGTGCCAATGAAAGTCAAAGAAGCCATTGTGAGACTGAGAAACAAGAATAAAACTGTTAATGACATCAACAAAAATGGGCTTACCAAAATCAGCTGTTTGGAAGATCATTAAGAAGAAAGAGAGCACTGGTAAGCTTACTAATCGCAAAGGGACTGGCAGGCCAAGGAAGACCTCTACAGCTGATAACAGAAGAATTCTCTATATAATAAAGAAAAATCCCCAAACACCTGTCCGTCAGATCAGAAATACTCTTCAGGAGTCAGGTGTGGATTTGGCGATGACCACTGTCCAGAGGAGACTTCATGAACAGAAATACAGAGGCTACACTGCAAGATGCAAACCACTGGTTAGCTGCAAAAATAGGATGGTCAGGTTACAGTTTGCCAAGAAGTACTTAAAAGGGCAACGGCAGTTCTGGAAAAAGGTCTTGGGGACAGATGAGACTAAGACTAACTTGCATCAGAGTGATGGCAAGAGCAAAGTATGAAGGAGCTAAGGAACTGCCCAAGATCCAAAGCATACCACCTCATCTGTGAAACACAGTGGTGGGGGGGCTATGCCCTGGCATGTATGGCTGCTGAACGAACTAGCTCACTTATCTTCATTGATGATACAACTGCTGATGGTAGTAGCATAATGAATTCTGAAGTGTATAGACACATCCTATCTGCTCAAGTTCAAATAAATGCCTCAAAACTCATTGGCCACTGGTTCATTCTACACCCAGACAATGATCCCAAACATGCTGCTAAAGCAACAAATAAGTTTTTCAAAGCTTAAAAAATGGTAAATTCTTGAGTGGCCAAGTCAATCACCCAATCGAACCCAATTGAGCATGCCTTTTATATGCTGAAGGGAAAACTGAAGGGGACTAGTCCCCAAAATAAACATAAGCTAAAGATGGCTGCAAAACAGGCCTGGCAGAGCATCACCAGAGAAGACACCCAGCAATTGGTGATGTCCATGAATCGCAGACTTCAAGCAGTGTTTTTTTTTCTTCCTCTATTACAAATCTCAAATTGTGGAGTACAGAGGCAAATAAATAAATGATTGGTCTATGTCCTAATCATAACGGAGGACACTGTCTATCCCTATAATTCTTTCCTATCCATGTATCTGTCCAGATGTTCTTTAAATGTCATAATCGCACCCATCTCTTCCATATTCTCTGGCATGTACGCACCATAGTCTGTGAGCAAAAAGCTGCCCCTTGGGTCCTTTTAAATATTTATCCTCAACTTAAACCTTGTCCCCCTCATTTCAAATGAATTTATAAAATTACCGATGACATGACCGTTGTTAGATAAATTGCAGAGTCAGAGTACAGAAGGGAAATTGATCGACTGACTGATGCCAGAGCAACAACCTTGCTCTCAATGTCAGTAAAACTAATCCAGTGCCCCCTATAATGTTTGAGATAAAGACCGATCAGCAATATCTCCCAATACACGCATCCTGCAAATTACACTTCTTTCTTTTCCACTTCTGATGATGGGTGTTCTTTTCCCCTTTGTCACTGCGACGGGTAGTGAAGGGTGATGTACAGGCTTGCAGAGAATCGATGGGACAGTCTTGCAGAGAATTGATGGGGGTTAGTCTGCCTAGAACTGAGGGGATTAGTTTACTTAGAAAGCCATTAACAGTTCAGAATGTGTCCGCTGGACACTGGCAAAGAGCAACTTGTGAACTCAAAGTTACAATTGATAAGAACCTAAACAGTACTGTGAACGAGATCCCTACAATGGTACAAAGGTGCTACCAGCTGATATGAACATGGACAGTGCTATGAACAATAATCCCTTCAATGTTACACAGGTGTAATGTATATTGTGATCACCCTATATAGATAAGGAAGCCTGTTTCAGCAGTGTTCTGTGTGAAAGTGGTTAGTTGACTGTCCAGTGTCTTTTGTCTGCTGGTTATGTTCAGTCTTGAGTCTTTTAGCTGTAATTCCAGTCTTTTTGTTTTGTTAATTATGACATGTTTAGTTTTATTTCAAGTCCGCAAGTATTTTAATGCTTTGCTTTAATGCCGTATAGCCGCTGCGTCTGAATAAAACGTTTTAAACAATTACTACTGGACTAGGCAAATCATTGAGAATTCAGTGAAACTACAGGTGATCTTATCGAGGTATTATCAATACATGAGTGGCCCTAGCAATGCCACTATCTTTACACCCCCCCCCCATCCCCAAGAGTATGAGAGTCAAGAGTGCTTTATTGTCATAATGTCCCTATATACAGTATCTGTTGTCTGTCAGCAATCTTTACTGTATAGTGGAATATGGGCAGTGATTACTGTCATCTTTTGGCCCACTAAATGCTGCTCTTACTGAAGCTGATTTGTTCTGGCTTCAAAAGCTACCAGTTAAATATCTTTGAATAGCATGCATGCATGTTAGAAGAGGACTCGTGCTGTTTTTCTCAAGGAGATTTTCCATTCCTTTCTGAGACTGCATCACAAAGGCAGAAGTTGCTTAACACAGATTATCTGTTTCAAGATATTTCAATTGATTCCAAATTCTTAAATCACCTAGAATATAATTCCAAAAATAAGGAGCTACTGTCTTCCATTGTTACCATTTTAATATTTAATTAACTGCAAAATTCAACTTTTACTGGGTAATTACTGACAGATGTGAACACATTTTGTTATGCGTACATTGAGCAATGTACTGAAACTGAAACACTTCTGATTTGATGTCCAAATCTTTTATTTAATTATGTTTTAAAATCTGTTAAGTACATTTTCATAGTTTTCCTTTTTTTATCCTGGATTGTAATCCCATACTGAAAAAGAGCAGACACTTTATTTTTGGCGCCTAATTGAATGCTCGGCCTACTTAAACCTGGCTTCGATCACTTTTTAAAATTGAGCAACCAAGGCAGATAGCCAAGGCAAGTATGGAACTCGGTGGGGTGGGAACCATTAACGGAGAGGTAAATCAAAATGTTGATTTGGTGAAGTCAAACCTGAGTCTCCACCATTGTCGGAGTGAGGCTAAACACAAATTGGATCTCATATTTTGCTTGGGCAGCTAAAAGCCCGGTAGTATGAATATTGATTTCTCTAACTTGAAGTAACCCCGGCATTCCTTCTCTCTCCATCCAGCTTCCCATTTTCACTCATCAAATAGCTAACAATAGCCTGTTTCCATTATCATCATTAGTTTTTTGGATATCTTTCATTCATTGTTCTTTATCTTTCTGCATTATCATCTATATCTCTCGTTTCCTTTTCTCCTGACTAGTCTCGACCCAAAGCATCACCCATTCCTTCTCTCCAGAGACGCTGCCTGTCCCGCTGAGTCACCCAGCTTTTTGTGCCTTTCTTGGGTTTCAAAAGTTTAGAAACAAGTGTGCAATTGTAAAAGGAAGGTTGGGGGAGGAGCTGGTGAGACAGACTGAATTTATCAGAGAGCCTGGCAACCACAACAGGACATTGGAGCTCGTTGTGGGGCCGTGTTGCCAGAGAGATTGTGGTAACACTCCTGCGTGTTATCCAAGAAAATCTGCTGCCTTTGTCTGGATGAATATGTCCCGCTTCCTAGGGGGATTGAACAGTGCAACCTCTTGGTTGCACTGTTCAGGCAAAGGATTCTTGAAGCAATTTGAATTCTTGCAATGCAGAAATAGTTATGAATGTGGCTTTCAGAAACCCTAATAAAATGGTGCATAATTCTGAAACTGGTAGTTGTGTGCCTTTTGTGTCCTTCCAAGCAAAGTGCTCCTAGCAATATTAGTAATGATTTTGAGTAAGTGGTGGTGGGGGTTTTTTTTGGAGCAGTTTTGGTAATAAGGTTTGCCAGCCAGGAAGCATTTAGTTTAGTTTAAAGACACAGCATGGAAACGGGCCATTCGGCCCACCAAGTCCACGCCGACCATCGACTACCTCTTCACACTAGTTCAATGTTGCCATGATGATAACGGAATCAGCCATGTAGGGCGGTGCTGGCTCGAAGGGCCGAATGGCCGACTCCTGGACCTATTGTCTATTGTTTATTGTTATCCCAATTTCTCATCCATTCCCTGCACAATAAGGGCAATTTGAAAAGGCCAATTAACCTGGAAACCTGCATGTCTTTGGGATGTGGGAGAAAACCAGAGCAATGGAGGAAACCCAAGTGGCCACAGGGAGAATGTGCAAACTCCACATAGACAGGAACCAAGGTCAGGATTGAACCCAGGTAACTGTTGCTGTGAGGTAGTTATACTACCGCTGTGCCATTGCAGTGCGATATCTATCATTTTTGCAAAATAGAAACTGCAATACAATTCTGATAATCCTCTACTTGATCATTCAGAAATCAAGATTGTTTGGCACCTGGCTTTGGTACTTTGGTACTGACGTCACTACTCCCCTCAACACACCTCTGTTGGGATTTCTACCATAAACGTAGATGGGTTGGTTAATACGTTTGTACATGACACAACGATTGCTGGGTGACGGACTTTGTGGAAGGCTGTGAAAGTCTACAGAGGGCTATGCATCAGCGGTAGATGCACTCACTATGCAACCATCAGAGGGCTATACACAGTGGCGCAGCAGTAGAGTTACTGCCTTGCCACGCCCGAGACCCGGTTTCGATCCCGACTACCGGTTGTGTCTGTCCGGAGTTTGTACGTTCTCCCCGTGACTGTGTGGATTTTCTCCAAGATCTTTGGTTTCCTCCCGCACTCCAAAGACATACAGTTTTGTAGGTTAATTGGCTTGGGTTTGTATACTTGGTATAAGTGTAACTTGTCCCTACTGCGTGTAGGCTTGTGTTAATATGCGGGGATCGCTGGTCAGTGCGGACTTGGTGGGCCGAAGGGCCTGTTTCCGCACTGTGTCACTAAACTAAACTAAATGGGTGAAGATTAATCTGCGATCTATGAGGTGTTACACTTTGGGAAGTTAAATGCAAGGGAAAAAATATAATTAATGGCATGACCCATAATGGCATTGATGTACAGTGCGATATTGGATAATAACCACCTGAAAGTGGCAACACAAGTAAATGGGGTGGTGAAGAAAGCCTAGCGCACACTTGGATTGTGCAGGCAGATTAAATTTGTTCTTGGCATTATGTTCAGCACAGACATTGTAGGCCAGAGGCCTGTTTCCATGCTGTACTATTCTATGTTTACACCTGGGCTGGGTTCCCCACACTCCCCTCTGCAAACCAGGTCCTGGAGTCCATGTCTTCCCCTCCCCTCCACACACGGGGATCTGGGGTCCCTGCTCTGCCCTCCTCTCCCCTCCACACACTGGGTTCTGGAGTTCCCGCTGTCTCTTTAAACACATCTGATTCTATTTCCTGGATCGACTTAACTCGCTGGCAACCTATTTGTACTCTCAGTGGAAACGTACTAGTTTCCCGCACTCCCTCCAAAACAAACCAGATTGTCGGGAAAATGTATTGTTCTACCGTGTAACGTCTTAAAACAAAATTAAGTGTGTTTGAGGCATAATTGGAATGGACATTCTGTAGTCCAGAAAACCTGCAAGTCCACAAACCCCTGAGGGTTTCAAGATTGGGAAAATGAAATGATCAGTTGATAATTTTTAATGGTACACCATTTCTATGTTGCATTCAAGCCAATAAATGGTACTTTTTCTCAAGCTGGTCAGCTCCTTTATCCACATATATCTCTAAATGCACCATGTTAACAAACATGCTCAGGAATCGGAGTCCTGGGGGGGGGTTTAAATCTGTGCTCCACATCTTCCATACTATCCTGTAGCAAAGTCTCTGGCAGAAGTAAAACTTTTTTAGAGAATAATAATAAGTGTACACATTTAATAATGCAATACCATTCATTAATGGGTAAGAAGATCAATCTGGGTTTTTATAATGTATTACTGAGGCACTATTTTCTGTCCGTACACTCTTTTCCCATTAGCGTTCGGATCAGTGTGCATGTGTTTTAGTGCAGCTTTGCAGAATTTGGGAGAAGGTTACATTTTAAGTGTGTATGGCACAAGTATTCCATCAAAGTATCAGGGAATAATGCTGATAACTTTGGAAGGAAAATTGTATCTTGGGTTCTGAAGTCAGGTCAAGTTATATTACATTGAAGTGAAGGAAACTACTGGGGCTTGTGCATCTTTTCCCATTAACTAATAGGCTGAATATCTTTGCAACTTAAATCGATAAACTGTTAGGGGGAAATTTCCACTGGCCATATACTTTGGAAAGTGGAAGAACTCCTTCCCATTGTTGAGAGTGACAATCATGTTGTTTGTTTTAAAAACTCATTTGTTTTGCCATGTCATTCATTTGGAGCTGTATTCATTCTAATAAACTCTCTTGATCATTATCATAACATTGAACATGTTGTTGATCCTAAGATGCTGATTAAAGTAATTGGTAACATAATCAGTGTACAATTGACAAAACAGGAGCATGGATTGTGCAAATAAATTAAAAATATGAAGTGATCTGGCTCTTGCAAACCGCCAGTTACAATGGTTTTCACTTCAGTGAAAACTAAATTATTGGACTGCATTCAAGTAACGTTCAGACAGATGACAAGCTTTTTTTGTGCAAACCATTGCAGCAATCATTTTGATTATTCAGTAGATATTTTTGTTTACCATTCCTTCCAAAAGTGTTTGTTAATCAAGGAGGTGATAACACCATGCTACCAGGGCACTTCATTTATTGAGTATGTTTAAGAAGGAACTGCAGATGCTGGAAAAAATCGAAGGTAGATAAAAATGCTGGAGAAACTCAGCGGGTGAGGCAGCATCTATGGAGTGAAGGAATAGGCGACGATTCGGGTCGAGACCCTTCTTCATTGGCCTACCTTTATTTACCTACCTTCATTTATCGAGTAATTGAGTTTGCAAATGCCCAAAGTATGGGGAGCTAGGTTTGTGGTGGCTGTACAGCAGCTAATATTTTGTAAGGAGAATAACACTACTGGTGATGACAGGCGGTGTGAAGATTGAACCTCAAGACTGACACTGACTCTTTAGATGGTCGCCTAAAGAGTCGTAACGTTTTTCTGGTCGCCACTGGATTATGAAATGTTCAAAACATTTTGGCGACTGTGGGCTTGTTGCAGCTTGTCTTCTCCTGTCGTAGGTGCTGTCGCCAGGATGAGGCAGGTTGTCGCCAGTGGTTGTTGGTTGTCACCGGGTGCTGACTTAGATGAATTCCAATGGCGACTACCTACATCAACCGGCGACGGGTACCGGCGACTTAATTGTCTTCAGTTGTTGCCGACAGGGTTGTTGCTTGTCATAGCTTGTCGCGGGTGGACGTAGGTTGACTTTGGTTGTCGCCTGTGTGGTCGTAGGTTGTCGTAGGTGGACGTCCTAATGGGTTGTTGGTAGCTTCAAGTTGACTAGGTGGTAGTTTGTCGTAGCTTGTCGTTGGGGGGGGGGGCTCCTGTTGCCGCTTTTTCGGTGACCTGCTACGACTGTGACAGTCGCCAAAAGAAATCGCCAAGGTGGGGCAGGCCCTTTACTTTCTATTTTCAAATATACACAATAGCTACATGGACATGAGGTTCATTCCATTGGAGTCATTACTTGTCCGCAGAGAATTGGTTCAAATGTAAGGAACATCGTTAGTAAAAGAGAATATTTTCAAACTCTTGTCAATGACAGAAAATGTGGCAGATTATTTTTTGTAGGTTTCATGACCTAATGGTATCCATTCGTCAAAAAATTACTTTCCATTATACAGTTTGTTAAATTAAATGTTATTGATGTGTTGGGGTACTGGCAGTCAATACATTTATCATCAGCGTTAAATAAATTCATAAAAATGTCGGTTTGGTAGTTCTGTATTATGTTGTGTGCTAGTTCACACTTTTAACAGTGTAAAATATATATTAATCATTTCCATTAACAAACAATGTGTGGCTGGGATAAATAGTTACAAAGAGTGTCGGGATAGACTAAGCAAGTGGTGAAAGACTTTAGTAGTTGCAACTCCAGTTGGATCCAAGAAAGCTGAGCTGGAATGTTTCCAATTGTGAGAGCTCAGAAATGGAGGAGCATAGCGATTTAGCTATTCATTTACTCAAATTTGTAATGCCAGTTAATGGCAAAAGGTGTATCTCGAGAGTTGGAATTCAACATGGAATATATAATGCTTCAGTCATGCGCTAATCGGGTAAACAGCTTCCACACATTGAATTTACAAGGATAACGGTTATCCAATTGGGGTAGTTCAAATGAATTGATAGGGTAATGACAATGAAATTGCCTACCTTGGTTGGGGAAATCAGAGTGTGTGTTTTTAAATTCGTAAGTCAGCCATTCAGGAATAAAATTATAGATTTTGTTTTACTCATAGTAATGGTGGTCTTCTCTGAATCTGATTGCCGAGTCAAGTGAAATTTCAAGGATGAGACCAATTGTAAGAGACCTAGAACTAAGTAGGTAAATGTAGTAAGATGATGAATAACTATAATGAAATTGAATGCAGAGCTGATTCAAAAGGTTGAAATGTTACTTTTGTACCAATATGAAATGCAATATTAATCCATTAGCTTCCATTTGAATAGGATCTTACATGTGAAAAAGTATATTGGGGCATTGTGGTGAATGGAAAGTTGCTGCTGATCCACAGAAGTAGGACAGTGGTTTGAATTTAAAGAAGGCACGTGAGTCTTTAAGGATGGAGAGATGAGGAAGTGGCGATGCTTGGAGGTTGTGATGGGAATAACTTTGTGTGGAGCCCAGTCAAGTGGTATTGATGATTGAAAAGAGAATGGATGCATTTGTCAGATTGCAAGCAACAAGAGCAGGCATTCTCTTTCTGTCCCAAGTGTTAATGTGTGATTTGGTAGCAAATGCCTGTTATGCTCTGCTTTGGGAAGTAGAGTATGATGCACAAACATTGCTATTTCACGCTTGCGTAACCCTGATGAAAGAGGATTTGCTCCTCCAGATGTTTGCATTTTGGAGGTTTGTAGGATTGTACAGGGCAGGAGATAGAAACTGGAAGGATCTGAACATATTAAATAATTTGAAATGTTACATTAATACAGGACTGTGAGGAGAGATTACTGGTAGACTGAGGTGGATGCTGGTTGCAAAATGGATTGTAGTGTTTGTGATGTGCTGTAGTTTACATGGGGAACAGATGGAAAGATGGCTTGAACTGTGATTGTCCAACTCCAATAAAAGGCATAAACAATAGTTTCAGAAGCAAAGAAATTAGTCAAAATAGGAATGGTTGACGAGGGCATTTGGAGTGGAGATAGTAATGTTATCTGTAGGAAGGAGCTGCAGATGCTGGTTTAAACCGACGATAGACACAATGCTGGAGTAACTCAAATGGACAGGCACTATCTCTGAAGGGAAGAATTGGGTGATGTTTTGGGTAGAGACCCTTCTTCAGACTCGACCCAAAACGTTACTCCAGCTTATTGTGTCTATCATTAGTAATGTTATCTAATGTTTTTGATAGAAATGCAAAGCAATAGGGCTAGTGAATTGAATGTAGTTAATGACATGTATGTTGTTTGGTGTCGTGAGATTTAGTCCACTCAGTGTTCATCTGGAGGAAATTGTGATTCATGGAAGGTTAGGTGCTAAAAGCATTGAAGGCCGTGGAGGCCGATTCACTGGATGCATTCGAGAGTTAGAGAGAGCTCTTAGGGCTATCGGAATCAAGGGATATGGGGAGAAGGCAGGAACGGGGTACTGATTGTGGATGATCAGCCATGATCACATTGAATGGTTGTGCTAGGTACTCCTGCATCTATTGTCTATGTAAAGACAGATGTGTGACTGCAAGAGATAATGGAGAGTTGCAGCTCAATGTCTTAAGTGCTTAAGGCAATTAATCTTTGAATATACAGCATTTTGAAATTCAACACATGTTAATGTGGCGATGTGCTTTAATGTCAAGTTGTGTGGCATTACATTTGGTTGTAAGTGAGGTTGATTGTGTACAATAGAATAAACAATACTGAAAGTATATTTTGCATTTGAAATTTTTTTGTAAGACCCTAAAATATTTGATGCATTCAAAGCAAATGCATTGGTAATGAATACTGATGTACTGCTTATTCGAGACTCTTGGAAAGTGTAAAATAACTAAAGTGGATAACTAATTTAAAAAAAACTGGGATGCAGTATTTCTTTTCAAGGTAGTTACGAGACAGAGCATGATTTCATTTGCCTTTGCACAGTTGCATTGAAGAATAACTTTTTTTAAATGCATTTCTAAATATTAAAATTTCTTGATTATAGTTTTTAAAAATGATCCTTTGACCACTGATCAGAAGTGGTATATCTGGAAATATTGATGGTGGAAACAATAGTTCCATAAACGTTGTCACTGTATTTGACAATTAAAATATATTATGTAATATTTGTCTAGTTCATCGTCAGGCATGAAAGCCAAATAATAAAATGAATCCTGATGGGGAAGCAAATTTCTAAACAATCTTTGACACTTCAATAAGTAGAAGACAATCTAACTACCTGCTGAAAACTTGACTTTGAATGGTCGTTGTAAATTGCAGGATTTTCTGGCCTGCATGAGTTTCTTCAACGTTAGTAATAATTTGTGTAATACAGCTACAAACATAATTTTTGTGATATTTTTAGTTTGCAATGCCATATTTCCACCTTTAGTATAAACAAGCAGAATGATGACAACTCATGATGCTTCAATGGAACATAGTACAGGTGCACAACCTTTTATCCGACGATCCAAATAACGAAAACCTCCGAATAGCGACATTTTTTCAGTCCTTGAAGAAAGGTCCTTAAAAACGTTCACCGAGGGCGGCCCGCAGAGGTGACAGCGGAACCTCTGGTCGGTCCTCGAAGAAAGGGGAACTAAATCCCCATTCATAAAAGAGGTGAGGGTATATTGCGCGGGAGGGTTAATAATTGACAATATGCTGCTACCTGCCCGCTGAGTTAAAACGTTCCCACGGTAGACTCACGATACACAGTGTATCGTGAGTCTTGCGTGGGAACTTTTTAACTCAGCGTGCAGGCAGCAGCAGATTGTCGCTCCCTTCAGTTTCACCCCACCTACACCCCTCTGCTTCTCGGCCATGTGTGTGACCCCTTCCCTCCCCTCTCCAGCTCCCCGCTCATTGCACCGGCGCGGGTACTTTGCGTCGGCGATGCTAGCAGCACAGTGCCAGTCACCGGAGACGTCAGGACCAACGGGACACCGACCCCCAGGCCCACTGTAAGCACGGAGATCCCAGAGACCCACAGCCAGCAGCAGCCCAGCCCCGTTCCAACTCCAGAGGAAAACTGCAAACTGGCCGGAGACGTCAGGACCACCAGAAGCCGCTCCCCGAGCTGTGCCCCCTCATCGGGACACCGACCCCCAGGCCCACTGCAAGCATGGAGATCCCAGATCAGCAACTCCAGCCCAGCCCCGCTCCAACTCCAGAGGAACACGCTCCCCGTAGGGGCAGAAGCTGATGGTGTGCAAGGTAAGGTAAGTCTTGGTCTTGGGGTCGCGCAGCTCGGGCTGTGGGTGAACTGCCACTTGTCGCCGTAGCGGCCCATCGGGGAGCGGATTCCTCTGGAGTTGGAGGGGGGTATTGTGCTGTTTGATCGCCCCCTGCTATCCCAGGGACAGGGAGACAGGACGTTCACCGAGGGCGGCCCGCAGAGGTGACAGCGGAACCTCCGGTCGGTCCTCGAAGAAAGGGGAACTAAATCCCCATTCATAAAAGAGAAGGTGAGGGTATATTGCGCGGGAGGGTTAATAATTGACAATATGCTGCTACCTGCCCGCTGAGTTAAAAAGTTCCCACGGTAGACTCACGATGCACAGTGTATCATGAGTCTTGCGTGGGAACTTCTCAACTCAGCGTGCAGGCAGCAGCAGATTGTCGCTCCCTTCATTTTCACCCCACCTACACCCCTCTGCTTCCCGGCCATGTGTGTGACCCCATCCCTCCCCTCTCCAGCTCCCCGCTCAATGCACCGGAGCGGGGGCTTTGAACTGTCTTCACGTCGGCGATGGCAGCATGCAGTGCAGTCACGGAGACGTTGGGACCAATTGGACGTCGACCACCAGGCCCACCGCAAGCATGGAGAACCGAGAGACCCACAGCCAACAGCAGCCCAGCCCAGCCCCACTCCAACTACAGAGGAACCTGGGTTGCGGATGACGGGGCGCAGCTCGGGGCGTCGTAGGGGCCCATCGGGGAGCGGGTTCCTGTTGATCCTGACGTATCCGGCCACCTGCTATCCTCCGGGAACTGTACCGCCCTTGCAGGAGAGTGAGGTTGTTTGCAGTTGCAGAGGGAGGGGGCAAGGGCGGTACAGTTCCCAGTCTCAGCTCCAGTCCAGGGGGGTGGCCGGAGACGTCAGGACCAACGGGACAGCGACCCCCAGGCCCACTGCAAGCACGGAGATCCCAGAGACCCACAGCCAGCAGCAACTCCAGCCCAGCCCCGCTCCAACTCCAGGGGAACACACGTAGGGGCAGAAGCGGATGGTGTGCAAGGTACGTCTTTCTTGTTCTTGGGGTGGCGCAGCTCGGGCTGTGGGCAAACTGCCACTTGTCGCCGTAGCGGCCCATCGGGGAGAGGATTCCTCTGGAGTTGGAGGGGGAGGGGGGTATTGTGCTGTTTGATCGCCCCCTACTATCCCAGGGACAGGGAGACACAGCGGCTTTTTAGACTGGTGGGCAATCACTTCCAAAGTTCTGCCCACACAGTCAGTACACCTCTCCTACACTGCATTTCATACAAACATTTATTCTGCAAGAAAAAAACTACATTGAAGACTCAAACTCGCGACCGAGTAACTGCCGGGATCAAGGCGCAAACTCGCGACCTTGCGGATATGAGCCGAGCACTCTACCATTTAGCCAGCCATTAAAATCTACGCTAAAAAATTTCCATTCCGAAGACCGACAAATTCTGAATTACGAAAAGTGTTTGGTCCCAAGGCTTTCGGATAAAAGGTTGTGCACCTGTACTGCACTTGAAATAGACTTCCCGAATCCTGGAATCCATGCCAGGCTGTACGTTATAATTCATTGTGCTAAACAAGCCGCAACACTCAATTTCCACTGAACTGCAGAAGGTCCTATACACCAAGCACCATATGACTTCATGATGGATGGCATGCGTCTGCTATTGTTATCTCGTTTGCTCAAGATGACTTGGAGCCAGGCAGAGTGAGCTGGATAATAGTCTGGATTAATTATTTAAAGAAGACGCTTTCAGTACTGAGTTACATTATTCTCTTAATAAAACACAAATGTGACAAAAATATATATCAAAATACTGCACATTTTCCTCTGTTCGTCTTTCATTCTAAAATGCGTGACTCTCCATCTTAAATAGATTGGTTTGATATATTTTTGAGTGTCATGAATGTGAGTTCTGGTTTTGTACTGAGTCTATTTTTAAAATGGCTCAAGGCCTGTTGAATTTTGGTGATGTGTGTTACAACAGGTGACTTCTATATCTTAGTCATTAGGGACCAAACAGAAAGCAAGCAAAGGAAATTTTGGTTTGGCCACTTCAGCCTACTGGCATTTCAGTGACTATTTTTAAAGAAGACAAAAACATCGCAAATCACATGGTTCTGCTCTCATTTGATGAATGCATCTCTTTAGAAGTGTGTTCAAAATTAGAAGAAATACTGCAGAATCTCACTTCCCAAAGGAAAACAAATGGCCAGAGAGTAAAACTTTGTAATTAACAAAACGTTTTTGCCGATTATGTTAGTAAGGAAATTTACAATGATAAATGTTGAGAAGCATGATCAATCAGTCATTGTAATAAAGTTTTGGGGTTAAATGTATGTTTTCTATGCAACATATCTAATGAGATCCTGCTCATTTCCCATTTCTAGTTTCCTTGTCCCATTGCTTTATGTTTTCTTTTTCCTATATTTGTCGTGAATACATTCGGACACTGTTATGTCAAGAAAAGGCAACGGAAGAAAGAAAATTGTTTGTTTGCTTTGAATATTTTCACCGAGCTGCTTTACCCCATGAAGCATTTTCAGTAGAAAGCCAGGATGACTCTCACCACAGATGCTGTTTGTACCTCTGGCACAAGGCACTGTTGTAAAACAGCAGGCCAAGAATGAATTCTACACTATGTTAAGACCAAGTCATAATTTATTTGGGACCCACATATTGACAAGCATAAATGTGCCAAACCAATCTATTTAAGGACCCAATAGAGGTTGTGCATGTTCGTGTGAACGGTAAACAGCAAATATTCTTCATGTTTCAAGACTGTATGACTGACAAACCTGGTGGTTTGATTACTGGGCATCAATACTTTCATGATAATACCATAATACAATGTTCACTTAGGAGCTGTTCTATGACAGCGCAGGTAGCAGCACTACCATTATACTACTGCAACCACAAACATGGGAGGAACATCTTGCAGACCTTGACAGTGGAGTCATCATGGGCAGGAGTGCAACTGAGCAACTTGTTACAGGAAGAAGAGGAACAATCGATAATTAAAGACCCTAAACTGTCCCTTTATTAAATAGACCAATTCAGAACTAACATGGTGAAAGGGGGCAATGTTACATTACATGAGAGCTGCTATCACAGCAAGAGGCGAACCATGGAACATTACCACCTGTCCACTTGCACTGGACAGGCCATGCACTGTTTGGGATCTTGCTGATACCAACCTGTGAGTGTGTGCTTATCAATGGAAGGAGCTAAATTTTTGAAGGATGGACAAAGTAAGAAGTTTATATCAGGTCTCCCAATTTTCTTCCAAGACTGCAAATGCAGTAACTGTGAATAATAGGGCGGCACAGTAGTGCAGCTGGTAGAGCTACCTCGCAGAACCAGAGACACGGGTTCAATCCTGACCTTGGGTACCATCTATGTGGAATTTGCACATTCTCCCTGTGACCGTATGGGTTTCCTCTGGGTTCCTCCCACATCAATGTGCAGGTTTGTAGGTTAAATGGTCTCTACAAATTGCACTCAGTGTGAAGGGTGTGGATGAGAAAGTGGGATAACATCAAACTAGTGTGAATCAAAGATCCTATAGCAAGCAAAATAGACCACTCCTTCTAAATGCAATGGGCTGATGTGTACTACGCAACAGAGCGGAACGTGGGCCTTTTTTTTCATCCATTTCAGTGACCCGACTCGCAGTGCAATCAATGTTGCGGGGGAACAGTTTGTGTTAATAAATTTTAATTCTGAAAATGAGAAGATTTTTCCCAAATAACTTTTTTTTTTACGAGGATGTTTCCGTAACTGGCTTCCGTCTCCGCACTAGTATCTTATGGGATCTTTGGTGCGGAGATCAATTCAATTCAATTCAATTTATTTGTCATTTGGACCCCTTGAGGTCCAAATGAAATGACGTTTCTGCAGCCATACATTACAAACAAATAGACCCAAGACACAACATAATTTACATAAACATCCATCACATCGCTGTGATGGAAGGCCAAAAAAAACTTATCTCTCCACTGCACTCTTCCCCCCCCGATGTCAGAGTCAAAGTCAAAGCCCCCGGCTGGCGATGGTGATTGTCCCGCGGCCATTAAAGCCACGCCGGGTGGTGCAAGGTCGCACACCGGGTTCTTGATGTTGGAGCCCCCGGCGGGCGCTCGCAGAGTCCCGCGGCCATTCCAAGCCGCGCGGGGCGGTGCTGTGAGGCCCCGCTCCAGGAGCTCTTCGACCCCGCAACTCGGGCGGGAGAAGTCGCCGTTGCGGGAGCCCTGAAAAGCGGTCTCCCTCCAGGGACCCGCGGGCTCCCGGTGCCGCCGTCCGCCAGACCCGCAGTTGCAGCCTCCGAATCTCCGGAGGTCGGGCCGCAGCAGTGCTCCAAGATGTAAGCCGGTTACGGAAATGGGGCCGAAAATTACCCATGAATCTGCCCATGACCGTACTACGTCTTTTTCGTCGAGTGATCTATCTTTGCTTGCTGTAGGATCTTTGGTGTGAATGGCTGATGAATGGTCAGCATGGACTCGGTGGGCTGAAGGCCTGTTTCCATGCTGTATCCCTAAAACTACAAACTAATCTTAACTTAGATATTGTCCCTTGAACACTTGAAGAAAGGTTTAAAAGAAATGATTAATTACTTTGATTTTTGAAATAAAATGTCTTTAGTGTGTGACCAACCGATTATATGGTTGATTTTATTTGTAAATTCTTGTAAAAATGCTGTTTTTAGAATTTTTCTTTAAATCAAATTCACATTGATCTTCAAAGATCATTTCTCGAGGCTAACGGTGTGCAAATCACGCACCAGTCACTGGATACTCAGCAAACAAGCTGATGTATCTGTTGAACTCTATTTTTAGCAGCCTCAAACTACTGGATGTTAGATTATTTCCAACTCGGTCCCTATGCCATGCACATAGTGATTAAGTGAATATGTAACTCTTTGGTTACGTATAGGTTGGAGGAGGGAGAGAGAGATTACATTCAAATGAACAGGTTTATGGATTGCCAAGGTTTGGAATTTTTTTTTTTTAATCTTGTTTGAAACTTTCACACCCCCATTGTATTACATTAAACTTATTTTCAGATTATTAGCAACATTTTTATTTATGCTTGTCAAGGTACTTTGAAGGTCACAAAGTTAGTGACTATCAGCCTTTGTCGTGTTAGCTGCGGAACATGCTCTTGACCTAGCTTAAAGCACCACAATATAGAGTGGTGTATAAATAGAAATTCAAAATCTCTGGAGAATTTTTGTAAGATTATGACAAGCCAAAAATCATTGTGATCTATATCTCTTTAATGAAGATAAAAGCAGTTCCTTCATGCGTTCTCAACTATCAAGGACAATTTTTGTGGTTCATGAATTCAAATATAAAGTGACAATGCTATGCTTCACTGGCTGTTGTAGCATCTGTTTATACTTATAACATGACCTTCAGCATATGGTCTTTGCAGGTCATTGTAAAAAGGTGCACACCAAAATGTGGATTAAAAATGTTGGTTCAAGTGTCATATTTCCCAACATATCTGTTGGTGAATCATACCACCATTATGGATATTCTGCTTCAAAAGGGCATCTATAACACTGGTACCCAAGAAGAATAATATGACAAACCTCAATGACTACTGACCAATGGCACGAATGTCAGTGGTTATGAAGTATTTTGAAGGGCTGGCTATAGTGCATATCAACTCTCACCATAGCAAGAACCTGGACCCAGTACAATTTGCCTACCACCATAATAGATCAATGGGAGATGCAATCTCGCTGGCTCTCCACTCCACTTGGGCTACTTGGACAATAAGGACACAAATATCCAGCATTCGTTCATTAACTGTAACTCCGCATTCAACGCCATCACCCTCTCCATACTTATTATCAAGCTTTGGGTCGTGGGTCTTTCCTCATCCCTATACAGCTAGATCCTCGACTTTCTCATCAACAGACCACAATCAGCATTGGCAACAATCAACATTCCCTCAAAAACCATCAGAACAGGAGGTGTTCTGTTCCTCAGGGCTGTACTCAGCATCCTGCTCTACTCAATCTATGGCCATGACTTTGTAGACAGACTCCATTCTAACTGCATCTTTTAAATTTACTGATATCACCGTTATTGGACGAATTACAGGTAATGATGAGTGGGAGTGTAGGAGAGAGGTTAATAATCTAATTGAATGGTGCCAGAACAACAACCTTGCTCTCAAAGTCAACAACTCCAAGGAGCTGATTGTTGACTTTAGAAGAGGGAAACCAAGGATCCACAAACCTGTCTTCAATAGGGATTGTTGGTGGAATGAATCAACAACTTTGTTCCTGTGTGCATAGCTCTGAAGATCTGTTCTGGGTTCAACACGTTGATGCAATTATAAAGAAAGCTCATCAACACTTCTCTTTCACTCAAAAAGACAGCCAGCAACATCCTGGCCATGCTCTCATTTCACTCCTACCATCGGGAAGAAAGCATAAGCCAGAACCACCAGGTTCAAGAATAACTTATTTCCAGGCCCTTGAACACCACAAAGCACTAACTAATCTGTGTCTACTCTAATATATTAGCGAGACCAAACACGGACTCGGCTATCATTTCGCTGAACACCTCTGCACAGTCCGCCTAGGCGTACACGGTCTCCCGGTTGCCAAACACTTCAAGCCAAGAGAGTTTATTGTCTGAAGAAGGATTACAACCCGAACGTTGCCTATTTCCTTTGCTCCATAGCTTGCAATCCAGCGGTATGAATATTGATTTCTTTAACTCTTCCCCCTTGCTTCCCCTGTCTCTCTTTCCCTCCTTCACCCTAGTTCTACGACTGGATTCATTGTCCTCATGATTAATTTTACTCAACTAACAAGTGAACCATTCTACATTTCCTTGATCATCTTCTGCTTTGATCTATCATTTTCCCACCTTACCCTTGCATATTTCTAGTCTCCCACTCCCTGACTCTCACTGAAGAAGGGTCTCGACCCAAAACTTCACCCATGCCGCCCCTCCAGTGTTGATGCCTGTCCAGCTGAGTTACCCAGTATTTTGTGTCTACCTCAGCTATGGACTGTCTTTGATTGAACTTTGGTCTTTTTGCATTAGTATTGCGGTTATTAATTTAATGATTTTTGTTTTGTTTATTATGTTATCTATGAGTATTGTGTTTACAGGCCTATTATGCTGCTGCAAGTAAGAATTTATTTGTTCCATTGTTGATGCATATGATAATTCAAGACTTTTGACTTCTCATATTTTCATGAAACACAGTTCTCCCCAGCAGAACCACGAGTAGAGCTGAAGCTTGATGCTGAATAATTGTTTAGGCTAAATGGGGTGAGTAGAAGGGGATATGAATAAAGCTAAATTGAAGTTCCATGTTTGCCTCTATGTACGTGCATAGAAAATTGTAAATCTTAAACTGAATTTTGACAGGAATGGATTTAGTCACTGATGGAATAGTGTAGTAGCCAGAAGAGCCATATGGTCAACTACTGCATTTGTTTCTTATGTAACATCTACACCATTGCTCCTAGTATGATATAGCTGATTCTTCATTAGAAAATATTACAAATAATTTGTTACGTTGCTGCAAATGACCATTTACGTTATTGCCGTTTATCACTGTCTATTATTTCTCAAGACATTAGGATGTGATTAGGTATCCCCGATCCAGATCTCAGTAAATTATATTATAACCTTGCGGACATTGGATTGTCGATTGATAACTTTTCTTTGAATTTTCCCAAAAGAGGCAACATTTCATGGGGCTTTTTAGTAAGGCAGCAACTGCATCGCTGTGCCAGCAACAAAATGTTTGTAGTTTGTCCTCCTTTTCTAATTATTTTCTGGAAATAAAATTGTCCAATTAATTGGCATACATTTTTCAATTAAATTCACTATCACTAGATATTTTACATGCATTTTATTAACACGCAAACTGCATGTGGAAGAGTGCATTGATTAATTAGTGGCACTTTGGAGCATAACTGGAGTTGAGCTCATGTTATATCAGAAATAAATTGCAGTTAGTGTTGATTGCCGTGTAAGGTTGAACCTTGGAGTGCTAAGAATATTTGAGGCAAAGTCTAGTTCTTACCCATTTGTGTAGGTTATTTTTAAAGTTATTTGTGACCTAATTCACTGTAAGAGAAGCGAACAAGTTTGGGTCACCTGCTTGCCCCCTTTTTTAAATTGATATGACTTGACTGTTGATTTGTTATTGAAGAGTTAGCTTTGATATGGGTTACCTCATTGTGGTATGTCAGAATAATTACCCACAGAAATTCAGGTATTAAAAAAAATCAAGGTGCTTTGGTGGGTCCCTGATTGTTTTTTAAGAAGCAACATAGCTGTATTGTCTCATGATATACTGCTCTTGGGTTGATAATCTAAATGATCTGCTGTGTTAATTGCCTCTATCGTTATGATTTGTGAAAGCCTCCATTTTGGGTATTCAGATGATAAAGTTCAAAATTAATGCTTAAAAAAAATAATATATACTTAGTTCATGCAAATTCTTATGCAATAGGATATCAAACTTTTAGACATGTCTGAAATAAGTCAACAAATCTTTTATTTTCCTTTTGATGTGTTATTTATGTGTTAACTATGGTGCTACATTGACTGAGTAAGATTGGCGGGGTCTCATTCCTATTTAAAACATTTTGAAACAATTGTAAACATTGAAAATAATTTGTTATGGTTTATTTTTTTAAATCATAATTTACAGTTTGGAGCTAGATCTGTGTTTGCAGTTATAAATAGCACAGACTGATCTGAAGACTGACTATCAACAGAATAATGATGCAATTTACATAGAATGTCTGAAAACTATGGAATATTTATTCATTGTGTATGGTACCCTTCAAAATAACAAGTAAAGTAATTAATGATTCGGTATCCTTTCTCATACTGAGATTAAAGCAGTAGATTGTGTAATAAGGCTCAAGCAGTAGGTTATTGGTACTGGCATTGGATCTCGAGAATAGAACTGATGATTGTGGTTATGGGAAACCCAGTTAAGGAGGAGGTCACTTGTCACCGTCAGCAAGGAATGTCCTAATTGCAAGTTTTAAAATTGTCCCAGTCAAATTAATTGTATATGAAGAATACATTCATTAGTTGCACCGTAGGTGAATAATGATCAAGTCAAAATTAAATTCATGTGGTAGTATGTGTTATAAATATTCTTAAAAAGGCATTGCACTTAAATTGGATAGGCATATGGATGAGAAGGGAATGGAGGGTTATGGTATGAGTGCAGGCAGGTGGGACTAAGGGGAAAAAAAAATTTGTTCAGCACGGACTTGTAGGGCCGAGATGGCCTGTTTCCGTGCTGTAATTGTTATATGGTTATATGGTTAAACATATGATTGCTAATTCATATATTCTGTAATGGAACTATTTATTTCAAAATATGAGTTTTGTGATCAGAAACATTGATTGCGGATGGATCTTTTCTGAGTGTTTTGCCGCAAGCCTATTTCTTGTTAAAAATTAATTAAGATTTTTTTTTTCCTGTCTTTGGCTCAATAAAGGGAACCCCAGCAACTTTCACCTTTAGATTATTAAACTTCAGCAATGTCTTTGTAGCACTATAGTCCATTTGAATTTGATGGCAAGTTACAAGATGCGATACTGAGGTAGATGCTGGATAGATTTTATAAATGAGTGTTTTAAAGGGGGAGAGAAATCCATCAGGGTTTTAAAAATGAATTATTGATCTTAAGGCAGGTGAAGCTGAAAGCAAAGCCTCAACATTGAATCAATGAAAATTGAGGACTAGATTTTGGTGACCATGGAGATTTCAGATGATTGTGGAGCGGGGAGTTTTCGGATATGGGATAGGGTGGAGATAGGTAAGGATTTGAAGAGATAAATTTATTAAAACTATATAAATCTAGCTTACCCTGACATGTCATCCAAAGTATTGCTTGTGAAAGTTCAAAGTTAGCTGCTTGTGGAATGCCCAACCAAGCCAAATACTATTCATATGTCTCATTCCAAGATGTTTCTGGAAAGGGAGATGTATCTGTTTGCTTTTCACTCTCCTTTCCATGTTGGGGCTTTTGAGGTCTTTATTACCTAAAATTCGTAATTGCTTACAGACCAGTATAAAAATTCCCCGAAATAACGCATGAAGTCCAAATCTCATGTCGGTGAATTATTAATTCCAGGTTTATTTTACGTTTACTTTCCATTAAGTGTGGCTATTATAACGTACTTTCAACCAATTAATATATGATGTGTTCCTCCTTTACAATTGGTTTCAACAATAGCTTTTTAACTATAAATAGACGATGGAATGTGCAGCCTCGACATTGACTTGGATTCATCTAATGGAAAACCGATTTAGTTTATTGCTCCAATTTTGCTGTTATTAAACATTGGTCTTCTGCAGCTTGATTTCTCTTCAATCTATCCTACTTTGACATGCTCCTCTGGCCAATGTACAGTGTGGAGGTTATGCCCAGATTACACTTTATTACGTGTTACAGACACAGCCACCCATTCATCAAATCTGCAGAGCATTACTTTTGATGGGAGATATTATGTTTTTAAATGTCCTTTGCCTTGCATAATATGGATACAGTAGAACTTGGGACTTTGCATGATACCAGGACTGGGAATGCCATGTGGAGTTTCTTGCAATGTCAGGAAATTATTATGTCTGCTGTCAATTATCAATAAAATATTATGCCATTAACTGATTGCAAACCATACATTTCATCAAAAGAGTAATGCTGTTTTCCGTGGTGTAATCCTAATCATGCGTATCTAATTTGTGCACTCTGCAGTATTGTGTCAGATTTCTAAATCATACTTCAAATTCAAAAAACAAATTCATTCATGTAATATAGGAGTCAGAATATCACTTCTTGGTAGAAATAGTAACGTGTCCAGGAAACATGGCAATGGTTGAGTGCTTGAAATAGATTAGCAAATAAACAGGACTGATACACATCAGTTACATTTTGAGGCTTTAAAGGAAATCAGTTACAATTTGGTAGTGAAATGAACATTGAGTTGGGGGAGAAATGGGAAAAATCAGGAATATGCAAATCAAAAGTGATTTAAGCAGTTGGGAGTGTATAAATGAGAAAATACAAAAGACATGTAGATACAACTGATCAGAGGGACACGCATGGAAAAAGCAATGAACCCCTAGAGTCACTTCAACCAACTTCCAATTTATTCCTACTCGTCTAGTCCTGAAAATTGAATAGGCTTTTCATTACGGTTGATCATTTAGGCGTGGGATGAGAACTCTTTTGATTCTGAGTGGCATGAATCTTTATAATTCTCCACCTGAGAGGGCTGTAGATGCTCAGTAATTGAATATTTTTTCAGACTGAAATCAAAGGGAATTAATGTAGGACAGTAAGTGGATGAGGCATAGGATCAACCATAATATTGAAAGGTGCAGCAAGCTCAAGAAGCCACATAACAGCCACACTTTCCGGAATCAATATACGGGAGAGGGTGCAACACTGGCCACCACTTGGGGAGCAAGTTAGGTCATTTGGGGAGCACTTTGGGACCACTGACCATAATTCTATAGTTTTAGAGTAGTTATGTAGAGGGGTAGGACTGGCCCACCAGTTGGTGTTTGATGATGTTCAATAATCTGCTGTTTGAAGATGACAATTATTGAAAGTATTGACGAGCAAAAAACAAAGTAAGCAAATATTTTTTCACATCTAATCGTCATATGCCATGAAATGACGGCCAATATTTTGGTGACAGTAAATTAATATTAATTGAATCCCACTCGCTGCCACAGAACTGTGCTGAGATACATGGCAGATTCTGTGCTAGTTAAAAGGCAGGCTTTTGGGGGTGTGCAGTTAACAGTGTTAATCAGCATTGAGTAGCATAAAGTCTGTCACCAGCTCAACCTACTGAACTCAGTGGGGAGCTTGGCAGTCTTGTCAGAGAACAAGGCGCTACACCTCTGGGTAAACTGTGGACGGCAATTGGGTTGAATGATCCAGCCCAAGATCAAAACCTATCTTGGCACAACCTAGAACTGCAGAATCTGGAATCTTCCGTAGAAGTGTTGGAGTAACTCTGTGGGTCAGGCTTTTTCAGTTGATAATATCTTCATTTCTACCTCTCTAATAATTGGTTTTCCCCATTGTTTGGAAATATTTATGGTTTAGTGTGTGGCTTACTGGATGTTATTTCCCATGCGCCCTGTAACCACAGTGGGACCCTGTTCACACACTTCTCATAAATTCTCCATAGCTGTTTTCAACGGAACTTATTTAACACACTGGGGCCCCTTTACACCAGTCCTCATAAACTCACCAGAGCTGATTCCCAGACTCCTGCTAAGTCCACTGGGGCCCTGTATCCAGCGCTCCTTACTAAATCACCAGGGCCCCATATACAGCATTCCTTATCACTTCCCTAAAGCCCTGTTGCCATGCTCCTCATGAATTTACCAGGGACCCATTGCAACATTCCTTTTAAACACACAGAAACTTTGTTTACTGTGCATCCTTTAAATTTGCCAGTTTTTGTTTATCATGCTACCTTTAAACTCATGTTTCTGTTTCCTGCGCTCTCTCTTGGTTTATTGAAAATTTTATTGTATTACTGTGTAACATCAAAACAAAAGCCGAAAAGCATTTTGGGTTATCAGTAGAAGTGATATCCAATCGTTTGCAAAATTGCAAATCTTGTCCCACCAACATCCCAAGTGCTGAATTCTTGGAGTTCTTACTCGATTTACCTATAAATAAACGGGGAAAGGAAGATTGTACTGATTTTAAATTTGAGCAGGTGCTCAGGACATAGCTCCTCAAGCCTTCTCCATCATATGGCAACATTACGCCCTTTGTGTAAAAAGTTAAATGGTCCCTCAGGTTCCATTTAAATCTTGCTGCATGCCCCCCCCCCCCCCCCCCCCCCCCCCCCCCCCCCCCAACCTCAAGTCTGGTTCTCTATTTCCCCTGCTCTGGGCAAAGTATTGTGTGTTTACCCAATCAAGTCCTCTCATGATTTTGTACACCTCTATAAGATCACCTCTCATCCTCCTGTGCTCCAATGAATAAAGTCCTAGTCTGCTCATCCTCTCCCTATAGCTCAGGCCCTCGGGTCCCTGCAACATCCTCGTAAATTTTCTCTGCACCCTTTCCAGCTTGACAACATCTTTCCCCTAACATGGTAACCAAAAGGAACTGGAGATGCATGTTGGAAAGTCGGTTTTGAGTGACTCGGGCATTTTTTCAAGCTGGTTCTACAGCTCCCTCTCCTAAATGGGTGGATCTATAAATAGAACTTGGAAAATGTTGCCAATCCTTCCTTAACGTTATTTGGGGTAGTAAAGAGAATGTAGGGGAAAATTCAAAGAGAAATTATAGGGAGATCGAAATATTTCAAAGCTCATTAGTATAAATGGAGATCCCCAATTGCCTCCTTAATAGCTCGGAGTGGTCAGAGCAAGCACACTCATGGGGTAGTGTTATAATTTGGTGTCACGAGACTGCAGATGCTGGAATCTGGCACAACAAACAATCTGCCGAAGAAACGCAAACAGTCGAGCAGCATCCACGGGGTGAAGTGGATAGTCGACATTTCAGGTCAGGATCCCTCATGCTGTTCGTTTGTTAATCCTTTGGTGTCATTGTATGAAATTTGCAGGACAAATATACTTCTAAACATTACAAAAGGAATGATTTAATATATATATATAGATATATATAGATATATAAGATATATAAGATATATAAGATATATAATAAATTTATATATTTTTTAAACATATATATATATATATATATATATATAGATATATATATATATATATATATATATATATATATAATATATATATATCTATCTCTCTCTCTCTCTCTCTCATTGGATCAACAGTAAAATTCAAACGGAAGTTATAGGGAGATAAAAATATTTCAAAGCTCATTAGCATAAATGGAGATCCCCAGTTGCCTGATTCTGGTGCAGGACACTATTCTAACCTGCTCATTGTTAAGATCCACATAGTACGTTTGTTAGTTAGAAAAAGCGGAGTCTATTCTCAAGAGTTACCTCATTTATCTCTGTCTTTTGCTGCTCCTCAGTTATTATATAAAGATATATAAAATCTTTATACCTAAACTGCCTCGGAATGAATGAATAAAAGATTCCAGAACAGTGGAAATTATGAACAGCCCAGACTCCCAGATACACCAAGAACCTGCTTCAAAAGTAATTATCAGTGGCAGAAATCAACATTTGTAGGTTGAGTAAAATCGTCACTACTTTCTGTGTCTGTGTCAACTGAACATGGCAGCAGCCGGGTTATGTAACTTTCACACTGACTTATCCCAGAGCTGCCAAGCAAATTCACGTCTGTTGCACCACTGTCCCTCATTTTGAATTTCTTCCAATAAGTTAATTTGAGCCTCCAAAATTAAAATACCGAAAGAGCAAAATCTGTGAAGAAATTCAATAGGATTGCTTTCAGTAAGTATCCTGTTTTGGAGGCAGTGAAATAACACATCATTAAAGATCCACACAAATTAACTGTGGAATTGGATTATCCACTATCGGCCCGAAACGTCACCTGTCCATGTTCTCCAGGGATGCTGCCTAACCCACTGAGTTATTCCAGCATTGTGTCCTTTTATGGATTATCCATTTGCCATTTCTGAATGAAGTTAAACTGAAAGAACACTATAAATAATCCTTGGACCGGAGTGTGCGTCTTGTTCTCTTACAAAATAAATTGTGAAAAATGTATAAAACTTGGTGAAGTATTAAGGTTTGATTTGACGTTTATTTGTATAAGCTGTTCGGTATGAATATTGCAAAGCATAACTTGGAGAAAATTATTGTTGCACTTGTCCATCAATCAACTAATGTTATGTATATATTCCCTTTAATATGGTCATGCATTTCGAGGCTATTTACATGTTTAACACAGAGCCACGAAGAGCTAATGAGGACAGATGGAGGTGTGTTTTAAGGAACATATAAAAGTGGAAAAGAAGGCAGAGGGACTTTTAAGTGAAGGTTAATAGATGAAGAGTAAGATTTGTGCATTCACAAGTAGCTGGGAGGGGCAAGGCCGTGTTGTATTACAAAAAAACAATGATAGAGATTTAAAATTCATGTGTATATTGAAAAGAGAGCCAAAGTAAAGCAGCAAGTCTAGGGTTTTGGGATAAGAGGACTTTGAGCAAGTCACAACATAGGAAGCACAGTTTGGGATGCAGTTACATTTTTGGAATGTTCAAGAAGTCATGTTGTACATAACAAGAATGTATTAGAATGGTGGGGTCCACAGGTAAGGGAAGAGCATTTTGGTGGCAGATGAGCAAAGACAGTTGAGGAACTGTAGTGAAATTCATAAGTCTAGATCATTGTGTAGATTTCAATTTCAAAGACCATTTCTCATTACTTGCTCACTACATGAGCACAAAAGGCCATTCAGCCCTTTATGTCCATAACAGCCGTTAGAATAATCCTGTTACACCACTTACTTACTTGTAACCAAATCTACCTTGCTTGCCTATCGACCACATCCTGACACCCCCTGCCCCAACCCCACTCAACTATGCTTTGGGTAATACTCAGCTGGCATGTCTTTGGGATGTGGGAGGAAAGTGAATTACATAGAGGAAACCCATGCAATCTCAGGGAAAATATGCAAACTCCACACTACATTGATTGAATGTCAGGATTAAACCCCGCTCCATGGAACTGCAAGGCAGTGGTACTACTTATCTCGCAATCCAATGCAATACAATGCTTTGAATACTCAAGGAAATGACTGAATAAGATAATTAAACTTTGAATTTGACTATCCCAGGAGTAGTGACGTTATGCTGCTTGAATGCACTGAAATACAGGAGGAATTACAGGTTGTAGCTGCATTTCCAGAGTTGGCACTGTTTCCGTAACTAGAACGTGAAGCCAATATAGCATCGCTGTGGCATTGTGTTCCCTGACACTAGGAAACATTACTTGGTGAATGATCATGTCTTTGAAAATCCTGTAAAGTTGTTGGTTGGTATTTTGCTTTCTTGGGATAATGCATAGTTGGTTTCATCGAAGATCAGTGAAATTAACACTAAACATAATGTCACGGGTAACATGGCAACATTTGTGTGGCATGTTTTTGGGCTCTATATGGTAATGCAGTTTGAAAAGGTTTGAAGCACTGGAAATCTAAATCTTTGCTCTTGGGAAATATTCAATGGAGCAGCAGAATAATGATGCGGTGACACTGCCGGTAGAAAACAAATGTGCCGACTTCCAAAGCATCTGAAAATACAATAACATTTTATTATCTTTACTATAAAATTTGTGCCTATATGACTTTCATTTGGAGCAGACTTTAATTTGCTGTGAAATCTTGTGATAGCGCCAACCTTTGTGTGCTCCAGAGAATTCCACATGGAGATGATTAAGAAATGTGTATTCACTTTTTGTCCATATTTCAGAATACTTTGGCTAATTTTATAGGAAGCATTAGCATTGATTTATTTAAAAATGTATATATTAAATCATGACGGTTTTCAGGGTATCCTTATAATGGATTAAGAATCAAAAAATGAGAAGGAAAATAATAAAAACTCATCTTGCTGGGAAGAATGTGCGACTTAACAACTTGCACTGATAGTTTAGATTAATTTATTAATTGTCACATGTACCGAGGTACAGTGAAAAGCATTTTAATGTTGGATCCCAAGGGTTGCTTCAGGGAAGCAGCTTTGAATGGGACCAAAGGACAACTGACCGAGGGATTATTCAGTTTAAGGTAATTGGTATTGTCTACTAAAGAGGACATCATTTGGGAGAGTTTCTCCCAATTTTGTTAGTCCTTGCTGTGTCCTCCCATCCCCCAGCCCTCGGGCTCCTCCTTTTTCCTTCCTTCTCCCCGCCCCCCCCCCCCCCCTATCAGTCTGAAGAAGGGTTTTGACTCGAAACGTTACCTATTTCCTTCGCTCCATAGATGCTGCTGCACCTGCTGAGTTTCTCCAGTATTTTTGTGTACCTATCATTTGATGACCTTTTGTTTTACATTATTATGCAAACTTAAGATTCATTTGTTTAGTTTTTAGTTTAGAGATACAGTGCAGAAACAGGCCCACCCAGTCCGCACCGACCACAGATCCACGCACATTAACTCACACGAGGGGCAATTTACACTTATAGCAAGTCAATTAACCTTCAAACCTGTATGTCTTTGGAATGTGGGAGGAAACCAAAGATCTCTGAGAAAACCCACTCGGGTCATGGGGAGAACGTACAAGCTCTGTACAGACAGCACCAGTAGTCTGGATCGAACCCGGGCTTCTGGTGCTGCAAGCGCTGTAAAGCAGCAACTCTACCGCTGTGCCACCATGCCGCCCATTTGCTTGAACTTTGTTCACCATAATTTTACTATGTTTATAGAATAACACTGTCTGTAATTTATTAAACTTCACATAGTCTATGATAACTAAGTCAATCTTTTGGAAAGAAAAGTAGAGCATCACATACACAGAAGATCCAGTGTAGATTACAAAATCATTTTCTTATTACATTACTGTGATCTCACTGTCATGCAGAGAAATATGGGACCTTGAGTCTCCTAAAAATGAGGCTGCCAAAGCCTTTTGAGGAGGAAGATATGAGCATGGACCTAAACTTGATACTGCAACAGTCTGAAATTCACAGTGGTCTTCAAGCATGATGTCAGTAAATGCCGATCACGTCATCTTGTGTATAATAAAGATATAACGATGTGCATTTGTAACAAGGCAGCAGAGAGTGACGGACTTAGCACAGTCCATCATGGGTACAACCTCTCCTTTGAGAGTATCAAAATGAGGCACTGATTCAAGAAGACAGCATCTATCATCATGGACCCCCAATCATTCAGGCCAGGTCCTCTTCTCACTTCTACCGTTGGTCAGGAGGTACAGAAGTTTGAATTTGCATACGGCCAGGTTCAGTTACAGCTGCTTTCCTACAACTATCCAGTTCTCACAACCCTATTCCTACCTCGATAACTGAACATTGCGACCCACCTCTTGCACAACCATGGACTTATATTTTGTATCATGTATTACACGAATGCCTTTTATTTTATGTGCCTGTGATGCTGCTATGAGCAAGCTTTTCATTGTACCTGTATCGCACTGTACTTGTGCATATGACAATAACCTTGACTGAACTTCACTCTAGAGCTAAGTGCACTTTCATGTCATATATTTTGAAATTCCTTTTCTTTTTAAGTTGCGGCAAGTTTGCAGAGGTTCTTGAAATCATTCCATCAAGCTGACGGATTGAACTGAAGATTTAACTCTTAATTTGAAAGCGAGCTGTATACATTAATAAAAAATCCTTTAAATATTATGTGTCATTCACTGCCCCCGAAATTAGTTTATTGTGAAGAAAGGGAGAAACTTTAGCATTTGGTGCTATCAGTTTAAATTTTGATGTTCAAATGGAAGCATTATTTCAGTGAAAAATGGAGAAATGATGATGAACTTGATGTAACTTGAGCAAGTTAACTGGTCTTGGAGGGGTTGCCGATTAATGGGGCATATTCTGTGCTTGTTAAATTTATCTGCTTTCAGGTCAAAGAATTTAGAGCTCATGGACACGCATAGATCACAGATTTGTGCTTTTAAATTATAGAAGATTCACGTACTTGACCGGAGGTTTATGGACTACTAAGAATGGCACTCTTAAATTTTGTTCTGACAGGATACCGGTAGTGAGATTTGTCATAACCAAATATTTTCTAATACTGTAGATAGACACAAAAAGCTGGAGTAATTCAGTGGGTCAGACAGCATTTCGAGAAAAGGAATTGGTGATGTTTCAGGTTGAAACCCTTCTACATTTTCTAATATTGTGATGCCTACCAAATGGCATTGCATTTTTCATACAAATGTTTTGAATCTTTTCAGGTAATTGAGTACCATCTAAATGGATAATCTGGAATCCTTTCCTCGCCCACCTAAAACATGATTGTTTCCAATTTCATTTAGATTATGTTTACAACATGTGGCTGAGTTTATTCTTTGATTATTATTAACCTTAAAACAATATGGCATTTGATTCCGTAACAGCCCGTTTGGCATATTGTTCAGTCATTCTATGATGGTTCATTTTGGAACAGACAGAATAATAGACGTGTTGCGATGGTAAATTGTGTATATGATGCACAGTTGCGGTTGTTTGGGTAGACAATTATGACTCGAGAAACTTGCTATTGGAAAAAAGCAGCCTCGATAGGGTGGTGCGGAAATAAGCTCAAATTACATTGGTTATTCAGTTCTCTGCCGATTAACAATTGAAATGGAACTATGAATATGTATTTAATATTTACTATCGAATGCTAATGCATGAATCTGGTGGTTCACCCCAGGTACCTTGGGTTAATACCATCTGAGTTGTGGCATTGTAGTATAAATAATAATTTGTGCATTTGTGTTCTTCATTGTGCAAATTCTTCATCTCTGCATTGTAACCAATCAATTCTAGTGTTACTGATCAGCCATAGTTTGAATTTCGGAGTGGCTAGATGCAGACGTAAATCTATTTCAAGAGTCAAAGTGATCACATTTGGCATGTGTTGTTTTCTCTATTTCCTGCTCCACCCAGTTGATGCCACCCTAAATTTGCCACTGTTATTATGGTTGGTGGCTAGCAATTTGCAGTGGGGCCATCCCTCGGCAAAGCTAGATTGAGACGGTCAAACCTCATGTATAGAGAGAGGGCCTTTAAATCCAATGGAAGAAATTGAGACCATTCTTGTATCATTGTGGGCTTACAAATTACAAGCACCCAGAATGACAATGTTATGGAGTACTGCAGTGTGATCACCGGTTATTTAAAGTATCTTGCATCTAATTAGCCAAAGTCAAAAATAACTTTGGCTTGATCACCATTTCTAGCTTTACTGTTCTGTAATTAATTATGCATGTTGTTTTTTTAAGTTATAGTATAATCCGTAGTTCTGAATGGGAAATTGTAGATGTATGTATGCATTCTAATTGTACAATTAACCAATATGGTGCCATTTACCAACATAGTTCCAGCTACTAATATGTTGCCTGACCCACTGGGTTACTCCAGCCCTTTGTCTTTTTTTTGGTAAACTAGCATCTGCAGTTCCTTGTGTCAAAAAATATGTTGACTGTAGCTGGGTGTATTTCAATGTGGGACAATTGCCAATTAAATCAGATGTTCTATTTGAATGAATAGTTCATAATTTTTGACAGATCAGTTTATCTAGAAATAATATTATTTGGGGTTAAATTCATAAGGGTTTTTTTTTTAAAAGGTCAGCAGTAAATTCAACTGAATCCTGAATGCTGGGAAGCTTTGGTAGGATGGAATTCAGGGATAACATGTGTCATAGTTAAATGTCTCAATTTTTATCTATGTAGAGAAATGATGGCTTGGCTCATATTTATAATGCTTGGAGTATGGTGACCAGGCATCTCTTCATATTCTCCCGAGAGAGGTCCAGAAACATAGAATAAACAGCAGGGCCAAAAACTAGAAAGGGAAGGTTGGACACAACGTTTCTCTCCAATCCCTTCAGGCAATCAAAACGAGATCAGAAGACCAGAGTAAATATGTGGTATTAACTGTTTCACAACTTGCCGTACCATCTTATATGGTTTGATCAGTGCTCTGGCTTAAAGCTAGCCCAGATCTCTCTTGCATGCTACAAAGAGACTGCATATACAGCACACACAGGCAACGCATTCGAGAGACCCAGTATGAAAGGTAAACTGATGAAAATCCAATCTATCCGTGCACTTTGACTTACTCTGGTCTGCATCAATCAACCAATGCTATTTCAGAAAGTGTACTACAAAGCAGTCATTGTTACTCCAGAGTGTGACAAAATGCAAACTAGAGGAACAACACCTCGTGTTCCATCTGTGCAGTCTACAACCCAAAGCCATGAATATCGAATTGTTCAATTTCAAGTAATCCACTCCACTTTGTCTCCCCTCGTGTCTCCCCTGGCCCTCTCACACACACCCTTCTTCCCACAAACCCCCCCCCCCTCCCCCAACTACTCATTTGCCCATCACCCACACTGATCACTTCTGGACCTCTCACCATCTCCCCCCTCCCTTCACCGCCTAACTGATCTGTCATTCATCCTTTTCTCACTGATTCCACCTATCACTTGCTCATGTTTGTCCAATCCCCCTAACTCTTTACATCGGCCAATTCATCTGTACTCTTTCAATCCAGATTAAAACCCTGGACCGAAGCATTGACTGTCCATTTCCCTCCATGGATGCTGCCTGACTGACTTGAGTTCCTCCAGCAGCTCTTTTTTTTATGTTCAGTATTATGCTTTGTTCAAATCTGTGTTCCACTGTGGCACGTTCTCATCATCAGTTCTAACAATTCTTTAAGTAACCTGTGCAAAGAGTTTTTGTTGTTGTTGTTGTTGTTGTTGTTGTCATATCTATTGATTTATTTTATCCTTGCTCTTTCACCTAGAATTGTAATCAATATTATTTCGGACAGCTGTGATGCTATGTTTTAAATAATGTTCAGTTGTAGTAGGGGGGTTTTCCAAAGTGATGGCACTAGTTCAAGGACTGTTGTGTCAAGGACTCTTCGTCAGAAGATATTCACAAAATGCTGGAGTAACTCAGTGGGCCGGAAAGCATCTTTGAGGAAAAGGAATAGGTGAGGTTTTGGGTCAGAACTCTTCTTCAGACTCTTCATCAGAACTCCAGTTTATTTAATCTGAGCCAATCACTCTGGTTGCCTTCCCTCAAATTGAGAAAAGTTGATTCCGCTGTGGGGGATGTTCATGTTAAATTCTATTGTGTATTGTGTTCTTTTTATTACTATAGCTGTATGGTAACTCAAATCTCACTGTACCAATTGGTGCAGGTGACAATAACTGTAACTTGAACTTTGTTCTATTGCATTGATGTTGCCTGACCTGCTGAGTGCTTCCAGTTTTCTCCAGGCAGGCCTTGAAGTGCTGGAGGTACACAACGGGTCAGGCAGCATCTTGAGAGCGTATGTGCAAATGGATGTTTCAATAGACAATAGGTGCAGGAGTAGGCCATTCGGCCCTTTGAGCCAGCACCGCCATTCAATGTGATCATGGCTGATCATCCCCAATCAGTACCCCGTTCCTGCCTTTTCCCCGAATCCCCTGATTACGCTATCTTTAAGAGCCCTATCTAGCTCTCTCTTGAAAATATCCAGAGAACCGGACTCCACAGACATCCAAGGCAGAGAATTCCACAGACTCACAACTCTGTGTGAGAAAGTGTTTCCTCATCTCCGTTCTAAATGGCTTACCCCTTATTCTTGAACTGTGGCCCCTGGTTCTGGACTCCCCAACATCGGGAACATGTTTCCTGCCTCTAGTGTGTCCAAACCCTTTATAATCTTATATGTTTCAATAAGATTCCCTCTCATCCTTCTAAATTCCAGAGTATACAAGCCCAGCCGTTCCATTCTCTCAGCATATGACAGTCCCGCCATCCCAGGAATTAACCTTGTAAACCTACGCTGCACTCCCGCAATAGCAAGAATGTGCATCCTCAAATTAGGGGACTAAAACTGCACACAATACTCCAGGTGTGGTCTCATTAGGGCCCTGTACAACTGAAGAAGGAATATTTGCTCCTATGCTCAACTCCTCTTGTTATGAAGGCCAACATGCCATTCACTTTCTTCACTGCCTGCTGTACCTGCATGCTTACTTTCATTGACTGATGAACAAGGACCCCCAGATCACGTTGCACTTTTCCTTTTCCCAACTTGACACCATTTAGATAATAATCTGCCTTCCTGCTTTTGCTACCAAAGTGGATAACCTCACATTTATCCACATTAAATTGCATTAGCCATGCATCTGCCCACTCACCCAACCTGTCCAAGTCACCCTGCATTCTCATAACACCCTCCTCACAGTTCACACTGCCACCCAGCTTTGTGTCAGCTGCAAATTTGCTAAGTTACTTTGAATCCCTTCATCTAAATCATTGATGTATATTGTAAATAGCTGTGATCCCTGCGCCGTGCCTTGCGGTATCCCATTAGTCACTGCCTGCCATTCTGAAAGGGACCCGTTAATTCCTACTGTTAATTTCCTGTCTGCCAACCAATTTTCTATCCATGTCAGCACTCTACCCCCAATAACATGTGCCCTAATTTTGCCCACTAATCTCCTATGTGGGACCTTATCAAATGCTTTCAGGTCAGGACCCTTCAGACAAATTTTGGTTCCGTCTCCAGATACTGCCTGGCCTGCTGAATTATTCCACCACTTTGTGTTTTGCTCAAGATTTCAACATCTGCAGTTTCTTGTGTCTCCAGCATTCTGCATCATTGTTTGCTCACTTTTTCCTTTGTTTATTCATTACTGGGATGGGAGTGGCCCATTTCATCCCTCGGAACTGTCTTGCTATTCAGTTTTACCATGACTGACCAATAAGTCAGTTTGGAAAGATGCATCCTTATTTCACATTCCTCTATCCGTCTGAAGTCCAAGGTTAACCCAGCATACACAGTCTGTTCAGAGAGCACATTCCAGATTTTGTCGACCATTTGAGTGGAAGGTCTGGACTCTGAAGGAGCTTTCCAAAGTGGTAGCAGAGTTTAGGAGTCATAATTATTTATTTGCCTGCCTTCCTTTTTATTTGTTCTGTCTATCGAGAAAAGGTTTTCTTTTAAACCTAGAAGTTGTGAAATCACTCGGAACTAAGAGATCTGATTTAAAGAATGTGTTCCTTGGCTCTGGATTTCATTAGCGGAGAAAACGGCCCCTCTAGCAAAAAAGATAAGCAGCTGGAAGAACAGCAGGTCAGGCAGCATCTGGGGAGAGCTGTGGACAAACCATCCATTTTTCTGAATGGTTCTGACCTGAAACGTCAGTCTATCTATTTCACTCCACAGGAGTTTGAAGAAAGGTCCTGATCCAAAATGCCTATCCATTTTCTCCAGAGATGCTGTCTGACCATCTGAGTTACTCCAGCATTTTATGTCTACGAGAGACACAAATGTGGATCATGACTGGAAGTGAGTTTTAATTTTTTTGATTGGTGTAATTTTAGAGGAAATAATTTGATTCCCAATTTAATACAATCACACAGATCTTAAACAAACAATGCTCTGATCCAATTGCTCTGTTCTTATCCAAAATACTATAACTTATAAGGAAAACGACACCTGCTGATTCTCTCCACAAAACTTCAAGAAATAACTTTTAATTACTTTCCTTAAGATGTCTATTACTCTTATTATTTGACTGCTGCTTTATGTTTTAACTTTAATTTATGCTTTATCCATATAATTGTAGCTGTCTTTCTTATATGTTATTTTTCAACATGTGTCTGATCAAGTGTGTATTTTGCCTCCCAACTCCTGTTCCATCTAAATCTCTTCCCACTGCCCTATTGGCTCTTTCTCAAATGACGAATAGAATAATTTGTTTAAGAAGGAACTGCAGATGCTGGAAAATCAAAGGTAGACAAAAATGCTGGAGAATCTCAGTGGGTGAGGCAGCATCTATGGAGCGAAGGAAATAGGCAACGTTTCGGGTCGAGATGGTCAATAGAATAATTTGTATATTTTTACAGGTTCTACCATCACATAATGTAGACTGAGAAGTATGGTTAAAGAATAAAGATGCAGGAGATTTGTTCTATTAAATGAACCATTAACTAACTAACTAACATCGCCGAACACCTTCGCTCGGTCCGCAATAACCAAGCTGACCTCTCGGTGGCTCAGCACTTCAACTCCCCCTCCCACTCCGTCTCCGACCTCTCTGTCCTGGGTCTCCTCCATGGCCACAGCGAGCAGCACCGGAAATTGGAGGAACAGCACCTCATATTCCGCTTGGGGAGTCTGCATCCTGGGGGCATGAACGTCGAATTCTCCCAATTTTATTAGTCCTTGCTATCTCCTCCCATTCCTCAGTCCCCCTGCTGTCTCCTCCCATCCCCCAGCCTTCGGGCTCCTCCTCCTTTTTCCTTTCTTGTGTTACACAGGCCGAATGGGTTATAATGCGATTTAGATCACAAACTTGATAAGCACTAGAGAGGTTGCTATGGAAATTAACGATCAGCAAAACGGTTATCTTTGAGGGGATATGGGAGAGGGTGGGGGTGGGAACGGTCTCTGCAGAAAGCAGAAAGTGGTGGAGATGGGAAGATGTAAATTTGAGTGCAGGATGGAAATTGGTCGTGAAGTTGATGTCAGTGAGCTCTGCATGGGTGCAGGAGGTAGCACTGCTCCAGTCGTCAATGTAGTGGAGGTAGAGTTCGGGAATAGGGCCAGTGTATGCCTGGAACAGGGATTGTTCAAAGTACCCTTCAAAGAGGCAGGCAAAACTGGGGACCATGCAAGTGCCCGTAGCTAAGCTTTGGATTTGGAGGAAGTGGGAGATCAAAGGAGAAGTAGTTGAGGGTAAAGACCAGTTTTGCAAGGCAGAGGAGAGTATTAGTAGACGGAAATTGGCTGGTTCTGCGGTCGAGGAGGAAACTGAGGGTTTTAAGACCTTCCTGGTTGGGGATGGAGGGGTAGAGTGACTGGACATCCATAATGTAAATGACTTAACAGACACAGGTCTGGAGTTTAAATCATCTTTAATCATAAAGTACAGTAGGTTGTTAATTCATTGCGACCGCTGTAGAAAATGGGTGTAAATATAAAGTGTACGGTAAGGTGGAGTTAATGTTGCTACACTACTCTGATTGGTTCACATGCAATAACCAATCTACACATAGTAAAGGTGAGGGAGTGGGGTCTGGAAAAAAATGGAAGTCATTGAAGTTGTTTCTGTCCTGGGCCTCCTCCATTGTCAGCGTGAAGCCCAGCGCAAATTGGAGGAACAGCACCTCATATTTTGCTTGGGCAGCTTACACCCCAGCGGTATCAACATTAACTTCTCTAACTTCAAATAGCCCTTGCTTTCCCTCTCTCTCCCAACCTCTCCCCTTTCCCAGTTCTCCCACCAGTCTTAGTGTCTCTGAACACATCCCATCTCTGTCCCACCCACTCCCCTGACATCAGTCTGAAGAGTGGGTCTCGACCCGAAATGTCCCACTGAGTTACTCCAACATTTTGTGTCTATTTGATTTAAACCAGCATCTACAGTTCATCCTTACATCCTTGCCTTCATATTCTAATCCCCTCAAAATGAATGCAAGCATTTCTTTTCTTTCAAAACCCTGGGGTGTAGTCCATCTGGTTGGGTGACTTATCCACCTTCAGACTTTTTACCATCCCAAGCAGCTTCAGTAATAGCACCTCCGCTCACTTCTGCCCCTGACTCGCTTGAATTTCCAACACATTGCTGGTGCCTTCCACTGTGAAGACTGGTTTAAAAAAAAGTGTTTAATTCATCCACAATTTCTTTGTTCTTCATTACTACTTTCCAGCATCATTTTCCAGCAGTTCAACGTCCATTCTTGCTTCTCTCTTGTTCTATATATATCGAACAAACTTTTGTGTCGGAAAGAACTACAGATGCTGGTTTAAATCAAAGGTACAACACAAAATGCTGGAGTAACTCAGCGGGACAGGCATCATCGCTGGAGGGAAGGTTCTTCAGACTGAAGAAGGGTCTCAACCCGAAACATCACCCATTTCTTCTCTCCAGAGATGCTGCCTGTCCTGCTGAGTTACACTAACATTTTGTGTCTACCTTTGGAATATTTTGAGCAGATTTGGTCCCCATATCTGAGGAAGGATATGCTGGCGTTGTGAGGTTCCATAGGAGGTTTATGAGAATGATACCGGGAATGATTAGGTTAATGTATGAGGAGTGTTTGATGCAGCTAAACCTGTACTCACTGGAGTTTAGATGGATTGGGGGAGATCTTATTGAAACGTACCGAATAATGACTTGAAAAGGAAAGGATGTTTCCAGTAATGGGACAGTCGAGAACCAGAGCCTCTGAATAAAAGGTCATACCTTCAGAATGCCAGATGATGGTGAATCTGTAGAACTCATTGATATGGACAGCTGTGGAGACCAAGTCATTGGGTATTTTTAAAGCAGAGATTAGTAAGGGTGTCAAAAATGACGGGGCGAAAGCAGGAGAATGAAGTTAACAGAGAAAAATAGATCAGCCTTGAACGATGGCAGAATAGACTCTATGGACCAATTGGCCTAATTCTGATCTATGTCTTGTGATCTCATTGCCCTATCAGACACCATTGTCTCTTACTATCACAGGCTGAAATTGACAAGCAATCGCTTCCATTGACACTTGGGCAACCATACTCTCTTAAAGCCGAGTCTCACGTTGCGAGTTGACACAAGAGGTACCCCGAGTGAAAGACTCGTGGTTGTGTACGAGATACCAAGTGAAAGATCAAGAGTTTAACCGAGTTCCCACGGGTAGACGGCAGTTTTCCATTTACTTGTCATTTCTGCGATGTTCCACTTTCGTCTCCCGAGTTAACAAGTTCCTGTCCCGTTAATCTTGAGCAAACATTGTCTACCGACGTGTTGTAAAATCATCACATGGTACAAATGATGTGATGTATTGTTTTTACACACTATAGAAATCCTCCCTTGGTTAAATTGGCTCATTTGGAGACATGTCTGCAAGAAGGCTTTTGGAGTCCAGGATGGTGATGTTTTTTATTCCAGTGGTGTATGCAGCAGCTCTTTGTGTGATCAGGGCTCTTGCTTAACTTTATTTCCCTGGTGCCAGCTGGGCAACTTTGGCAGCTTTTTAGGTTGCCAAATGACAGTTTAGGTGGTCATTTAAGACGGCTTGCATGATGCGTGCGATAATGTGCTCGGACGAAGTGCATAGTCACATATTATTTCTGCTTCAAATAAAGTCACAAACTAAACATTCACCAATCAAGACATGATATATCCCACAATGATATGCAGCAAAATTATAAGAGTATCTCAAATCTTTTTACACATTGCAATTAATGCAATTTCTATTAGTTCTTTCCATTTCCAAACAAATATTTGGTTGAATTATTCAGCGTATGATCAACCTGTGTCAATAAATCCTGGACCATGGTAACATATATGCGTACGTATAGTTGTGAATGTCGCTCATTAAATAACTACAGTACTGATATTCCATATTAAGAGCATTGATTTGCCGTTAAAATGAATTCTGTAATAATGTGTCAACGGTAGCAGTGACAATTGAACATTGCGGTTTTAATGTTTCACGTGTTCAAAATATAATAAATCCATCTTTATGGATTAAAACAAATAATAACATTGGGAATTAAAACACATTTGATTGCATTCCGTTATCAAACATAATCAATGTTCGCTCTGAAGACATTTCCAGGACAATAGGGTCAGGGAGGGGGGTGTGTGTGAATCAGTGCGGGGTGGATAGATGGCGGGCGGGGATTAGAAGACAGTCGGTGCAGAATGGATGGATTGAGGCAGGTGAATTATTACGTGTTGGTTGGAGTCGGTAAAATTGTGAGGGGAGAGCACGGGGGATGTCAGTGGTGTTGAACGGGGGGGTTCAGTACGGGATGGATGGGGGTAGACAAAAGTGCTAAACTTAGCGGGTGAGGCAGCATCTATGGGGCGAAGGAAATAGGCAACGTTTTGGGTCGAAACCCTTCTTCAGTGTTCTCCCCATTCTTCTTGAATGGGAAGATCAGTACAGGATGGATGGGGGGGGAGGGAGGGTCAGTACAGTGTGGATCGGAGTGTCTGTGCAGGATGAATGGGTGATCACTACAAGATGAATGAGGGGAAGGTGCAGGGTAAATGGAGGGTGGGTCAGTACGGGATGAATGCGTGGATTAATACAGGATGGATGGGGGATCAGTACAGGATGGATGGAGGAGAAGTGCAGGATGGATGGGAAAGCGGTAAGTACAGGGTGAATTGGGGACCAGTGTAGGAGGATGGGGGGGGGGGGGGGGGGGGGGGGGGGGGGTAGCAGGAGAATCAATGCGAAGTGGATAGGGTGATCAGCTCAGGATGAATAGATTGGGGAGGGGGAGATGGGAGGGGAGCACAGGGGATGTCAGTGAGGACTGAATAGAGGCGGGAATGGGGATCAGTGCAGGATGTAGAGGATAAAGAGGGGGTGGGGTGGAGAGGGCGTACGAGAGAGAGAGAGAAGGGGGGCGAGGTATGGAGGAAGGAGGGTCAGCGCTCCTCGGACAACATCGCCCGCTGCCTTGGCCGTAGGGAACTCCTCGCCACCGCCTCCCTCTTCTGCCAGCCAACAGCAAGGTCAGATTCAGATTCAATTATAATTGTCATTGTCAGTGTACAGTACAGAGACAACAAAATGCATTAATGCAAGGTGCGGGGCCGTGCGGTGCAGCTCAAAGATCCTATAGCTATAGGATCTATGGTGCAGCTGCTTCAGAAGTGTCGGAGCGAATGACGGGTCCCGCACAGCAGCAGCAGCAGCTTCATCATCTCCTCCTCCCTGATAGCGGCCGCTGCCTGCAAACCCGCTAACGGCGCACTTTCAAAACGGAGTCGGCGTGCGGGAGGGTTTGTTTTGAAAGTGCGCCGTTAGCGGGTTTGCAGGCAGCGGCCCTTATCAGGGGGTGCGGGAGGAGGAGGAGATGGAGCCGATGTTCGGGGGCCGTCATTCGCTTCGACCCTTCGTCACCCCGCATCTAGTATCTTTCCCACGCAATACAGCCGTCACCGCCGACACAAAACATCGCGTTCCTTTTCTCCAGAGATGCTGCCTGACCCGCGGAGTTACTCCAGTTTTTTGTGTCTATCTTCGGTACAAACCAGTATCTGGTTGCCAAGCCGGGCAAAATGACTCGCCGTTTAGGTTGCCCGGCGGCGCTCTTGAGTGGTCAATGGCACCCGGGCAACTGTTAATTTCGAGCCCTGGTGATGCGAGGACGCTTGTGTGAAGGCAGAAGGGAGAGAGTAAAAAGGACTTTATGCCATTTTCCCTTTCCATCTGCGTCTGAGGATTTTTCCAACACAGCTACCTGGGAGGCAATCTGCAGATTTCCTAACTCGCTGTTTCCCTGCTCCAAGGAGCCCACAGGCAGTGTTGACTTCTCCTGTGGCATCTCCTGTTGCCTCCCCTCCTGCCTCTCCTCCTGCCTCAACCGCTGCCTCAACCGCTGCCTCAACCGCTGCCTCAACCGCTGCCTCAACCGCTGCCTCAACCGCTGCCTCAACCGCTGCCTCAACCGCTGCCTCAACCGCTGCCTCAACCGCTGCCTCAACCGCTGCCTCAACCGCTGCCTCAACCGCTGCCTCACCCCCTGCCTCTCCCCCTGCCTCTCCCCCTGCCTCTCCCGCTGCCTCTCCCGCTGCCTCTCCTCCTGTATGACAAAAGCCTTGTTGGCAGTTTTTCTGTAAGGCTCTGCTCTTCACTTTCGTTGTACATTTCTTGGAGCCATCTCTACCAGTCTTCCTCTCAAAAAGATTCACCAGCAATGAGGTGAAACGCCCAGGTCACGTGGTGATATTGAAATCACCTTTTTTTAACTCACCTTTTTTTTTTCCCCTCTGTCCAGCTGCCGGGTTCACCGTGCCCAGGACTTCCCACGGTAGACTCAAGAATCACGAAGGTAAACGCACGGGCCACTATGTTATTACAACGAGTTAAAATGTTTCAATTCTTAACCGCAAGAGTAAAATTGACTCGTGGAAAATTTTAAACATGTTTGATTTTTTGCAAGAGTTGACAAGTTTCACGAGTACCTGCCGTTAGCGCCACGAGTCTCGAAGTTGCGTCCACGAGTTCCGTGCGTTAAGCGTACGTTATTACCACGTGTTTTAACTCGGGGTACCTCTTGTGTCAACTCGCAACGTGAGACTCAGCTATAAGTGTAACATACAGCCTTTTATATTTTTAGCTTGTAACAAAAGTAAACATAGTTATTTTTGAAAATCCTGCACAAACTTTTTTAATGTGGGTCTGAAACTCTCCAGCCCCTAACCTACTTTCCAACAGTAACATAAATGTTTTAGTAATGCAATTTGCTATAATGAGAATAGACACAATGTGGAGTAACTCAGCGGGACAGGCAGCATCTCCAGAAAGAAGGAATGGTCACCCAATCTGATTGTCCCACTGTCAGTCCAGCTGAATTACTCCAGCATTTTGTATCTATCTTCGGTGTAAACCAGCATCTGCAGTTCCTTCCTAAGCATTTCTATAATGAGAGGTTTCTAAGAATGCATCTCTTCTGTTATAGCAGAACTACTGATATGTGCTATTTAGTGTGTTTACTTAATTTATTATCCCATCTTACAGCTGCATATATTATGGATAAGGACACGTGATGGCATGTGTGCTGTAGACTGGCATCTGTGACTGCAGTAGTGTCTCGCTATATTACTTTCTCGATGGTTAAATGTTTTCCAGTTTTTCTGCAGGGAATATACAAATAAACAGTTAATCCTATAAGGCTGTATGCTAGCTAATCAAGTGCTTAAGATTCATGCCCAAGCCAGAGTGGAATAAATAACAAATAATAAATAATACATAGAAAAATGAGTTGTCTGATCTACATTTTTTTTTAAAGTTGGTTTTCAAAAATCAAATTAGAAAATGTAGTTTTACTCTTTCAAATTCTGTTTTATGGCCAGGCTCAAGCTTGTTTTATTCTTGTGTTCTTTAAAAAGATTTCATCTAATTCACTTGTGAATAATTTAAGATGTGTATTCTATTGATCAATGCAGGCACCTTTGTGCATGTGGGATGTTATGGGAATATTCGCATTGAACAATTGCTCTCAAGCAGTCTGATGTCTTACGGTTTGAATTCTGTAAAATGTATTTCGTTCTCATTATGCAGTAGAGGTTGGGTCGCTACTGGATGGGCTTTAAGTACATTAATATTCTAGAATTGACAGTTTGTATTAATGCAGTATTATTTTCTGAAGCGCTCGTTGTCCAGTCTACTCTGATAGCCATACAATAATATGTTGTACTTGACATTTTCTGGTGCGAATAAAAGTATAAATTGATTACAGTCTCAGGAAATTGATTCAGTGACTGTTTTTGGATGAGCTGTCAGGAGTTTCTGGATGTCTTGCCCCATGTCCATTTGCCACAGTGATGAATGCAGTAATCTTAGTTTGGTTATATTCCTCAGCAACTTTAATGTTGAATGCCACATGATATTAGCCACTGTTGTCATTCACTGACATCTGCACGGTTCTTGAAAGAGGATGATGTTAGTTGGATCAACCAATGTTTTTTTTTACAATTTTATGTGTGTATTAATTGATCTCAGCCATCAAAGCCTTTCTTTAGATTTTATAACTAGTTTTCATAGTCTCAAAATCTTTGAAGTAACCAAGAAATGATTAGACCAGATTTAATTGGTGCCATTAGAACATAATAAAGTTGATACTGAAGTCTCTTTTCAGGAAACCACTCTTCAAATTCAAATTAATTTTGTACGATTCTTGTTCTGGAGATTTTAATGCTGCATGTTTCAAATATGTTTGCATTAAAACTGCAGAATTTTATACATTTGCAGTGTATTCACATTCCACTTGATACAATTTATTCTTTGGCAGCTGATAAGGATGATCTCCGAGGTAACCATTAGTGTGACTTCATGACTGCCTGCCAATCTGATTTCCGTGGGCCAAGTCACACAAAATTAGCTGCTCTTGTACACATAGCAGTAGAATTCCTAATTTGTGTGTAGTATTCTTCTCTGCAGCTTTATTAAAATAACTGCACGCAAACTATGAAAGTGAGAAGAATTGATAGACAGCTCTTGGAATCAAACCTTGTTAGTGACAGAACAACTTCAGTTGCTCCCAATGATGGACCATTCACCCAAAAAGAACGCATGCTTTATTTAGAAGATAGTAATTTTTTGTGTAAATCATCATTCATTTTTGCTTGACGAATCCTGAGACAACATAATTTGACAGGCCGTCAACTGAGTGCCGAAACCATTACAACTGGAAACTTCTCTTTAAGGGTCGAGATGGCCGTTTCCGTGCTGTAAATTGTTATATGGTTATATGGTTTAAAAACTGCAAACATCCAAACAGTCTCAGCTTATATGATTTCAACTATTGTTTTATTTAGCTCTGTATAGAGCCAAACATGATTATCCATTCTATATTTTCCATAATTGGACATTTTCCAACAGTGGTAATGTTGCAAAGTGTCATGCTGTCATGAAAAGAGATAGAGAAATTAATTTTTAATTCTGGTTGTCTAGTCAAGACTTGAACATGATTTTTGTAATCACTTTGAAATATTTAATCCCATTAGCATGAAACTGCCTTGGTTAGGTTGTTTTGATGAGTATCATTAGTAAATTTGATGTGAAATATCAAGAATTGTGAAGCATGAAAACTGTGTTTAGCAGAATTGTGTCACTTATGGCGGTGATTGAAGTCCAAATTTAGAAAATCAGTTTCTGAGATGTGTGGCATCTCAGCTGCGAGCTGTACCAAAGACCACCTTCTGGCATTGGGTAGAGAGGTAACTGCAAAATGGCGATCTGAAATAATCATCAAAATGTAACGATTAAAATGACTGTTGCTTGCAAAAGCTGCAGCTATGTTTCAGGGGTTTATATTGTCAACATGTTTCGATCTTATCTCCCCTTACTCTTCCCCACCCCCATCCCAATTTATCTACCTAAATTTGGTTTCTTAAATATTGCATAATGTTCTAGGAAATGATTATATCAGACATGTAACGAGCAGACTGATTATTGCAGAGAGACAAAAATGGTGCTGCTTCAAGGCTATCTTGCCAAAAGTGAATCATCGAAGCAATTCATGATTGATGAGAAAGAGATGCTTCTAAGAATATCTTAACAATCCTCTAAGGCTAGATGATCTTACTGTTTGCAGCTGTGGAAGTTTGCTTGGTAAAATTTAAATATTATTTACCATATTTATATTTTTGATATTTCCTTATACAGAAAAGACCATTTTGTCAGGTCACAAAGCAATCCCATTCTCCCACTAATTTTTCATAACGTATTTGCTCCACATTCTCATGAACTCCCCCCCCCCAGACTCTACCACTTGCCTATAAAATAGGAGCACTGGAAATATGGCTAATTAACTGACCAACCTGCACCTCTGTGGGATTTTTGAGGAAAGAAAACCCACATAATCACTGGGAGAGTGCATAACCTGCATACAGGCAGCACCCAAGGTCAGGATTGAACCAGGATTATTGGGGCAATGAAACAGCAGCTATGCGGCCTTGCCACTCCAGCATCTATGCTTTAAATTATTTACAGTGAGGCAATTCTGATGGAAAATAATAGTATAATGTATGTGCACCAGCATTCCAAGTTGCTTTTCTGTTTGTATTATCATATTTGAATATGCAGGCAAACCACAATTTATGGTTTAACTTATTTCCCAAGTACCAACGATGTTATGTGAAGAGCTTTGTTCTGGTGTGTTAGTTGAAGGATATATTGGCTATGATAGAATACATTTTTTCCACCGCTTGCCTCTCTGCTTCTTCGTGTAAAGTCGCATATTGAGTTACTCCTTGTTTCATTGCCAAGATAGCCCTTTTACATGTGTTGGTTGGTCTCGAGTCTTGGCAGTTATAGTAGAGTGAGGAATACACTGAAAAATCATTCAAAGTCATATAGAGTCACACAACCCTTCGGCCTAACTTGCCCATGATAACCAAGATGACCCATCTACACTAGTCCCACCTGCCTGCATTTGGCCTTTAGCCCTCTAAACCTTTCCTATTCATGTATCTATCCAAATGTTTTTTAAATGTTGTTAATGGTACCAACACTGGGTTGTTCTCCAGTGAAATGAGCCTTATCATTAGATAATAGCTTGTGGCACCAGCCATTTGTTTTATTATGATTGCTCAAGTGCAGGTGGCCCTTGGATTACAACAGAACAAAGGCAGTCTGATGACTTCCCCAATACAGGATGCCACTCCACATCATTTACTGTCTTAGATCCCATGTTCTAACCTCAAGGCATTGTAGATTTCAGTGAGGAAATTTCACACATTATCTCTGAATGAGGAATTGCTTCCTGACCACTGTGGTCAAATGTAATTTGCTGAGAGCCCTTCTTCTCCTGTTTGTGGTCCTTCTACTAGCAGCCGATCCTGTTCCAGCTCATCTTTTCTTGTTCTCCCAGTCAAAATATACTTTAAGTGGAATGTATACTTTTCAACCAATTTCTCCAAATAACTCGTTAATGCAGGCACCTTGAAGTGAGATTGAAATCCTTCAGCATCTAACCCAATGCTCCATTTTGACTTTATCTGCTTTATGTAAGACACTTACACAATCAAATAAACACCCGTATAAATCTGACATCAAATCTTGGCAGCAAATAGTTGATGATGCTTTTAAATAGCACTCTGTGGGTCCCTTCATGCATCTAGGCTTGTGTTCAGTGATGGGGAATTAAGAAAGAGCGCATTAGCTGGACTGTTTAGCTCTAATATAGTGGTGTAGTGTCAATCTTGTCAATCACCATTGTATGCTCAGTGCCACAATAATTTGCCTACTCTGCACAGATGTTCAGCTGTCTGTGCTAATAAACACCATTGCCAATGTGGCCACTGGCACAAATATGTTGCATGCCTTTTTGGAATGTGTTGAAACCAGTGGCCAGATTTTATACTTTGCATCTGATTAGAGAAATACCCTATTTGGACCCAGAACAGATACACATATGAAGGATAGATTGGCAATGCCCTGAGTAATAATCCTGCTGCATGATCAGCGCGATTCATCACTTCCCAAGTAATTGACTTAATTATATTGTTTATACCAAACTATTTGTTTTAATATTATTTTTAATGCAATCGTAATATTAAAAATGATATTTTTGGTAATCCTATTAGTGTGAAAGTTAAACAAATTTTATTTAATTTCAGACATTAAATTTTTGTTTTCAAGTGGAGCAATTTTCTTGAAGATAGTGTGACTCTATACTTAATGCGCTCGGCTTATTTTCTTAACTTTTTGGTTAATATATACATATTATGGAAAGGAGGACTTAACTGCAAACAGTAACACAGTTCAGGCATTTATGTTTAAGCCAAGATATTGAATGATATCAAGGCACAAATCTAATTTTGAATGCGTATTCAGTGATGAACCAATGGAGCAGATACCTTTTTGGAATTGTTGCGCAATATCAGACAAATACAGAAAGTAAATCTTAATTTTGACTAAATGTATGAGTTTACCCTGTATAAAGAGCTGAGATTTTAACTCCTGAAAATGGGTGGTTTCAATTTATGTCAGTGATGCAAAATATATACATTCTACAACCAAGTCCACCCTTCTGGAGTTAGCAGAGGTGAAACAAGTGGTAGTCAGACTTCTCAGGAAATGTATTCCTATATAATTATTAAATGCATTCATTGATTCACCAAAATTGAAGACCCTTGCATAACATTCCATCGCTCTTCACGGAGACCGAGCGACGTGGTGAGTTCAACAATAATTTTTCAAATCTACCAATGAGCCTTAAGGATAAAAGTTTCCTGTCTATTGGTTGTTCTGGGGGATGAAATTAATTGGCACATTCTCAGTTATTAGGCAAGGGCCAATGGCTAATCACCTGTAATTTGGCATCAGTTAACAAATTCACTGAGATTGTATACGTGTTTTACAGTGATGCCTTGTGGAACCTTTAAACTGGGACACTTAAATTTATCAACCTTGAGGAATGTAATTAAAAATCCTGGAGCTACATGGTTGCTATGCAAGCACACATTATTCCTCCTCTTCTTTGGCTATATCCTGCACTGGTTTCTTAAAGTGAAACATAAGAACAGCTTGCATGTACGTACAACAGTGTTTAATAGTTTATTTGCCTTCATTTCAATGCAGGCTTTCCTGTGCCTTGCGAAACCAATCAGCTGTTCATAATCCAGAAGATGCCCCTAGATTAGATTAGATTTGTAAAACAAACTCCTCATTTCAAAAAAAAGATGCATAGTGCTGGAGTAACTCAGTGGGTCTGGCAGCATCTCTGCAGGACATGGATAGGTGATGTTTTGTGAAGACACTTCTTTAGACTGATTGTGGTTGGGAGTAGGGGTGGAAAAAACGGCAAGAAATGTGGAGGCAGGAGCGAGCCTGGCGAGTGATAGGTGGATACATTTGAGTGTTTTATTGGTAGACAAATTGTTGGGCAATGGCTAGAGAGGAAAAAACAAAAGGTGTGTGTACCTACTTCCTAATGCCATTTTCAGAGTACGCATAAGTTGTCAGTATATTGTGAATCACAATCTCAAAATGGCACAAATTGTTTTCCAATATAACAAAAAAAAACCTTGCCTGTATCCACCTTTTACTAACCAGGTTTTGCCTTGCCCCCATCTCTCATGCTGCCTTTCCCCACCCCCCACTCCACCATAAACACTTAAGAAGAGTCCAGACCCGAAACGTCACCTATTCATCTTTTCCAGAGATGCTGCCTGACCTGCTGAGTTGCCCAGCACTTTTTATCTTTTTTTGTGAACCAGCATCTGCAGTTTCTTGTAACTGCTCCTTTAAAGCCTTCTCCAGCAATTTGCATGTTTGGTATGATCCCAAACCCCATTATATCTCTCACCTCCAAACCTACCCCATGCTCAGGTAAGGTTCCTCATTTCTCTCCCCTGCTTCCATCATGCCACCACATAGAAAATAGAAAATAGGTGCAGGAGGAGGCCATTTGGCCCTTCGAGCCAGCCCTTCAATCATTCATTGTGATCATGGCTGATCATCCACATTCAGTAACCCATGCCTGCCTTCTCCCCATATCCCTTGATTCTGCTAGCCCCAAGAGCTCTATCTAGCTCTCTTTTAAATTCATCCAGTGAATTGCTTCCACTGCCTTCTGTGGCAGAGAATTCCACAAATTCACAACTCTTTGGGTGAAAACGTTTTTTCTCATCTCAGTTTTAAATGGCCTCCCCTTTATTCTTAGACTGTGGCCCCTGGTTCTGGACTCTCCCAACATTGGGACCATTTTTCCTGCATGTAGCTTGTCCAGTCCTTTTATAATTGTATATGTTTCTATAAGATCCCCCTCATCCTTCTAAATTCCGGTGAATACAAGCCTAGTCTTTTCAATCATTCCTCATATGACAGTCCTGCCATCCCAAAGATTAACTTCTGAACCTACGCTGCACTCCCTCAATAGCAAGGATGTCCTTCCTCAAATTAGGAGACCGAAACTGTACACTATACTCCAGATGTGATATCACCAGGGCCCTGTACAACTACAGAAGGACTTCTTAAATCCTATACTCAAATCCTCGCGTTGTGAAGTCAACATGCAATTAGCTTTCTTCACGCCTGCTGTACCTGCATGTTTTCTTTCCTACCCCATCACCTTATTTACCTACACACATGGGCTCACTTCTGTTCTACTCTATTTTCTCTCTCGCTTTCCTCTCACACTTTCTGTTCCCTCCCCAAACCTCCTCTTCACTCTACCCCCACATTCCCACCTGCATGGTGATATGCATCCAGTGGGAACACGTCACTTCGTGGGATGTTCTCCAAATTGGCAAGGAATGTTGTGATCCATTTGCAGTTTATGCTTTATCTTTTCTTGGTTACCCATTTTCCAATGGTATTTTCAGACAGAGAACAGGATGCTGATATATATTCTGAATCACAACATCAGAATGATTCGAATTGTTTTTCAGTAACTTAAGCACAACTTGAATTAAAGCTGTAGATGTTGAATCTGGAATCAAATTCCTTCAAAGCCTCCAATCAGCACTGTAGTGAATGCCTCTGTACTTCATACACTAACTTTGAGAGGACAGGTGGCTGAACTGAAAGAAGGTACCTCTGAGGGAGCACAGTTACGTTTATGTGTTCAAGTCTGTCCTGGATCTTGAACTACGACCCTCGGAAGAAAGTGACCAAGAAGCAAGAAGTCTTTCTGCTAATTTCCATTTGTTCACAGCTACCAAACTGAATATTTGGTTGGAAATAACCAATTACAAATGTATTTGTTCTGTTGATATCTGACACTTTAGTGTTTTTCTCCAAGGTCATATTTTCATTTGTCCCCCTTTTGAGGGATACAGTATGTATAAATATGGGATGAATATCTTTAAACTTGCACATTATTAAGATGTTGCTGGGTATTCTTGTCCACCCAGTCGGTTAAATTCAGTTACACTGATCATAGACATTTGGAAAATTACTTGACCAAATATGGAAAAGCAAGTTTCTCATAGAGGTTTTTGCTTGAGCCATAATTTTCTCCTGTTTTCTGAAGCTGAAGACCAATGTTCATCATGCTCAAATGTTCACGATGCCATCCCTTATTGTTCATTGCTCAAAATAAATTCTTGCAGTTTTGGCATAGGCCACCTGCATTTTGTAGAAATTATTGCCTTTACTATTGTTTTAATATGAATGTCAACACACCAAGTTTATAATTCCTAGCCTGTTTTATAATCTTCCAGTGAAGCTTAGAGTTATGAAAAGCTCTACTTTTCTTTTCTTCCAAACAAATTTAATTAACTATTCTTGATTGCATTCCATTTTGTTCTCTTGCCTTATGAGTTGTCAGGCATGGCAGGTTTAATAACAGTTTCATTATGATTTTGAATTGGTCTCATTTATGGGGAATTAATATTGTTCCTCCAATACCAGAAAGTACAAGGATATATTGTGTAGGAGAGAACTGCAGATGCTGGTTTAAATCGAAGGCGACACAAAATGCTGGAGTTAACTCAACGGGACAGGCAGCATCTCTGGAGAGAAGGAATGGGTGACGTTTCAGGTTTAGGCTTCTTCAGACTGATGTCAGGGGAGTGGATGGGACAGAGATGGATTGTAGTCGGAGACAGTAAGACTGGTGGGAGAACTGGGGAGGGGATGGAGAGAGAGGGAAAGCAAGGGCTATTTGAAGTTAGAAAAGTCAATGTTCATACCGCTGGGGTGTCAGCTACCCAAGCAAAATATGAGGTGCTGTTCCTCCAATTTGCGCTGGGCCTCACTCTGACAATGGAGGCGGCCCTGGACAGAAACAACTTCAACGACTTTTATTTTCCAGGTCCCTACTCCCTCATCTTTGCTATGGATGTCCAGTCACTATACACCTCCATCGCCCACCAGGAAGGTCTTAAAGCCCTCCGTTTCTTCCTCGACTGCAGAACCAGCCAATTTCCATGTAATACTCCTCTGCATAGCAGAGCTGACCCTCACCCTCAACAACTTCAACACGTCCCACTTCCTCCAAATCCAAGGAGTAGCTATGGGGACTCGCATGGGCCCCTGCTATGCCTGCCTCTTTGTAGAGTACGTTGAACAATCACTGTTCCAGGTGTACACGGGCCCTATCTCTAAACTCTACCTCCTGCACCCATGCAGAACTCACTGACTTCACCAACCTCACAACCAATTTCCATCCTGCATTCAAATTCACTTGGACCATCTCCGACATCTCCCTATCATTTCTAGATTTCATCGTCTCCATCACAGGTGACAGACTATTGACCGACATCAACTATAAACCACTGACTCCCATAACTATCTAGACTACACTTCGTCTCACCCTGCTTCCTGTAAAGACTCTATCCCCCTACTCCCAATTCCTCCGTCTACGCCACATCTGCGCCCAGGATGAGGTTTTCTATACCAAGGCATCGGAGATGACCTAATTCTTTAGGAAACGGTGGTTCCCTTCTTCCATTATAGATGAGGCTCTCACTAGGGTCTCCTCGATATCCCGCAGCTCCGCTCTTTCTCCTCCTCCCCCCATTCGTAACAAGGACAGGTCCACCTTGTCCTCACCTTTCACCCCCATCAGCCGTCACATACAGCATATAATCATCCAACATGTTGCCACCTCCAACGGGATCCCACTACTGGCCATATCTTTCCATCTCCACCCTTTCTGCTTTCCGCAGAGACAGTTCCCTCCACAACTCATTGGTCAACTCATCCCTTCCCACCCAAACCAATCCCTCCCCAGGTACTTTCCTCTGCAACTGCACAAGATGCAACACGTGTCCATTTACCTCCCCCCTCGACTCCATCCAAGGACCCCGAATGTCTTTTCGGGTGAGGCAGAGGTTCACTTGCATCTCCTACAACCTAATCTACTATATCTGCTGTTCCAGGTGTCAACTCCTGTACATCAGTGAGACCAAGTGCAGGCTCGGCAATCGTTTCGCTGAACACCTCCGCTCATTCCGCATTAACATACCTAATCACCCGGTTGCTCTGCATTTTAACTCCCCCTCCCATTCCCTATCTGACCTTTCTGTCCTGGGCCGCTTCCATTGTCAGAGTGAGGCCCAGCGCAAATTGGAGGAACAGCACCTCATATTTAGCTTGGGTAGCTTACACCCCAGCGGTATGAACATTGACTTCTCTAACTTCAAATAGCCCTTGCTTTCCCTCTCTCTCTCCATCCCCACTTCCTTCCCAGTTCACCCACCAGTCTTACTATCCCCGACTCCATTCCATCTCTTTCCCGCCCACTCCCCTGACACGAGTCTGAAGAAGGGTCTCGACCCAAACATCACCCATTCCTTCTCTCCAGAGATGCTGCCAGTCCCAGTAGTATTTTGTGTCCACCTTAGTACATGGATATAATTTCTGTTGCATTTTATTCCTTTTTAAAAAAAAATCAGTTTTGAACTTTTTGTCTTTTACCTTCTTGGCCTCCATTTCTGTCATCACATTTTCCAATTATGTAATAGGTGAAGTGTCAATGGTAGGAGATTCAAGCTCAACTCCAAAGATTTCAATATGTAATCTAACCTTCAGGTGGACATTAAATATCTCCATACATTTTTCAAGGATAGCGAGGATAGTGCGATGTTTTAATCAAATTTTATCCTGGAACAACAATCAAAAAACAGATTACCTAGCCATTTCTGTGCTGCTGTAGGAATGTTGTGAGATATTTGGCGGAATTATTTCCTGTTTTGCAGCTGTTACTTTAGCTCAAAACATGGATTTCACAAATGATACTGAGGATGCCAGATGTCATGAAAAGTATTTTCTGAATGTACGATCTATCTTCCCTAACCAGCATCTTGCTGAAATCAGTAAGACACTGCAACTTTTGGGTTTGCTTTTGATGTTTTTATTGATGTGCGGTTCAAGTCATTGCTTCAAGCAGTCTGGTTGTCCTACAGGAATGAGTGTAGAGTGTTAAATAGTGTAACAAGGGTACATTACACAGAACCATTGGACGGTTCAAAATTGTTAAAGCGAAGAGCAATCCAGTGGCAATCACTCAGGGCTGTCATCTCTAATGACATGAAACTGGATAATCTGACCCATTCTGTACTACTGTACAAGCAGATTCATCTAACTTTAAAAATGATCCCCATCCTGGCAGTCTTAATAACAAATTATAATTTGTCTTTAAAATGACTTAAAGAAAACAAAAATCTTAGAACTGCTTTCAGCCATTCAAGACATCTGCATTCTTCCAATACTTGGCTTTGAGATTTTAAGCATTCCTCCATTGGCTTCATTTCCCAAATTATGATTCTGCAGGTCATCAGTGACTAAGTGGATTTCTGTATTACCTTAGGCAATTTAACAGACATGATTAATGCTGATGTCCACAGAGATACACTTCTGTCTCCAAGATATTTCCTCTGAGGATGGGACATTCTACATGTGAAACTCTGGGATGTCTTCCGTCTTAATTAACCATGGCTTCCCCTCGATCATAGTTGACAGAGCCCACCTCCATGTCCCTTTTATTCCTGCATCTCTATTTTTGCCTTTCTCTCTTCCCAGCTAAATGAAGGACAGAGATCCTCTGCCTTCAGTTTCCACCACACTAGTCTCTGCATTCACCTGAGCATTCTTCACAATCTCTGCACCTTCAAGGAGATTCCACTATGAAACATGTCTTCTCCTTCATCCCCTTTTAGCATTTCAAAGACATTGTTTCCTTTGCCACGCCCTGTTCTGTTCTCTCCCACCAATCACTCCCCTTCTTGAAGCACTCTCCCATGCATGTGCTCTTTTCCCTGACAGGGAAGAACTTGTAAAACTCCCAATCACAAGGTATTGGAGAAACCCACGGACTAGTCGGACAAATCAACAGGACCTGATGGCCTGCACTCGAGCGTTTTCAGTGAAATGGCTACAGAGATAGTGAAACCATTGTTCAAAATGTTGCAAAACTTGCTAAATTCCTTGAGGGAACCAGAAAATTGAAAAACAGCCAATAGAACTCCCTTTTTCAAAAAGGGAGGAATATGTGGGGCCGAGTATTATAGGGCTTTGTTCCAGAGCATTGTCGCTGTAGACTGAATGGTTGCCCATTCATTATGGCGATTAGTGTTGGGGCAATGATAGAACTTTGTTTGATCCAAACACAAAGTGCTGGAGGAAGTCAGGAGGTCAGGCAGCATCGGCTGAGGGAACGCACAAGTGATTTTTCGGGTCAGTACCAGTCTGATGAATGGTTCCGACCCGAAACGTCACCTGTCCAAATCCCCTTCACTGATGCTGCCTGACCTGCTGAGACCCTCCAGCACTTTGTGCCTTGCTCAAGATTCCAACATCTGCACTTTCTTGATCGAATCTGAAAGCAGCACTGTCGGCGGAGGGTGCTCTCTATCGCCAAGGACTGCTCTCACCCAACCATGGACTGTTTACCCTCCTACCTCCGGGAGGCGCTACAGGTCTCTCCGTTGCCGAACCAGCAGGTCGAGGAACAGCTGTTAAAACTTTGTGTAATGAATGTCTTCACTGAGATTGGGTTTTGTCCATTGTTTGTGTACACTTCAGTCTCACTGAATTAACATCCTATTCCATGTCTCTCCCACCTCTAGATACATCATTCTAGACCCCGGGCAACTCTCTCTTATTTCTTTGCCTGTCCCTAGTAAACTTAGGGTCGCCAAACTCTGTTGGCGGCGGCTTAATTAGTATGGTTCATGCATTACTGCATCTTCGTTAGCCTCCACTGGTTCCTGATTAGGTCGAGCTTGATTTTAAAATTAAATATCCTTGTTTTTCAATTGCTTCATGGTCTTCCCACCCCATCGCTGAAATTGCTAATTCTACAGTCCTTTATGAAATCTGCACTCTTCAAATTCTGGGCTCCAGAGCACCTCATCTTTCTACCAATGACAGCCATGTATGCACTTTCCAAGACTATATACTTTGGAATTACCTCCCTGAACTTATTTGACACACTGCTTCTCTTTCTCCAGTATGATATGCCTTCAAAGCTCATCTTCACCCAGAAAGCATCGTGCATCAAATTTTGCTGAACAATCATCCTGTACAATTGTTGGTGCTGCTGATGAGAGACCTGAGCCCACATGTAATATCCTTCACGTCAACCCAGTTTGGATAGTCTGGGCATTAACCAGGGACCCTGTGGTTTAGGGAAGCATATTTAGGGAAACCACTGCATGATTTCCATGATATTCATTGTCATAGAATCATACAGTGTGGAAACTGCCCCAACTTGCCCTCGCTGACCATCATGCCCCATCTGCACTTGTCCCACCTGCCTGCATTTGGCCCATATCCTCCTAAACCTATCCTAATCATGTACCTGTCCAAATGTTTCTTAAGCATTGCGATAGTACTTTCCTCAACTACCTCTTCCGCCAGCTTGTTCCATACATCCACCATCCTTTGTGTAAAAAATAAAGTTATCACTTAGGTTCCTATTCAATCTTTCCTCCCTCACCTTAAACCAATGTCTTCTGATTCTCGATTCGCCTACTCTGGACTTTGTGTGTTTACCCGATCTATACCTCACATGACTTTGTATACTTCTATAAGATCACACCTCATCCTCCTGTGCTCCAAGGAATAGAGTCCTAGCCTGCTCATCCACTGTCTATAGCTCAGACCCTTAGTCCTAGCAACATCCTCATAAATTTTCTATGCACTGTTTCCAGCTTGACACCAGCTTTCCTGCCCAAAACTGAACCCAATACTCTAAATGTGGACTCGCCAATTGTTGTAGCCATTTAGCTTAACTCGGTATGTTATAACTGTAACCAGTTACCTTTAAATTTTATCTGCCTGTAATTATGTGGGTGGGATTTATTACGTAGTCGATGCCTGTTTGTGGCTGGAATTCTCACGCAGACGCCCTAGTAGTTTTTAGTTTAGTTTGAAGAAGCATGTGGGAGAGGTCACAGCTTTCCACCATGCATGGGTTTGACTATGAGTAAGATCAAAATGTACTTAAACAAGAAGAAGTTTGGATGAATATCTTGCTGTTTTTACTACCACAATAAAGAAACTATTAATTAAGAGACTGTGTTTTGAAGATTTATCTTTCGACGGCATTGAATGTCTCGTGGAGACCTTGTGGATGCATTTCGATTGTCCCCTAAACCCCTGTCTTCAATCTTAGTGGCTAGAGGAAAGATTCCTTGAACGATATAAAAATCTGTCACCACACCAATGTCTTAAATAATTGCAACATGACCCCCCCCCCCCCCCCCCCCCCCCCAACTTCTTTACTCAATCATCTGCCATCTTATCTCCTGTGGCATTATATATAATCTCCTGTCAAAGTCCAAGTCCCACTGGATATTTGAGCACAAGCTTTAGACTGATTTTAATGCAGAACTGGATTCCTGCATTATTTGAGGTGCCATTTCCTGGCCGGCACTGTGTGACATTCTGAACTGCCTGCTTGTGAGTTCTCCATCATTGAACAACAGTAAAAGATGATCAGCTGCTTGTCCATTTACCATTTGTGACAATTTGCAGTGTATAAATTGGATGTATCTTTTGCTTGCAAAACAACTGTATCTGCATTTCAAAAGTAACCTACTGGAGATGAAGTACTGTGAAATGATCTAGTTATTTGGAAAATAAATCATATTGCACATCTTTCATCCTTCCTTTCCTCACTTGGGTTCCCTTCCTCTTTCCTTTTTCCTTTTAGTATTTTCTTCCTCTCTTCCCAAAATAATGTTATTGGTATTGACTGCTCAGTGATCCTTTCACTCGACACTGCTAACGTCTTCTTCCCAAATGTCCTTGAGGATATTTCTTGCTGTTCTCCATTCATATCCTATCATGTTTCCTCGTAAATTCTATTTATTGAAGTTCTTTTTAAATTGTGAGAGAAAATGATTCTAAAACATTTCTATCCTAGTAGTTTATCATTATAATCAACATTAAAAAAATGTGAGAGTAACATTTGGGGAGGTTTTACCATGAAATGTAGGTATTTATAAGGTCAGAACTACAGCTGGCTCAGGAGCAGCCAACATATTCCAGGACCTTTTTCACAATTACTACTCCCTGCTCCCATCAGACAGAAGATAAAAAAAAGCTCGAAAGCAAGTGCCACAAGATGCGGGAACAGACCCTTTCCCTCTCATCAGACTTCTGAACAATTGTTCCTTAAGCTAGGGTGTAGTCCCAATCCTTCAATTTATCTCTTTGTGAACAGTGGATTTTTTCAGAACAGTAACGTTGCAATGTTGAAAACTATATTCAACACTTTGCTATTTTTCTCTTTGCTCGACTTGTACTTGCACTTGGATGTATCCGTGTATAGTATTATCTGATTTTAATTATCTGATTTAATTGGAATTAAATCATTATTATCTGATTTAATTGGAAAGCACGCAATCAAAGGCTTTTGACTGTATTTTGCCACAATTATAAACCAAAATCAATAAATTGCAATTTTGCAAGACATTTTGCCATAAAACTAGACCTCTCTGGCATCTGGTTGGATTGTCTGACCCAGTTCCATTTCTGGTGTGACTGACTATTCCTGGAGCATGCTGTCTAGCCACCAATTGCCGGTCCAGCCTCATCTATTTTTGCAGCAGACATAGCCTAAACCAAGTCCATCATATTGAAGCAATGAATTGCAGTGCTCAGTTAATCTGTAGTGGAAACAAATGTGCTAGTTTCTCGCATAACACACACAGGCTTAAAAACATAATTTAAATGTTTAAAGAAAAATGTTTATGTAGTTTAAGCTACCCTCCCTCACCCTGAACAAAAATGTATTTTGATCATTACGCAATACTACAAGAAATAGAACTGAGTATTGCTATTCTATGGTTTTGTCTGACATGGCTGCATTTTTTTGAAGTTCATCACACAATTTATGCGTGGCCTTGAATAAGTAGTTCTGGATTGTATAGATGCTTTGGTATTATTTAATTACTAAAATGCAAAATATAAATATTGATTCTTTTAAAATATGGATTTATATTGACTGTTAAATATTTACTTTGAGATCTTCTTCAAAATTCTAGTGTTACAAATTCATAAGTTCTGACGCATCCATTTTCTTAAAGGGGCAGTGAATAAACTTGTATGGTTATTTTGCTGTGCTGCATTTAGTCTTCAAAATTAGCAACTGAAAAATGGAATAAAACATTTAAGTTAACCAGATTCTGACAATTACTTGGTATTTATTTAAAGACATATTTTATTAGGTTTTATTGTCCGGGAGGGGGAAATTGACCACGAAAGATTATTCCCTTCATATCGTTCATTTCATTCCTCTGTCAGTACTGGTAGATGTCTGTCATCCAGCAACAGTGCATCGTTGAGCAGGATGAAAAGCCAGCTGTGTTGAAAAATTCTTCCATGTAGCAAAACATTAACTTAAAAAAAAACCCTTCGAGTAAATTCTTAAATATTTCACTGAGCCAAATAAAGATTGCAACATAAGCATGACATTAAGAGAGAAGATGAAATCTTCTTTTAAAGAATTTCTTTTAAAAATTAATTCATTTCATTGATTATGCTTCTGCTACTGTGTGTGGAGTTTGCCAGAGTGAGAGAGATCTTCAGTGTTTGTTGAAAATTTATGTTGCATCCCATTATACAAGCCTCAGATTTTTACAGGGGCACTGATATTATTTATTTCATGAAGGATGCTCTTGTGCTGGAAGTAGTTGAGATTTGCTGGGATAATGGAGATACAAGAGACTGCAGATGCTAGAATCTTGCATAACAAATAAAGTGCTGGAGGAGCTCACTAGGTCAGACAGCATCTGTGGATGGAAATGGATAGACGATGTTTCGGGACAATAGACAATAGGTGCAGGAGTAGGCCATTCGGACTTTCGAGCCAGCACCACCATTCAATGTGATCATGGCTGATCGTCCACAATCAGTATCCTGTTCCTGCCTTCTCCCCATATCCCCTGACCGCTATCTTTAAGAGCCCTATCTAGCTCTCTCTTGAAAGTATCCAGAGAGCCGCCACCACTGCCCTCTGAGGCAGAAAATTCCACAGTCTCACAACACTCTGTGTGGAAAAATACCTTTCTTCAGACTTATATTTTTGGCCCTGTATATTTTCTTTCCACTTCAAGTTGTAACCCTTTCATTACTTAGTCCTTACAAATATTTCTCCACAAATTCAGTCAAGTCAAACTATCAAACAACAAGTCAAACTTTCAGTCACATCTCACAAACTGGCCTCATCATGATTACTGTGTCCCAATCAATGAAGTCCTGTGAGAGTGAAGCAGGCTTGAGGTAACCAGTGGCTGGTTCCTACTTGTGTCTGAAAGAGCTGTTGATATGGGCAGTGGCAAAACAACATGTGGTTACAGCAGCAAAAATTGAAAATGCTGGAATTGCTCAACTGACCAGAAGATATGGAGAAAGAAATGAATGTTATTGATTTGGGTCAGTGACACTACATCAGATAATCATAGATTTTTGTTTCACCTTCCATTGATGACTGGGAATGATTGGCATTATTCTGCAGCCTTATTCTTCACCTGAGCTTTCAAGCACTTTGTTGTTATTTCAGATTTCCAGCATCTTCAGTTTTTTTCATCCCTTTTGTGATTTGATTCCAACATTCTGCAACCTACTGTCTTGAGCAATGCTTTTACATTCCTCTTGAAATAGATATGTTAAATTATTATTCATCCCCCTATGTTCAAATGGTGAGCTGCCTGAATAGCTCTGGAAAAAGGTTTTGGAAATGGAATTCCGGTTATATCCATTTATTAGTGTTAAAATGAATTATTAGTGTGAATTTTTTCATTTCTACTTCCTTGGTCTTGTTTATGCAGGCTTGGCTTATTTAACTCTGATTTGACTGGGACGTTGCCATTAATTAAACTGAAGCCTTATTGTTGTAAACCAGGACAGGAAAATGCTGGAAACTAAACTCTGTAATTGCATAACTATGACTTGTGTTGAACCAGTGGACCCGACTGAAGCATGGTTTTATCTTTCCTTAGTGGGAGGGAATTCGGCCTCTGAGCAATCTTATGCTCCCAACCGATCTCCCTGTAACCTATTCTGTCTGCCCTTTTAATGTCTTTTCTGATTGTCCAACCACCCACCTGCACTAGGAACATTTTGCAGTTACCGTTTAACTTAACAGCTTGTGTGAATACAAGAGGCTCTCATAGTTGTATTCAGATTCCTGATTAAACTGATCTGTAAATGTGCCATTGAAAGCTGTAGTCATCAATTATACCATTAATTAGCAGAGATCATCATGTGGCATCATTAGGAGCCAAGAAACAGGAGAAGAGCATTCGGAGGCATTTAATTTTTTTTAATGCACTCTTTGCTAATCCCTCTCCAACTTTTGTGTACTTATGTTTATTCCACTACCCGTCCTTTGTTTGTGATAGCATTTTCTAAATTTACTCCCTGGTTCTAAGTATTCCTATTGAGACTATCCAAATATATGTACACAGTTTCTCACTACCTGTATTGATACCTGGAAAATCCATATCAAATTATCCCTGAACCTGCTGAAGTTGAGGGAATACCTCAATTGGTTGTGTAATTACTCCATTTAATACAATAATTGATGTGCAGGTATCATTCTGATAAATCATGTTTGCTCACAAGTCCATTAAATATTTATTAAGCTCACATAGACAAAGATTTCATGACTCTTTTTTGTTATGTGCTGTGGTGTTTTACTAACCCAAACACAGGAGCACTTTGCACCCGGACCAGCCACATATACCGTGGTTTCAAGAGCAGGCCAGTGGTTGGTTATTTTGCAGCAAGTATTTCATTCTCAGCAACCCATCCTCTTTCCATTATCCACAAGGAATAAGGTAGGAATGTGATGGAATAATGTCCACTTGTCTGGATACTGCTGCTCCAACAGCTCCCAGGAAGCTCAACCCACAGTAGCGCAGTCGGTAGGAGTTGCCTCCGAGCGCCAGTGAGCCGGATTCAATCTGACCTCGGGTGCTGTCTGTGCGGAGTTTGCACTTCTCTCTGTAACTGCATGGGTTTCATCCAAATGCTCTAGTTTCCGCCCACATCCTGAAGGCGTGTTGCTTTGTAGGTTAATTGGCCTCTGTACATTGTCCCCCTAGTGTGTAGGAATTGGAAAGTGGTTAATGTTACTAGCTGGTGATCGATGGTCGGCTTGGACTCAGTGGGGCAAAGGGCCAGTTTCCATGTAGTATTTCTAAATTAAACTACACCCATGCAGCCTTGGATATCAACATCACAGCCTTTTTCGTTGGCTCCTGTCCACATTAATTCCCTTCACCACCAGTGCACGGTGGTTGCAGTACTGAACCACCATATACAAAATGTGCTGATTGATCACCTAGGCAACCTCTACGGTATCTCTCAAATCTGTGATCTCCACCTATAACAGTGAGGGCTTCCAATACATAGAACATCACCTCCTGCAAATACCCGTGATCCTGACTTGGGAATATATTATCGTTCCTCGTTGGTGCGGATTCTAAATCCTGGCTCAATCCCCAACAACATTGTGAGGGTGCATTCAGCTGAAGGATTGTTGCAGCTCAAGAAGGCAGTTTACTGCCATTTTGTCAAAGGGAATTAGAAATAGGCAATGCATGCTGGGCTCTTGAGCAACACAACACAGCGATCCTAAAAAATGCGAGCCTAAAGGGCCTGTCCCAATTGGGCCGTCACTTATGCGACAGGCTGGTAGTGACGGTCGCGCAACGGTCCCGCGAGAGTCGCGCTCATCATCATGCGCCAGCACAGCCGTCTGGAGCGCGTGACGTCATTTGAAGATGGACACTAAATGCAGGAGGAACTCAGCGGGACCGGCAGCATCTCTGGAGAGAAGGAATGGATGATGTTTCGGATCGAGACCCTTCTTCAGTCTGAAAGAAGGGTCTTGACCCGAAACGTCACCCATTCGTTTGCCATGATGTTGTCATCATGAAAATCAGTGTACAGAAATATCAGATACAGGCAAGATCAAACAATGTTAAATATATTCATATTATTTTGAATGTTGAAAATTTTGTTGTCAATATTTTGTTAGACTGGCGCTATAGGATTTAAAATGGAAGTAAAACTAGTTCACTTTCTTCTGTATGTGTTGAAGAAATAATGTTTGTCTTTTGGTTTTCCTTCTACTTAACTGGCAGACTTTTCCAAATCTATTCAGATATGTTTCCACAAGTTTTCTTTGTATCATAAACATTCTACGATGATGGCCCTTTTCTTTATTTTTGTGGACATCAATAACATTCACAGGTTAGGCAGGGTTCCTTGCGAGTGTTGATATTTTGAGTTTGTGGCCTTTGGGACCAGATTATGCTGGATGTAGAAATGCATGATTTGTGCATTTGTCCCTGAGAATTGTGAATATGTATTTTATCAAAAGAGCACAATGTCATACAAGAGATTAATGCAAACTCCAAATGGTCTCTGAATAACTTTAAACTGATCGATTGAAATTCTGCATTTTATAGTTTCCAAAAAGAAATACCATTGTAATTGCACTATGATAATACTGATAAATATTGGAAGTAATATGGTTATGACCACATAATAGGTTACAGACAAAGTGTTGGTAAATAGGATTAGTGTTGATTTGTACTCTATGGCTGGCATAGTGGACCGAAAGGCATGATTCTCTGAGATATGTTGATGGCAGGAAAATAATTGAGAAAGATGGCAAGTACAGTATATTTAAAAAAATCTAATAATATCACAAGAGGTCAATAAAGATTTTAAAAGACTGTTTACGGCTGCGATTGAAAGCCTTATCTCGTACCACTGATTTCCAATAATAGCTTTTCTCTCATTAAAGTCATGATATAAACGCTAAAATTAGATTTAGCAATGTTACTTTCAATGAGTGCAAGGGAGATGTTGCTGAAACTCATTCTGTTTATTGATCTGACCAATTCACACCTTATTTTAGGTTGTAGGAGTGAACTAATATCAACACCAGCCATTCACAGAATCTAGTTGCAGAGAATCACTGAACAAAAATTGCTTGTGATATTTCCTGCAACATTTAGTTTCATATCTCAGATACCAATAATAATTTGGTAGAGAGCAAATTATACTGTTGCATCAACACATTTTGTGGAACAGTGATGTGAAAATAATGAAAATCTAATATATCAACCAATCAGCCAAATTGCACCAGGAATAAGCTCTCTGGCATTTTCTTTGTATATTTGCCACAAAGTACTTAACAGGCCTACTGAAGGACATTTGTGAATTGCTAGATTACAGATTTTAATGTACTATTATAATTGCATTATCAGCTGGTGTGGCGGTAAAGCCATTTCTGCAGTAAGCTTGCTTCATTTACATTCAGAATTTCCAAGCCAACAGTGACATTTCATCAATATTTAAAATATAAATAGACCTTGTATACCAATCTACAGTGCAAATAACATGACAAATTTACTTAGAACAGAAAATCTTTTCAGATCTCTTTCACATTTTTCATTGTTTGGTCAAAAATAAATCCCTTGAAGCAATAGTTTTTGTATTGCGTATTAGGATCATAATATGATTAAGAGCAGCAAAGCCATTTTTATATTCCATACTGAAAAGCTAAAGCCATTATCAGTAATTGAAGGGTCACTATGATTGTCTTTTGAAAATCTATTTATACCTCTCCCTAACTTTGACAGGTGACCTTGCTCCAGAAAATACTTCAAGATGATTGAGATCAATGCAGCTGCCTCTGATCGATTTAGAGGCAAAGCAAAATGCTGTACTGTCCTGGTGTTCCCTATGCAATGTTTCAACCTCAGCGACTGCCTACCCAATTCTTCCTGTATCCCCCTTATAATTGGCATATTAAATCGAAAAGTCAATTATTTTTCACTCATTCTTTGCTTTGTGCCTTGATCTTGGAAGCAAAACACTGAAATTGATGATGTCTGCTGATTCCCAGCTGTCATGAGCAAAGCTCGTCATGCTTGACTTTCTCATCAGCCACTTGAGATATTCCTTATGTGACCTCCTGTAATTAAGTCCTACTTTCTGACAGGAGAGAGGATAAGAAAACCTTACTCCTGCAGGCTTGGAGTGGTATTTTGTTTTATTCTTTCATCTACTTTTACTGTGCCGGTACGGTTGCAGTGTTTCATAAACAGAAGATTGGACAGAAGATTCCAGGGGTCCTTGAGGGTTTACGTCCCCCAGAACTAGACTGAGCTGGGACCGGTAATATATGGCGTGCATATGACCCTCGGTCATTTTCAGTTGCATTTTTTTTAATTAAATGAAGGGACGTGTCATATTCCACCACAAATCCAAATTCAGTTGGCATCATTTTCCAACAAAATTCTTCAGAATGCAATAACAGTCTAGTTAGATGACTGATCCTTTCCCTGGTAGGGCAGCAATGCCTCTGTCATAGGGCATTCAAATGATAAATGCTAGAGTTAGTTCAGAGCTGAGAATGCACTCTGGTTTCAGTGCAAAGAATATTTATGATAATTAATTTTTTTTTAAAACATGTGAACATATGAATTAGCAGCAAGAGCAACCCACTTGACAACTCTCCCCCTCCCTTCTTAGGATTGCTTCCCCATTCAAGAAGCTATTGGCAGGTCTAATTGTACCCTCGACTACCTATTCCTGTCAACTCTGTAACGTTTCACCACACTCAACAATGTATTCGCCCCAGCTTTGACTATTCAATGACTCTGCTTTGAACGATTGCTTCAAAGACTCAGAAACCTGTGAAGGAGACAAATTTCATCTGATTTTCTACATTTCCATATCTATGCTGATTTGACACTCCCAGCACCCTGTATGTTTCAGTTAAGTCCCCTCTCCCTCGTCTGAGCTCCAGCACATCCAAGACTACCTTGGCCTACCTTTCCTCATTAGACAGCTCGTCCATTTTAGATATCAGCCTAAGGCTGTTTTTCTGATCATTCCCAATTCCCATCATTGTAAATATGCGGAATAATACAAAACACTGCAGATGCCCCTCTATAATTGAAGTATAATCTCACTACTTTTGTATTCAGTTATTCTCACGGTATACTGTACAATAGCACTGGATCTTTCCTAATTACTTGCTGCACCTTTTGTGCATTGTTTGATGGATCACAAGGATCCCTTTGCCTCTCACAGCTCGCCAGTCTCTCACCAACTGTACACTCCACAACGTATTTTCTTGCACACTTTTAGATCATTTGCAAATATAGCGACCATGCTTTCAATGCCTTGTAAAGAAACTTGATTGATTGTTATAACCATGAACTAAATTGATGTGCATTATTGCTTGTGATTTACACAGGAGCAGTAGTAACCTGGTCAAAGGTTATGAGTTCCTATGGAAATTGCAATGCGTAAGAATAAAATCCCATTGTGCAATGTTGCCTGCAGTGATAAGAATTTCATGTCTGTCAATAACCCCATTGTGAAGTTGTATGAATGTAGTGTTGACTGTTTATTCAATCTTAAATGTTTATTTGCTTTATATACCAGTTTTCTTGAGTAACTCTAAATACTTCAGAATACGCTTGTGATTAATAGTTCTATTGATTAACTATCTGAAAAAGAACACTTCACAGCAGGTTTTCAACCAGTTTAAGGCAAGTGTTTATGCGCAGTTTTCAAACTCAAAAGTAATGTAAAGAGCTAGTATTGGGAAAGAAAGTAAAACAATTCCAACCAGAAAATTTACTGTTGCCAATTAACCAACACATCTTTAGGACGTGGGAGGAAATGAGAGCAAACCCGTATGGTTACCAGAAGAACCTGCAAACTCCTGAGTCAGGATTGAGTCTTGATGGGAGAATGCCTCCGTGCTCTCTATGTATTATGGTACTTTGTCACAGATACTGAGGTACAATGACATTAATTATTGTACACAGTACTGTACAAGTATCACTATACATAAGCATTTAGATGCATATTAGATAAGCATCCCACATGCAGTATAAGAGGAATAGCTGTAGTACACTGAGACCGTATACAGAGTTGCCAGTTTGGCACCATTTTCAAGTCCCAGTTGTTGTGAAGGGATCTTGACCTGACCATGAAGGTCTGTTGTCCCGGTGGCGTTGCAGGGTCGGCCTGCTCTTGCTGCTAATTCATATGTTCACATGGTTTTTTTTAAATTTAATTAACATAAACATTTATTTGCACTGAAACCAGAGTGCATTCTCAGCTCTGAACTAAATCTAGCCTAGCCGTTGGTGTCCTCAGTGGACAGTATATTTTGCATAGGATGACTATTACAGTAACAAAATAGTGAACACTTGCCCACAGACGTTTTGTGAGTATTTGAGCAGCAACTGCTGTATGTATCCCGTTGGACCACTTTCAACATATTGTCCTTTGTAGCTTGCACCAGAATGGTTGTTCACTCAATCGGATTGAAGGAAGTATACACTGTCACAAATAAGCCCAAGAAATGGATCCTATAGTGCCAGCCTTTAGGCATTAATTTCACAAAATTAAATAATGCACAGAGCAGCAAATATTTCCAGGTGAAACTGGGTGAAGGCCAAGAGACCTGCTGTGGATACAGAGAACGGAGGTTGGCACAATGTGCTTATCAAGGGCAAGAGGGAGAATCCCCATATAATAAAGCGCTGATTACAGTCTGATTGAATGAAGCTCTGCTACAATTATTAGAATAGCATGTGACCAAATTGATGGAAGATTGCCGTAAAGAGCCCAGACTTTATAAAAAAAAAATTTTATGTGAAGATCTCCACTCTTCAGGTATACAAATGGTGTTCGGTTCTCCCTGACCAATCGTGAATCGAGAAACTTCCTTTCTCATTGCTTTATTGTGTGGGATTCTCAGTTTTGTCCAATGTGGCTACCTAATGCCAAACTCTGCTCTCTGTAACCTGGATAGATATAGGCCTTCACCCCAGCACAGTTTGCCTAATTCCTGGCCTGTGTCTCATTGAGCCGAAGTTGCCTCCTTCTCCAGCATTATAGGCATTGCTGCAGCCTGTCTACACTATGGGCAGTGTATTGTTAAGGACTGGCACCCTTCTCTGTACAGCAAAGTAACAGGCAATTGGCAAAATTGGATTAAGTCGTATTATCAATCCACAAGTTGTGCATTTGTGATAGAGCCCATGTGTAAATCATTCTTACAGTTAAGCATGGGTCCTAAATGTTAATTTTACTCTTCTCATCTGCTCTGTAAAGTAGTGCAGAAATATACAGTGTCTGTATGGCGCGGCAGCCTCGCCAGCAGTCTGTTTGTCATTTCACCCTTTTTGTTATTTTTAGTCTGTTTAAAGTATGTTTTTGGCAGTTTCTTTGTCTTTTTTTATGTGGGGGAGGTGAGAGGGGAAGAGGGGAAACTGTTTCCCAGTCACTTCTTAGTCGAGGATGCGTCTTTTCTCCGAGTCGCATCTTTGCCCTCCCCCCTCGCGGTCTACCATCTGGATTGGCGCAGCCTTTCCTTCCGGAGACCGGCCAGAGCTTCAGCTGCAGCGCAGCACTGAATTCCATCGCGGAGCGGGCGATGCCTTACTGGGGATCACCATGTTGGAGTTCCGGAGTGTTGGGGCTGCTGTTTAACACCGTGGAGCTGTGGTTTGCGTAGTTTCTAGCAGCGGGCATCGGCTGACTTTAACATCGCGGAGTCCTAGGATCCTTTGCCGAGGGTCGCCAGTGTTGGAGCTCCGCCCAGCTCGGCCTGTCGACTTTGGAAACCGATTCGGAAACTCCAAGCCGCTGAGAGTGTTCTTCCGTTCCGATGCCAAAGTTCCGATCATCCCGGCGAGAGGGCCTGAACTTCGGGCTGCCGTAGCGGCGACTGCAGAAGTCTCAAAGGCCCCGACCACGGGTGAACAAAGAGGAAGATGACTGAACTTTATTGCCTTCCCTCACAGTGGGAAACCTCGATTCCGTTGTGTGGGGATGTTCATGGTAAATTCTATCGTGTATTGTGTTCTTTTTATTCGTATGGCTGTATGGGAACTCAAATCTCACTGCACCAATTGGTGCAGGTGACAATAACTGTAACTTGAACTTGAACTAAAGATTTTTTTCCTTAGTTTCTACTTGTTCTTTTATCCCTCTCTTTTGCTATCCTATTTTAATGTTTCTGTACAAGTTTTTTACCAATCGATTAAATCTAATTTCTAATATCCTTGTTTCTACTTATTGATTTGAACTTTACTACCTGGACACTGGAGTCACCTAGATTTGGTTAGCAAAATCTCTTAATTCTTTAAATATATACAATGGATAAATGGCATACTTTTGAGAAAAACATCGTGGACATGTACAATTTCAGCCAAAGCTTATGACCCATGTAAACAAAGACTTAGTTGATACTGTCTTCAAACTTGGCAAGATGTGTGCAATGTGATTGACAAAATGGCTGATGAGCCATAAAGTAATTCATTTAAATAAGGAATATTTTGGAGGCATTTCTGAGAAATGACACAAAATATAAAGTAAAAACATATAAGTGTGAATGGTCTCACGTTGAGTTGTACTAACAGCCCACAGCAATTGCAGCTTGACTGTAATTGGTTTGATTTAATTCAATCAAGGCATAATCAATAAAGACCAATAATTATGGTATGTATAAGAAGGAACTGCAGATGCTGGTTTAAACCAAAGATAAACACAAAACGCTAGAGTAATTCTGAAGGGAAGGAATGGGTGACATTTCGGGTTGAGACACTTCTATAGTATTTCAGTCTCATTTGACAGACCCTGTTAAGTTTCTGGGTAAATTGTGTTCAGTAACAATTAACTAGTTCATCATGCCAGCCAAAGCTGATCTATTTTAGCAAAGAACATGCCAGATGAGGATTTATTTGTTAACCTTGGAAAAATGTCAGTTGCATATCATTTTCAGTTTATGTTGTAGAATACCTGCAGCCAAGAACATGTTAGGAGGCAAACTACAAGGTGTTCATGTAATCCTATTCTGGCCACCAATTATAACGCAGTGCCTGTTCTCAGTCCTATTAACTCATAACTATTTTACAGTTGCCTTGCAGTGTAAGAGTGACATTTGTATAATACCAGGCAACAGAATTTGGAAAGTTTCTCCCTAGGGCTGGATTCAAACCAAGGTCAAAAAAGGTGAAAGAGCTTATATATTAATGCACTGAATTGCCCTGTTCTGCATTATGTTTGTTTTGACACTAATCCAAGTCTTCTGTCAAAGATCAAAACTAAATGGCCCTTGTATTGTACTCTGTTGTGCAGACGGCTTCATAATGAGTTTCTGTAGTTTACTCGGAAACGGAGAGCAGGCTATAATATGTTTTTCAGAAAATGCTCAATGCTCATATTATTTTTCATTTAAATAGCTCTTTCGGGAAGTAAGGATTATGAAAATTTTGAATCATCCCAATATAGGTAAGATTGTATTTTAATCATATTTGACTGTGCACTGAATATAGATGATTAATTTTAAATAATCTGTTACTCTTTTGTAAGAGCAACATTTTGATCTTTCATTTTTAATATCTACTGACCATCATTTTCCATGTCTAATGTAATAAATATTTGTAATGTTGCATCCGCTTTTGCTTTGCTTTCCACGTTTTTGTTCCCTTTCTAATATCTGCCTATTCTCAATCCAGTGTCTCGTGGTGGGTTTTGTTTCACTGGCAGTGATCAGTGGTGTGGATGGGTACAAAAGAAAAGGGGATTCAATTTACTTAAATTGTCAGATAAAACTTAAAAGTGTGTTCCCCCCCGCCCCTATGAATTAGGGAGGTCCCTGACACGTGTAATTTAATTCTGAGGTTTTTATAATATAAGTCCCCCCAAGCTACAAGGTGCTGAGGCCCACATTCAACACACCTAGCTGAAATTACAGTGGTGTAGAAATTGGATATGATCTGTCTGTACCTCTTTGCATTGCGCCACTTTCTTTTTCGACACCATATAGCCAAAGTGTGAACTAAACAAAACAGTATCTCACAAAGGATGACTTAATTTACCATGATAGAAAGGTCCTTTCACAAGCAGCTAATGAGAACAATGTGCATCAAATTAGGGTGAACTTGCATACTTCATTTTATAACATATTTGACGGGTAATAAAGTGGCAAATCTTTATGGTGTCGGAAAAGAAAGCTATGCAATGCAAATATGTACAGGCAGAGCATATCCTATTTCTACATTGCTGTCATTTCAGCTAGGTGTGTTGAAGGTGGGTTTCCAATGTCCATTCTATATATTGTTCTTCTGCTCCAGTTCCCCACATTCTCCACCCAAATCCCTTAACAGCAGTTTCTGTTTTTTACCACATTGGGTATTGTTTAACACTTTTTTTTAGAAAATCAAGCTAGTGTGTGAAATTGAATTCCTGTTTTTTTTTTTTTTTAAATAGTTTGTGTTTATGTGGAATAATTAATTAAACTTTTTTTTGGGAGGCTTAAAGCACAATTTATTAAGTTTCAATAAATTCTCAACCTTTCTGCCTCAAACATAATATGGAACTAATATTTCTGAATGGGGACCAGATATTCACATTGCTGTTTTACTAAATGTATAATTTATTGGAATTTATTAGGTTATCTTTGTATTTAAAGATTTGGATTTTACAGTCCACGTCCTTTTCTTACTGGCAGAAATAAATGAACTATTTAATTAAAAGTATTATTTTACTTTTCCAGGCAGTATAAGCATAGGGAGCAAGGAGAATGATGGTATACATTCTCTAACTCTCAGTAACAGTCACTAATACAAGATTATTTCTAAACATTACAAAATGATATTCAGAGGGAATCTTCAGATAGTGCCTTGTGTTCAAAAATACTGAATAACTTAGCTGCAACCTTGTCTGGATTGAAAAGAGAATTACCGATGCAGTTTAAATGCAGATTTGGGAATGCCATACGCTGCTCCCAAATTCCCAGCGACATATGTAGATTTTCCGTATAGATTTATATAGTTTTCAGTAATGGGGGGAAAAAAAATGTTAATGCTAGAGTCTTGGCGAAACTACCTTTGAGCTCAGCTATGTTCATGTCCTCTTCTCTCTAGGAAATTGAGAAGCATCATTGCAAATGTATCGAATATCATTCCTCTTAGTTTAAGAAATCCTTCTGGCAATCTCGCAAAACCTTCATTTGAGATATGAAATGCTATGGATGCTGACTGTCTGCAAAACGTTAGAGTTCACAGCATCTACAGTTTTTGTTGTTTCAGTTCATATTCAGTTCCAGCATTGTTTATTTTTGTCATTTTCCTTTCTTTCACTTCCTCTGCTTTCATTCATCTCATATTATCCATATCTGCTCCTGGCAATGATCTTCAGATGTCAAGCCGCATTCCCTCTCTCAGCTGGTACCACAACTGCTGCTTGTCTTGATTTTCTGCCAATCACAAGCATTCCATTTGTTCTCCACCTACTATTATTGTCTTCAATTCAAAATGTGCAAATTTCTAACTTTTCCTTGTTTTGTTGGGAAACTTTCAGACTGAAATGCAACTGTTTTTCACTTGCCTTTCTAAATCCTGCCTTGTTGGCTGCATATTTCAACAGTTTTCTTTTTATATTATTTAGATGTGTAATTTGCAGAACACTTCCATGGATTCAGATCTATATGAAACAGGTTTATTTTCAGGCACAGAGCATTTAGAAATGCCTCAGACCACGTAAATGTCATATGTAATAAACTGCAGGTCAGATTGACACTGACATTTACTATGTTCATCGTGATCATTGGAAGGTCAGAGTGAAATTCAAGTATCCTTGCAACAGGCAATATAAGGAAAACTCAAACCGCACTGTTGCACAGCTTAAGTGTTTAAATCTTTCAAATGGAATAATGACTTGAATGGGGAAGATGTGCATTTATGAACTTGTGCATTATGATGGTTTCTGATGTATAAATGCTAACCATGATCAGAATAATTTATCCCCACACGCTACTTTTTTTAATAATGATTTTATTAGTATTATTTATAGGCAACCTTTTTTCTCTCCTAGTGAAATTATTTGAAGTAATTGAAACTGAGAAGACACTGTATTTAATCATGGAGTATGCAAGTGGGGGTAAGTGAAGGCTTTGGCTGTTCCTTGTAATTGATGCAAAGTTTGTGGCTTTCACAAGAAGAGAATCTCTCTGAAATAACGGAGGCACAAGAGACTGCAGATGATGAATGCTGCAGGGGGTGAAAGTGAGAGCAGCTGGAGGCAAGCAGCTGGTCAGGCAGACAGCATCAGAGGGAAATGAACAGTCGATATTTCGAGTAGACCCTTTCGTGTTATCCAATAGAGAGCCAATGTTTTGGGTTAAGACTCTTTGCTTAGACTGATGTAGGGTCTTGACCCAAAATGTCTTCTGTCCATTTGCCCCCACAGCTGCTGTCTGGCTCATGGAATTCCTTAAGCTGCTCTCCATTTTTTTGTTCACTGAAATAATGTTGGAATCGCATCACTGACTCTTTTAAAGTGGTTAAGAAGGAACTGCAGATGCTGGAAAATCGAAGGTAGACAAAAATGCTGGAGAAACTCAGTGGGTGAGACAGCATCTATGGAGCGAAGGAAATAGGCGTCGTTAGTCTCAACCCGAAACGACGCCTATTTTCTTCGCTCAATAGATGCTGTCTCACCCATTGAGTTTCTCCAGCATTTTGTCTACCTCTTAAAGTGGCTGTTCAGTTAAATGCACTCTTAAAATTAAAGACAGTGTTTTGTCGCCATTGTTATTTATCTCTTCTAGTATTTATCTCTTCTGGGTTTTTTTAATTAAGATTTTGCTCCATTCTCCCTTTGTCTTCTGTGAGTCTCAAGTTCCTGAACAGCCTGGTTCCATTATAGCTGTTCAAGCACCCAAAAACATAGATTGATATCTATGTAAGCAATCCTTTCGAGGATGATGAGCTGTGGTTTTAGCTCAGTTGTAAAAAGACAAACCTAGAAAATTGGTACATTTGTACAGGGAACATGATCGGGAACAAAAGAGGAATAACTTAATCTCAACAATTGTATTAAATAAATAATTGAGATTAAGTTATTGCTTTTTTGTTCCCGATAAAGTTGTTCTTGGCCAATTAACTCCGCAGTGTTTGCACATTAACTACTTTAATCTTTACATTTTGAAGCACCTTGTATTTGTGCACTATTTGTTAAACTGAGAGTTGAAAGTTATATTTGTAGTCTAAAATCGTAATCTGTGGCAAATGTGAATAAGAGATGATAAATTAATGTGTGTCAAATTATCTTAACATTTTAAAGATAGTAGTTATAACTATAGTTTTCCTCGGATGAATACAGAACCATTTATCTATTACCAAAAGTACAATGCAGTAAATTTTTCTAGCAAATTCCTTTTGATCTATACCCCAGAAAATTGCAGGGTGAGATCATGTTTAAATAGTGTGACGGTTGAACTTCTAATGCCAGCAAAGTGTCTCTTACATCAAATCTCATCTAAAAATATCTGCAGGATAAAGCATTGGAATGCAGAAATGTTATACCGGATACATTAGACTGTCACAATATGTATTCTGTTTTTTTAAGCTTTGTCCCACTTAAATGTAGGTCTGTCACATTCTGCTCTTTCAAATTCTACTCCAGCTGTGAACCTCTGGATGTCTGGGTAATCCATAAATTCTTTCCATTCATCTTTGTGATCAGTCAGAAGACACACAATTCAAACAGGGAAACTGGTAATACACCTTTTCCTTGAATTGGATCATAACTTAAATTTTTGCACGAGAATAGACTAATTTATTCAAGAAATTGTAGAAGACATTCTGCATTTAATTGTAAGTGGTGTCTTCTTGAAATTACTAGTAATTTTGCTTTTGTGGGAGGGTTCATACAACATGATAACCTTGATCATTCTTCGTGGCTAATTAGTTGAAAATCTGTTGAGATTAATGTAACATAACTAATAAAAAGCTTTTAAAGTTTTCCTTAAATCGGTTGACCTTTTAAGTATTTGGAAGAATTGAAAGAAAACAATTCAGTTACCCTGCCATTCACATTTGATCTGCAGAATATTTATTAGATGCCACTTGTCATTTTGTTTCATGGAATTAAAAATAAATTGTCTAGCATTATTTTTGTCGTCACAAAATGCCTGAGTAACTCAGCAGGACAGGCAGCATCTCTGGAGAAAAGGAATGGTTGACGTTTCAGGTCGAGACCCTTCTTCAGACTGATGTCAGGGGAGTCGGTGGGACAAAGATGGAATGTTGTCGGAGACAGTAAGACTGGTGGGAGAACTGGGAAGCGAGAGGGGATGGAGAGAGAGGGAAAACAAGGGCTATTTGAAGTTAGAGAAGTCAATGTTCATACCGCTGGGGTTAAGCTACCCAAGCGAAATATAAGGCGCTGTTCCTACAATTTGCGCTGGACCTCACTCTGTCAATGGAGGAGGCCCAGTACAGAAAGGTCAGATTGGGAATGGGAGGGGGAGTTGAAGTGCTAAGCAACCGGGAGATCAGGTAGGTTAAGTCGGACTGAGCAGAGGTGTTCAGCGAAACGATCACCAAGCCTGGGCTTGGTCTCGCCAATGTACAGAAGTTGACACCTGGAACAGCAGATACAGTAGATGTGGTTGGAAGAGGTGCAAGTGAACCTCTGCCTCACCTGGAAAGACTGTTTGGGTCCTTGGGTCGGTTGAGGGTGGAGGTAAAGGGACAGGTGTTGCATCTCCTGCGGTTGCAGGGGAAGGTACCTGGGGAGGGAGTAGTTTTGGTGGGAAGGGACGAGTTGACCAGGGAGTTTTGGAGGGAACGGTCTCTGCAAAAAGCAGAAAGGGGTGGAGATGGGAAGATGTGGCCAGTAGTGGGGTCCCGTTGGAGGTGGCAAAAATGTTGGCAGATTATATGCTGTGATTTTTGTAGTGTTGCTAACTTGGTTGTATCTTGCCCACAGCCAATATAACTGAATAAAGCACCTGCGTTTTATTGTTTCTGAATTGTTAATGTATGATTCTAATCAAATGAAAGTGGATTTGTGTTATATTCTTCAGCCTTGTTTGCCAGTTGATCTGGTACTTAATTCAGAGGCTGTCCTGTCGAGTATCTCCAGTCTGCTTTCAAGTTTTTATTTTCATTATTTTAAATGGAGATGAGAACTTCCTTCCTTTGTACATTTAAAAAAAAAAATCATTATTATAGAGTTCAGAAAATATGGAATGTGATAAGGTTTGCAACAAAGATTTTGTGTTTGAAATTTGTCTTTGGCCACTGAACAATGAATCGAAATTTTGGAGGATTGTAGCTGCATACTCTATTGCATGTGTAATGCAAGCGATGAAGGATGTATTTCTACCACTTTGCTTTTCAAAGTTCATTTGAAAAGAGCTTTGAAAAGTGAACATTTGGGAAGAAGTGTAATATTAGATTGTGCATTCAGTAAACATGCTTCATTCTCCTTTTACATCCTTGCAATGTAGGAGAAGTTTTTGATTACTTAGTTGCACATGGAAGAATGAAAGAAAAAGAAGCAAGGGCAAAGTTTAGACAGGTGAGTTGGGTGCAATTACATAAGAATTTGGGTTTAATTCTCATGACATTCATTATAAATTGTTATAGATTGTTGCATATAAATATGTGAACTAAATTACCAGGTTTGAAAGAGTGATTTAAAGGAGAAAAGAAAGATAGGAATGGAAGGGGGAGGTTTAGCAGTTCCTCAGCACTGGTGCAGTTATATGGGCTGGAAACACACACTTGAGCAATGTAAAAACAAGGATGTGTAATTTGAGAATTGCACAACCCAGTGATTTATGGTAGTGAGTCAACGGATGCACTTGAACAGAACAACAAGTAATGGGATTGGATATCAGGATTTTGCATGACTACCAGATTGTAGATGTTAGAATGTGGAGGGCTGACCTGAAATGAATTGGAAAAGATGGGTCCAGGCACAATAATCACATGAATATGAAATTCAGCATCAGTCGATCTAAGAATGGACATGAGTCTGGTAATATTACAGATGTGGAATTATGCAGACTAATGGCAAAGATATGCAGTAGGATCTGGGAGTCGAGTGGGAAGCAAGAATGCAAACAAGTCCACTGAAACTTTTATCAAACATTTGTCTAGAAGGCAGATGATGTCATCGGTTAAAGCAGTGTGTCTGGCAGGAACGGTGGGTTTTGTCTTCTGATATGACTGAATGTTGTTAAATACTTCTAACTTGAGTAATGCTTTAGATGATGTAGTGGGGCGGGAGGTTCAATTAAAGATATTTAGTTTAGAGATACAGCGCGGAAACAGGCCCTTCGGGCCAGCAATCTCCGCACATTAACACTACCTTACACACACTTGGGACATAGAAACATAGAAATTAGGTGCAGGAGTAGGCCATTCGGCCCTTCGAGCCTGCACCGCCATTCAATATGATCATGGCTGATCATCCAACTCAGTATCCCATACCTGCCTTCTCTCCATACCCCCTGATCTCCTTAGCCACACGGGCCACATCTAACTCCCTCTTAAATATAGCCAACGAACTGGCCTCAACTACCCTCTGTGGCAGAGAGCTCCAGAGATTCACCACTCTCTGTGTGAAAATTTTTTACATTTATAACCAAGCGAATTAACCTACAAACCTATACGTCTTTGGAGTGTGAGGAAACTGAAGATCTCGGAGAAAGTCCACGCAGATCACGGGGAGAACGTACAAACTCCGTACAGACAGTACCCACAGTCAGGATCGAACCCGGCTCTCTGGTGCTGAAAAACAGTAGCTCTACAGCTGTGCCGCCCTAAGTCGCAGAGTTTAGGAAAAGTTGGACACTGATTTAGAGGGTAATTACACACTCGGGGACTTTGAAGAAGGAAAAATTGTTAGAGTTGAGGTTGTAGTTTGCAAGAACTAAAGGATCAGCCATTAATGTAGTGCAGGCTAGCTTCTTTGAGGAAGAGAGGAGCACGAACAGATTGGAAATCAATGTTAAGCCATTAAGCAAAATTTTGATGAGCTGTTTTGTGAGAACTGTGTTAATGGAACTAAAGTTGAGTCCTTTGAACAAGATATGCTTGGAAGAAGTGCAAGAAGTAAAATACAACAAGCAATGGGCAACATTCTTATACGTTTCCAACTTCTAAAACCACTGGGTTTGCTGAATTGCTTCCAACCAAAGTCATGCATGACATCCTAAGGTATTAAGGTCATAAGGAATAGTAGAATTAGGCCATTCTGGGATGTCAGGACTGTCTTATGAAGAAAGACTGGATAGACTTGGTTTATACTCTCTAGAATTTAGGAGATTGAGAGGGGATCTTATAGAAACTTACAAAATTCTTAAGGGGTTGGACAGGCTAGATGCAGGAAGATTGTTCCCGATGTTGGGGAAGTCCAGGACAAGGGGTCACAGCTTAAGAATAAGGGGGAAATCCTTTAAAACCGAGATGAGAAGAACTTTTTTCACACAGAGAGTGGTGAATCTCTGGAACTCTCTGCCACAGAGGGTAGTCGAGGCCAGTTCATTGGCTATATTTAAGAGGGAGTTAGATGTGGCCCTTGTGGCTAAGGGGATCAGAGGGTATGGAGAGAAGGCAGGTTCGGGATACTGAGTTGGATGATCAGCCATGATCATATTGAATGGCAGTGCAGGCTCGAAGGGCCGAATGGCCTACTCCTGCACCTAATTTCTATGTTTCTATGTTTCATGTCTACTGCCATTCAATCATGATTCTGTCTATCTCTCCCTCCTAACCCCATTCTCCTGCCTTCGCCCACTAACCTCTGACCTATACTAATCAAGAATCTATCTCTGCCTTAAAAATATTCACTGACTTGGCCTCCACAGCCTTCTGTGGCAAAGAATTACACAGATTCACCACCCTCTGACCAAAGATTGCCTCTGACTGCATCCTTTGTGATGCATTTCCCTCCTCTTCAATGCAAGCCCATCATGATTGGAAGAACCTCCTGCAATGTCTTTCCTCACTGCCCCAGCATAATCAAATACTCCCCACTTAATGCCACTTAGTTTCCCAATTTTAATCAGAGAATTTCAACCAATGCTTTCATATTATATTCTGGATTTATTCCATAAATCCCTCTGCTACTCTCCCTCCTCCTTAAGACATTTAATGCATTAAAAATATAACTGAACTTTTGGGACATTTGCCATAATATGTGGCTCAACACCAAATATCATTCATTATGCTCCTGTGGAACTTACTGGTAAGCAAGATGTCGGTCTTGCTAATAGTGCAGGTGTGTCTCTGTATGAATGAATGAATATTGTCACATGTGACTGTGACTTGTCATCTTCCTTGGTGAAATGCTACATGTTAAAGACATCATGCACAAAAGTTCTGTACATTTCCATGCATGCATGATATCACTCAGTTGTAACTCTTATTCCCTTCACTGAAAAAAATAATAGGGATTAGATGTTAGCACTCCAAGGTCATTAGGAATTGCCTTCAGTTTCATATCTAGAATTGTCATTGCTTCACTATAGTATGTTTAGATGAACAGATAATGCAAATGTAACTATCATTCAAACATTGCACTTAAAAATAGAAAACTTTCTTTTTAACCAAAATTGCAGTTGTGTGAAGCAGCTTGCCTTTGTGGTAGTACTATCATCTAACAAGTTGTAGCTACATACGCTGATGCCTCACTTTTTATTGAATATAAGTTACAGCAAGAGTAGGCCATGTGTCCTTGAAGCCTTCTCCAGCTTTGAGACAACCTGCTATTTTCAGGTATTATTTTCCTGTGTTATGTTGGATACAATGGATTTTTTGTTATTTACAGAAGGTCTGTGAAAGGGGGTGAGCGTAAAGTAGAGGAATGTAGTGTTCCTCTTTCAATAAAACTGCAATAAATTGTCTGGTCATTTATTGTTGTTTTTGACATCTGTGTATCATGTGCATGTGGTTTATCACAAAACAATACTACAAATACATTTCAAACATAATTCATTGGTTGTGAAGCATTTCAGTTGAAACAATTCAGTTCAAACAATTTCAGCAGAGCTGCATATTTAATATTTACTGAGGGATGTGTAATGCAAGTAGAAATCTGTTCAGCCGACCCTGCTCCAACATTCAGCATGGGAACAGGGCCTCTGACTCGACAAATAGGATGACCTCATATTTATCCATATTATTAAAAAATCTCCCATATACCTACCATTCCATCATTCTGCCAAAATCACTTTGGAACTTTTCTTCTTCCTCCTCAGGACACTCATCTTTATCCTGTCCACAGGATGCTATATTTAATTCCTACATCCAAATCAATGTATTGTGAATAGTTGGAGCACCAACAATGATCCTTCTGTTACTCTACTGACCACTGCTTGTAATTTTGAAAATTACCAATTCATTCCTTTGCTTCCTATCAGCCAGTCAGTTCTCTGTTAAATATAAGCACCTTATATTTAATCCCATCTGCTTTTATTTTGCACATTATTTTCATACATGGGCCTCATCAAAAGAATACTTTCTGAAAGTCCAAATATTTGACATTCACTGGTTTTCCCTTATTTATTCTGCTTGTCACATCCTCTCAAAACTCCAGTAGATTTGTTAAGCATGATTTATCTTCCACAAATCCATGGTGGCAACATCTGATCCTGTCATTCTTTTCCAAGTTCTCTGCTATTCCATATTTTATTATGAGCTCTACCTTTTTTCCTGCCACTAGTGTCAGGCTCAACTGGTATAAAATTCCCTGTTTTCTCTTTACCTGATTTTTTTTTTTTTTTTTTTTTTTTTTTTTTTTGCATCGCGATTATGTTAGATATCCTTCAATCATTGGAACTGTAGAGTCTGATGAATGTTGGAAAATGCCACTGATACATCCTCTTTATAGAGCCACTTCCTTAAGTACTATACAAATCAAACTGTTGTGCCTTGGGAATCTATTGGTCTTTAATCCAATTTCCTCGCATCATTTCCCTATTAATACATTTAATTTAGTTCCCCTTGCTGTGTTTCCCAATATTCCTGGGGTGTTATTTGTAACCTCCTTTATAAAGATATAATTTAATTAATTTGTGAAGACAGAAGTATGCCATTTCTTTATTCCCTATTACAAGTTCTCCTATTTCTGGGTGTAATAGACTCCTCATTTCTTTCACTAATATTTTTCTCCTTGCATCTCTGTGAAAGTCTTTATATCAGAGTTTTAAGTAATCTGTAAGCTTTGCTTTCATACTTTATTTTTTACCTTCCTAACCAATCATTGTGTTGAATTCTAAACGGCTCAAAAGCCTGCAAATTTTTCTGGAAAATAATATTCTGATTAAAATAATTATTTAAAAGTTCAGGTCAAATAATTGTGTTCAGAGTGTCATATGGCACAGAAACAGATCCTGTTAGCCCACCATGTCCACATTGACCTTCAATACCCATCTATACTAATTTGATTTACCAACACTAGATTCATAGTCCTCTATTCTTGGGTGATTGAAGTGCTTATCCAAATATTGTGATAGTACCTGCCTCTACTACTTTCACAGACAATGCGTTCCAGATGCAAACTTTTTATTGATGAAACTATTCCTGCACAGATGCCTTCTGAACCTCATACTCCTCACCTTAAACGTGTGGCCTCTGATCTTGGTCACCTCTGTCACGGGGCAAAACTAACATAGTGTCCACCAAATGTCATAATTTTCTATACCCCCCCCCCCCCAAGCTTCCTTTGGTCCAAGGAAAACACATCCAGTGTGTCCTCCAACTGAAACATTCAGCCCAGGCAAAATCCCCTCTACACCTTCTCCAGAGCAATCACATCATATGGTGTTGTGACCAGAATTGCACACTGTATTCCAGCAATGGCTTGACCAATGTTTTATCAAGTTATATCAAGACTTCCCTGCACTTGTTGTCTATGCCCTGGCTAAAAGTGCAAACATCCCCCTATGCCCCTTTCACCATTCTACCTATCTGCACCTTGGACTTGTACACCAAGGCTCCTCTGTTTCTCAATACTCCCTGGCCCTTGCCATTCACTGTGTATGCCCTTCCCTGAGTAGACTCCCCAAAATGCATCATTTGCTGATATGTATATAAAATGGCAGTTTTATAAATATCTACCAGCATTTATTTGCAACTGAAAATCTTTTAGTGCATTTTTAGTGACTAGTAGTTCCCATACATGAGAACAATTTACAAATGTGACTGAACAATCGATTTGTTTTAATTCATTGACATAAATGATAATCACAAATTCAAGTTTGCTCAATTTTTAGGTTTTGGCATATATTCAGGACTAGAAAAATGAAATTAAATGCTAATGTTCAACCAAACTTTCTCTTAAAGAGGTAAGAACTGCAGTGTACAGTTTTTTTCTGTCATACCATAGAAACAAATGAGATCATTCTTATTCCTTAAATTCAACATATTCATTCTACTTTACATCCTTCCCCTTTCATAGTCATTTTTTTCTCTGAATGAGTGAACTTGTGTTAATGTTATCAATCAGATGCATCACTAACTTTGATATTTAAGATAATGTATTGCTGCAGCTTCAATGAAATGACACTGGCATATGTGTGTTGAAAATGTTTCTGAATTGTTCTGATTTTTATTTTTCAGATTGTTTCCTCAGTAGAATACTGTCATCAGAAGTGTATTGTACATAGAGATCTTAAGGTACCTGATACTGAAAGGAATTTTCTGATTCTGTTGTATTTTTAACAGCTGCTTCAGTTTAAGGTTTTGTTCATTCATGAATTCATTGGTATTGTAAAAAATGACAAAGGTAATCATTCGACGCTTCCATTTTTTTAGGCAGAAAATTTGCTTCTCGATGCAGACATGAATATAAAAATAGCAGATTTTGGCTTTAGCAATGAATTTACAATTGGTAGCAAATTAGACACATTTTGTGGAAGTCCACCCTATGCAGCGCCAGAACTTTTCCAAGGAAAGAAGTACGATGGCCCAGAAGTGGATGTCTGGAGTCTCGGCGTCATCCTTTACACGTTAGTTAGTGGATCTTTACCTTTTGATGGCCAGAATTTAAAGGTAACTTGTGTCTCTCTTTTTTGTCTTTTACGTTGGATTGTATAAAATCTACAATACAGAATACCCTTACTTGTTATCAGCCATACTGACTTTATTGCTCTGTTTGAGCTCCCATCCTTCCACTTCTAATCTATTGTAATAGAATATTCTATTCCTTCCCCCTTCACATGCTTATCCTGATTTCCCCTTAAATCACCTGAACTATTCCGTCATTTCCATGTTCTTCTCTTTGGGTAACATTTCTTTTGAAAAGGTTATTCGATTACTCGATGACTGTCTCATATTGCCATCCCATCAGTTCGCTGTAATCCACAAGTGGATCCACCATATCAGCTCTTGTTAAACATGTCGCAGCTTGAGCACAACGTTGGTAAAGTCCCATGTTGCTAGATCTAAAACAGCTTTGTTTTAGCCTTTCGAAGGTACATGAAAATATAATATCATTGGAAGGCCCTCACTTTTCAGTTATTCCATTATCCCCTCCACCCCTCTTCCCCGTAATGATTGAGGATGTTTCTCTACTCTGACGTACCTCTTAAGATGAAGGATAAATTGAAAGTACCACTCTTCAGTTAATACCATTGTGATCAGACTGCCCTTGGCCTTGGCACTTCGTACAATCTTATGCGGTTCATGGTGTAGCATCACCTTTTGTTGCAAGTTACTTTGTATTTTAATGATCTATGTTTTTACTTGAGGTAATTTTGCTTACTGGCTTGGCAGCAGTCTTACTACTACAGTTACTTGCCGAGTAGAATATCATAAAATAGAGACATTGATTTTGAGTCCAATAATGTTTAAAATGTATTGATTTGGCATTTTTTTTAATTGGCACCAATGCAGAAAGCACTCTCGTAAAATGTCCTTTGGTGCTTGTGCACAAAATTTATAGGGCTTACATGGCACAAGTTTATTTCACTGACCTTGATGCTGGAGCCCACAACTACAGCTCCACCGTGCTCACAGTAAGTAAATGTGAGTAAGATTAAAAATATAATGGAGTGGTGTTTCATTTCATCAGTTTAATAAAATTAGTAAAATAAAATCAGCTCCCTATTTATCCCCGACTTCCCATTACATCCACCTAAAAAACAATGGATGCATTGGTACTACTTCTTGCATCATTGTGGAAGTTGACAATTTGATCATCTTTGCTTATTAATTTTCACCCCACTCTAGAATTTGCTTGAGCCATTTCTCTCCCTTCTCTGTCTCCATCTCAGGAGACAAATTATCCACTAAAATCTGCTATAAACTCGCTGTCTCCTACAGCCTCCTAAACTGCACTACTTCACATCCTTCTCTTAGATACCATTCTTGTTGCCCAGTTTCTCTGCCCCCACCAACCCTCCCCTTTTTCCTTTGACCCACCTCAGGTTCACATTTTTAAAAAAAATAAACATTTCCAATAGTCTCCTCTTGCTCTCCTCATCACCTACTGTCAACCCCCTTCCCCTCCTGGTTCCATCCACCCTGTACATGTAGATTGTATTCACTGACTCCCCCTCCACTATCTTGTTCTGGTTTTATCTGTTCTTCACCTCTCCCTAATGATTTCCATTATCACCTTACATCAGATTCTGGCATTGGCAGCCTTCACGTTACTGTTTATCACCTCCCATCTGTCTCCATCTTCACTCTTCCCCTACCTGGCTACATTCAAAAATGTGTCTCTGCCTTCTCTGTAACCCACTGACATCAGTCTTCCAACTCCCGCCCTGCCCTTCCTTACTGGCTACATCTGCCTGCCTGTCATCCAGCACCTCAATCCACCAATCATTTTCTGATTCCAATCTCACCCTCTCTCTCTCTCTCCACCTTATACAAGTTATCTTCCCTTTCCACTCTCATGCTGATGCAGGGTTTCAACCTGAAGCATCAACAGTTGTGCTCAACACCATGCCCTTCGTTTTTAATACAATGGCTTGACTTGGTAGCATACTAAAAACACTTTGAAAATGCTGGAATCCATTAGTAAAATAGTAACTGGTTACTTACAAAATTATGTTCAACCATTCAACACAATTTTATGCCAAGTAAATCATTTTGAGAAATCTAAACCTTTTAATTTTTTAACTAGTGGTGTAAATAGAAGGAAAATAAATCGACGGGTTATTCGGTTTAAAGGCATTCTTTGATTCTTGTCTCAGTAAATTCAGTACTTTTTGACCCAAACATTTGAGGACTTAATTCTGTCTCATGGTCCAGGAAAGGTGCTATGATTTTTATTTGTTCCCTCCCTCCAGGAATTAAGGGAAAGGGTGCTGCGAGGAAAATACCGTATTCCTTTTTATATGTCAACCGACTGTGAAAACCTGCTCAAAAAACTTCTGGTATTAAATCCTGCCAAACGGGGCAGTTTGGAAGTAAGTGAGACCCTTTAGAATTTGTGAAGCTTACATTTTTGTTAATGGTTAATGTGGTTTTTAATTACTAATTTTTCCACTTTTACTCCAAAAATTATTTATATCGTTTTTGAAAGTTAATAAAGTTTACCGCTGGCAAACTTACTTAAATGTCGAGATTTTTTTTGGAAACAGCAAATTATGAAGGATCGATGGATGAATGTTGGTTTTGAGGAGGAGGAATTGAAACCATACGGTGAACCAGAACCTGACTATAGTGATTCCAATAGAATAGGTAAATCTTTTAATATTGCTTGAATGATGGGGGTTTGGTCTGCTGATCAATTGAAGTGAATTACAATTGTAACAATTACTGTCCTTGGTTTATATTCACTTTTTCTATAATAAACACATTGAAAATCAGTAAAAAGGTCTTACTATTTGTTCATTGTAATATGTTGTAGGATTTCCTCAGGCTTAGAATGAGCACAGAGATTTAATTTGCTGCAGACATGTGGTTATGATGAGAATATTGCTTTGAGTGTGTTTAAACAAAATATATATTTTTAGATTGTAATTTTTGTTTTGATATTTACAGAAACTATGATTACGATGGGCTTCCCAAGAGATGAAATTACTCAGTCCCTTGTGGGACAGAAGTATGATGAAGTCATGGCCTGTTATCTATTATTAGGCAGGAAACCTCCAGAGGTAAGTTTCATAATAAATTATTACCAAGCCAGAAATAGGTCTGCGTAATGCAGATTATGGGGATATACACATGCATGGATTTTCTCCATTGCTGCCCTTGAACAGTGCAACAGTGGTTTCCCTATTGAAAGGGCTGCTGCATTGTTTCATCTCCTGTGTATCACTATATAAAACTGATCAGCATTTTGACTTTCCACTGGACTAGAACCTATCTTAAAAAGCAATAGTTTTTTCTATCCTTTACTCTATATAAATATTATTTTTTTTTTTAAATATTTTTATTAGAAGCAATGTACAATAATATAAAGCATGGATAACATAATACATTTCATGTACAACTTCTTGTTTTAAATTTAGTAGTAAAAAAAGTAACAAAAGCAAAAAAAAGAGAAAAGAGAATGTTAAATAAAGTAGTGATATTGATAGTTCATGAAAAAATAGAGAGAAAGAGCCCATAAAAAAGTAAAGCCCGGGAGAAAAAACAAAAGTGAGAGATGGAACAAAAAAAAAGGATAGAGAAGAAGAAAAAAAAATTAAATAACAAAATTAAAAGGGATATACCTGCTTCGTATCTTTACACACCCCTCACCCGGTTCTGAAAGTTAATTTCTAAGGTAATGTTGCACCATATGCTTATAATGTCGATAAAGGGAGACCAAATCTTTAAGAATTGCTTGAATGATGGGGGTTTGGTCTGCTGATCAACTGAAGTGAATTACAATTGTAACAATTACTGTCCTTGGTTTATATTCACTTTTTCTATAATAAACACATTGAACATGAGTAAAAAGGTCTTACTATTTGTTCATTGTAATATGTTTAAGAATTGGTCTGATTTACCTGATGGAATATTTTTTTAAATGGCATAATTTCCAGCTTCAAAATATTTAGGCTGAGAAAATTAATTGAGAATTGTATTGTTCTGTTTCAGTACACAAGACAAAACTCTCTTGACTCCAGTAACAAAGGAAAAAGCGCTCTTCAGTTTTGTTCTGTCATTCAATAAAATAATTGGTTGTTACTATCATTCGTTCTGGGGTTTTAAATTAATATTTGCCCTTGGGCTAATTGCTATTTGTAGGGAAGAGCTCAACATAAATAGCACCACTTGCATATGTCTCCTAACATCAACCTGACAGTTCTGGTGACCCTTGCGTCAGTGATAGAGACATTGTTGGATAGATTCTGAAGGACAAGATTTACGTTCACATGGAAAGGCAGGGACTGATTCAGAGGAGTCAGCAGGGTTTTATGCAGCGGAGATCATGCCTCACAATCTAAGTTTTTTGAAGAGATAACTTAGAAAGCTGATGAAGGCAGGACATGACTTGCATGTAAGGCTTCAACAAGGTGCTGCACGGTAGGCTGGTCCAATGGGTTCAGGCTCAAAGAAACCTAAGCGTGTTAGCAAACTCATCCAAAATACGCGTGGCGACAGGCAGTAGAGGTTAAGAGTGAATATGTTTTGTTTTTTTACAGAAAGCCTGCCACAAGTATATTACAGGGATTGGTCTTGTTTTTAATATGTATAATATAATATTGGGCAGTACAGTGGCACACCTGTAGAGTTGCTGCCATACAGTGCCAGAGACCCGGGTTTGATCGTGGGTGTGCTGTCTGTCTGGAGTTTATACGTTCTCCCTGTGACCACTAGGGTTTTCTCCCAGTGCTCAGGTTTCCTCCCACACTCCAGACACACAGGTTTGTAGGTTAATTGGCGTCTGTAAATTTTAAATTGTTCCCAGTGGGTAGGATAGTGCTAGAGTACAGAGTGATCGCTGGTTGCTGTGGACACAGTGGAGAATTAAAGTGGCCAGTGAAGGAATGGTGGGGTAGTCCTGCCCACCGAACACTGATGCCCCGCAAAACTCACTCAATATGCATTTGGTTTCTCCAGTGTGTAGGAGACCATATTGGAGTGAAATCTGCATTAGCAGTAGGGCAATAGAGTGAAGAAAACATTTTCGATGTTGCAAGTGAAAAATACAAAGCTGGAATAGTGGTTTATATGATATTGTTCAATTCAGTGTTGAGTCTGGTTGGTTCAATGCTGACTGGGATGATAAGGAGTTGTTGGGCATTGTTGAGACAGTGCAAGAAGCCAATTAGAGGATAGTTGGAGTGGGCTGAAGAATCGATCTGACAATTCAACGGTGAACAGTGGTACTGTTTTCGATATAAATGATCACATAACTTTTTTTGAGACAAAGCAGGGGAAAGTTTCAAATATTATCAACATTTGTTACACTAAAACATGTTTTGAGATAGATTGGTAATCTATCTCATTTCTATTTGTGTATCCTTTATTTTCACAACTTGTTCTGCAATTATTTGTCCTTCATATGTGCAGTGAGGACACTTGCAGCAATTTTTCATTGATGAAAACTCCACAATCCACACTATTTGGGAAGTATTGACCCATGCGTTTAAAATTAACGTCAGATTGCTTGGAATGATGGAAACAGTGAAGATTTAATGATAAATGTTTTATCTTAATACAGTGAAAACAAATAAAGATTTAAGGTTTCAAAACTTATTTTTAACAACATTTCTGTTCCAACTTCCAGTTTGAAGGCAGCGAATCTGTATCCAGTAGTAACCTGTGTCAAAGGTCGCGACCCAATAGCGATCTCAACAACAGCTCCACGCAGTCCCCTGCACATTCGAAGGTCCAGCGCAGTACATCAGCGAATCAGAAACAACGACGGTTTAGTGATCATGGTGAGGATGACATTCAAACATGTAATGTAACATGGCACATTTCAACTTTGAGTGTGCGGCACCTTAGTGTGCTGTTCTGGAGCAAACCTTAATTTCATCCAGTTATTTGTTTCAGAGTATTTTGCATTCTTAATCGACTAAGTTCATCATTTTTGGTTGTGTATTCAAATTTGACAGTTGAAGTTTTTCCTCTTGCAATGCTTTTCCAAAATAATTCCTTCACCATCTATCAGTTCCTGCTGGATTGCAGATGTGGAACTTCTAATTTTAATTGAATCACTACAGCCTGATAAAACTTAATTACCAGTAATATTTACTCTCTGTGAGGCATTAATTTTTGAACAATAATGTTTCTCTTGCAGGCTTTATTAACCCACGTCACTAACAGATAAAAACCCAAATTGGTTCAAACTTTAGTGTTCCATTCGACCACTTGTTCATATCTGATTACACATAATTTAAATTTGTAGACAGTATATTGTCTCTCCCTGTGTTGCTAGACATTTACCTGAAGTTTTAATTGAATATTTGTATCATGGAATGTTGTTTAGGAAGGATATTTAATTGTTAAATAATTGAAATTAAATAACATCCTTTTTAAAAAATAAGAAAATAAAAAAAAATGTATGTAGTTGGGGGGGAATCAAATGGGAATAAATATACAGATACTCTCCGATTTATGATGCTTCGACTTGCAATATTTTGACTTTACGATGGTGCAAATGCTGGGCAACGGCAGCGAGCCGCAGCTCACTTCCAGTCGCTTGATCAAATTGTATTAAATGTATTTTCAACTAAGGATATTTGCGATTTACGATGGGTTTATCGGAACGTAACCCCATCGTAGGTCGAGGAGCAGCTGTAAATGAACATTCTTATCAGATTAGATTGCATTATTTTGTTAAGATTTTGTTTTGCAAACAAGATTTGGGTGTTAGAAGTAAATTTTAGGATAATAGATTTTAAAACCATTTCTTTCAAGCAAAAAATTAGAAATCTGAAATGCACAACAATCCCAATTCAGCATCTAATAGAGATTCTGGTTAAATAAACCATACAAGAAGAACGTGAATGTTTATTTTTCCAGAAGCTAGTTGGCTTGCTGTTACACATTCCCATTTTGATAGTATTTGCAAAGTTCATGCTTTCATGATTTATTCTTTATATGTTTTATTTTTAATGTGGCTGGAAATCTACTAATTGTTTTGTTCTTTAAAGGGTTTAAGCATTTATAGGTGCTGGTTGGTCATTATAAAGTTGCTGGAGAAATCTTTATAACACTCAGTTTCTAAGGGAATATTTTCTATGACACATTAATTCAATTTTAAAAATTCCAGCCATATGTTTAGTCTGTTAAACAAAAAGCATGTGCTTTATTTTTATTACAGACTAATTAACTCTAATCTTTATCAGCTATCTTATGTCTGTCATATTTCTAAATGTAAATTGCAAGAGGTATTACATCAGTCAATTGGTTATTGTGATTTATTCTTATTTTTATTCAAAATTAATATACTTAAATTGGAATAAAGACAAAAGCAATACAGCAATTACACCCCATCTGTGTGTTTTCGCTTTGAGAGGCCTAGAGAGGATGTGGAAAGGATGTTCCCTGCAATGGGAGAATCTTGGACCGGGGGGCACAGTCTCAGAATACCTATCGAATGGAGATGAGGATGAATTTCTTTACTCAGAGGGTGGTGAATCTGGAATTAATTGCCACAAATGGCTGTGGATGCCAAGTCATTGGGTATTTTTGAAACGGAGATTAGTAAGGGCATCAAAGGTATAGGGAGAAGGCAGGAGAATGGGATTGAGAGCAAAAAATAGACAAGCCAGGATTGAAAAGCTGAGCAGACTTGATGGGCCAAATGGCCTAATTCTGCTCCTATGTCTTATGATCTTATAAAGAAATCAACGAAATAAATAAATAAAGGCAAATAAATAAGTAAATTAATAACAAAGTGAAAAGATGACAAAATATGAAATTTCAAAAGCACCTTTGGACAATAGAGAGCAGTAAAACAGCTGTTGGGTGAAGGACAGGATAATACACCTGGTGAAAGCTTATTGTTTATGAAGTATTTTAAATAATTGATCTTTGGCCTTTTGTGTGTTTCTGATTTTCATGATTGAATCAAACTTTAGACACATCATTAGTTTGTGACTAGTTCCTCTGACTCATACATAAAGCATCAGTTCACAAGAACAAAAAGAGAAAGCTTTAGTCAGACGAAAAAATAATTGAGTAGTACATTTTTAGGTCAATTATTATAACAGTTAAAAGCTTTATAAAGATTCTAAATATAAGATGCCTTTATCACAGTTTGGCTGTTCAATATATTTATCTGCCCATCATCTGTTTTCTATGGTAATTTTTTTTTAATTTGAGGTGAAATCGAGAGATCCTGTGAAATTGGCTCTTGCAATGTTTACCTTCCACGGCTAACTCATCCCTTCATAATGGTGCTTATTATGCTTGCTATCGGTTGTCCAGTCATATTCACTTGCTTGAGCTTTAAAATATTTCGGCTTTAAAAAAAAAAACTTGGAATTTTACACAATTGCAGTTTAACTAATTTTTGTTGCCGTATTTTCCGGTTTTACAGCTGGTCCATCAATCTCATCTGCTGTGTCATACACCAAACGACCTCAAGCAAACAGCGTAGAAAGTGACCAGAAGGAAGAGTGGGACAAAGACATTGCTCGCAAATTAAGTAGCACCACTGTAGGTTCCAAGGGGGATGTCCCTGCCAGCCCACTTTCAGGTCTAGAAAGGAAGAAATCCTCAACAGGGCCCAATGTAAGCAGCAAATTAATTTGATTGAGTTGTTTGTTGCATTTCTTTGTTCCAAGCAGCTTTGCCTTTCTAATGCTGTTAATGAACAAATCGTGCACTGTTAATTAAAACAGATGTCTAGGTGTGAAATGAATGCAAAATTCCTCTTTCCCTCCTGTTCACTGTGTGTTTATAATAGGGGTGTAGTCTATTGGGAGAAATTCTTGGACTTGTATCATGTTCACTGCTTTCTACCCCTCTCAATGTTATTGTCACATTATTTGAAATGATGGCGCTGATGTTCATACTTAATATCCAGTCAACAGGTAACAAACGTTAGCCTCCACAGTTGAAGACCATTTACAGTTCTGCAGAAAAGCTCATGTACAGACTGAAAGTAATAAGCATGTGCTATACATGAGAAGTTTTATTCTGGTAATTTTCTGCTCAATAGTGCAGAGTGAGAATGGGATAAATGCAGGTCACCCAGAATGAAAGGTTAATGAAAGTTCCAGGTATAAGTTTAATATTAGCTGGAACGTAACTAATACAGTGGCCTCCATTATGTTTGGGACAAAGACCCATCATTTATTTATTTGCCTCTGTACACCACAATTTGAAATATGTAACAGAAAAAAATCACATGTGGTTAAAGTGCGCATTGTCAGATTTTAATAAAGGCCATTTTTATACTTTTTGGTTTCACCATGTAGAAATTGCAGCAGTTTTTATACATAGTCCCCCCCATTTCAGGGCACCATAATGTTTGGGATGCAGCAATCTCATGTAAATGAAAGTGTTTAGTATTTTGTTGCATATCCTTTGCATGCATTGACTGCTTGAAGTCTGTGATTCATGGACATCACCACTTGCTGGGTGTCTTCTCTGGTGATGCTCTGCCAGGCCTGTATTGCAGCCATCTTTAGTTTATGTTTGTTTTGGGGGCTAGTCCCCTTCAGTGTTCTCTTCAGCATATAAAAGGCATGCTCAATTGGGTTCAGATTGGGTGATTGACTTGGCCACTCAAGAATTACCATTTTTTAGCTTTGAAAAACTCCTTTCTTGCTTTAGCAGTATGTTTTGGATCATTGTCTTGCTGTAGAATAAACCACCGGCCAATGTGTTTTGAGGCATTTGTTTGAACTTGAGTAGATAGGATGTGTCTATACACTTCAGAATTCATTATGCTACTACCATCAGCAGATGTATGACCAATGAAGATAAGTGAGCCAGTACCTTCAGCAGCCATACGTGCCCAGCCATAACACACCTACCACCATTTTTCACAGATGAGGTGGTATGCTTTGGATCTTTGGCAATTCCTTCTCTCCTCCATACCTTGCTCTTGCCATCACTCTAATATAAGCTAATCTTCATCTCGTCTGTCCACAAGACCTTTTTCCAGAACTGTGGTTGCTCTTTTAAGTACTTCTTGGCAAACTGTAACCTGGCCATCCTATTTTTGCGGCTAACCAGTGGTTTGCATCTTGCAGTGTAGCCTCTGTATTTCTGTTCATTAAGTCTTCTGCGGACAGTTGTCATTGACAAATCCACACCTGACTCCTGAAGAGTGTTTCTGATCTGTCGGACAGGTGCTTGGGAATGTTTCTTTATTATAGAGAGAATTCTTCTGTCATCAGCTGTGGAGGTCTTCCTTGGCCTGCCAGTCTCTTTGTGATCAGTAAGCCCACCTGTGCTCTCATTCTTCTTAATGATGTTCCAAACAGTTGATTTTGGTAAGCCTAATGTTTGGCTGATGTCTCTAACAGTTTTATTCTTGTTTCTCAGTCTCATAATGGCTTCTTTAACTTTCATTGGCACAACTTTGGTCCTCATGTTGATAAACAGCAATAAAAGTTTCCAAAGGTGATGAGAAGAGCTCTCTTGTACCTGCATTAAGGAGGCATTTAAACACACCTGAGAAATTACAAATGCCTGTGAAGCCATGTGTCCCAAATATTTTGGAGCCCTGAAATGGGGGGACTATGTATAAGCACAGCTGTAATTTCTACATGGTGAAACCAAAATGTATTAAAATGGACTTTAATGAAATCTGACAATGTGCCCTGTAACCACATGTGAGTTTTTCTATTACACATCTCAAATTGTGGAGTACAGGCAAATAAATAAATGATGGGCCTTTGTCCCAAACATTATGGAAGGCTCTGTAAGTGGATTTTACTTGGAATTGATGTGAGGTACCAAAGTGAAAGAGTCCTTAAATGAGCCTTTTTATTTTGACAAAAATAGAATGTTACTTATGTAAAGTAGTAAATATAACCAATAATCAAGCATATTTAGTAGCTAGAACAAAATTATAAAACGTGACTGTTAGTCTAATAGCTGTATTGATTATTTATTTCTAAGCACTTTTATTATGTACAATATCTGGAAAATTATGAAAATGGTGACATTTCTGTTACATTTAAAATTGTAAAAATCTGAATCTAAATTTCTGAATATTTTTGTGAAACTGTGCCTATCTGATAATACTTCATTTCTTATGTCAGAACAACATGGTTCCTGGTATGACGAGAAGAAACACTTATGTATGTGAACGATCCACTGGAGATCGATATTCTGCTGTGCAGAATGGAAAAGACAGCAGGTGAGAATCCATAACAAAACAATATTGTCAGATCTCGGTGATTTTCTCAAAATTAAAGCAAGTATGGAGCTATAAAGAGCTAATAAAAATCATAACGAGTGTAGCAGTTATGCATTAATCAAAAATAAATTAGCGCAAAATGTGTACTTTGGGAAACAAAAGCAGATATTCAACTGAACAAGGCCATTATTGGAATGTACACGGTAAGTAACATATTAAATTTGAAGAAGATCCTGTAAGGAATAATGTTGATGAGATAAAAATTGTTTAGAGTCTACTTATGTTGGCAATAGGTGATTAAGAATCAAGAGCAATATTTTTCCATACACAAATTAAAGTGTTATTAAATACCACCAATATTTGTTCCATAAAACTGATCTAATTCTCATATTTACTTATTTATTTTGCTTTTAATTTGTTTTCTAAATGTTTAAATGATGCCTGTGTTTGTTCATTGGAGGAAATAATTTGGTGCTAATATTATTATAATTTTAACTCTTCCCATCTTTGACAGCATATGAGAATGTGTTTGGGCAATGCTATAAAGTTAGAATGAGATTCAAATCCATATTAATCACAAAATGGAGCAGAAGATAAACTTGGACATTCATAATGGCATAGTGCAATGCAAAATGCACGATTTGGTGTTATATTGAGACAACAAGGATGTTAAATTTCATTTTGTTTAGCTCTCGTCTTTTAATGCAAAATAAATTAGCATTCTGCACAGCTAACAGAAATGTAACCATTAGGAAATGATGTGCACTGGCGTGCTGGGAAGAGATAGACTAGATGAGATGCCATCAGAAAAGAAAGGTTGCAGTTGAAAACATGAATGATAATTAATTGGGGACAGTCAGCACATTAATAATATTGAGAACTCCATTTTTTTTTTCAAATAAAATAATAACTGCATAAAAGAAAGAGAATTGATGTTCTGTTTGCCGATTTTCTTTGGGCATTTGCTGGCACATAGCTGATAAAGTTAAGATCCTAGTTTTTAAAAAAATTACCTCATGGTAAAGATTTTGCATAAAGGAGAGCAAGTGCATGCTGTTGATAGAATGCGTCTTGAATTACCTGAATGTAAATAGTAGTTTCCATGGCAATCTATTATTGCCAGGGATCTTCTATTATAAATAGGCTCAGTTTCAAAACTTGCAATAACGGGATAACTTGGCAGGGTAGTACAGGTGCACAACCTTTTATCCGAAAGCCTTGGGACCAGACACTTGTCGGATTTCGGACATTTTCGGATTTCCGAATGGAAGATTTTTAGTGTAGATTAGGTAGGTAGCGCGGGCGGCTTGAAAAGTCTGTAGCGACTGCCTCCTCCCCGGAGACCGGGGAATCATTGTAAATCTTGCATAAATGTTATTGTTTGGAGGGATTTTATATTAAGGGGTAAACTTTAGACTGGTCGGCGAGTTTCAAAAACTTGCGAGGCAAATAACGGCAGCCCCAGCTCCGCGAACTTGGCAGGGAGCTTAGTAAGTTTGGTCAGATAACGCCGCTGACTCAGATGTGGAGCTGGGGGCGTCTGTGTTTTTGGAGCGCCCTCATGGGTAGAGTTGCCGGGTCGGAGCAGAGGCGATTGAGTTACAGCGCTGCGGAGCTCTTGCCCCGGTGAGACCGCTGAAAGATTTTAAAGTTTACAATTTTGTGGGGGTTTAAGTGTCTCCCCGGTCTGCGGGGAGGAGGCAGCCGCGACAGTAGTACAGACCTGGGTTGACCGTGGGTCGTTTCGGGTCAAGTTTGGCGCCAAACGTGAGCTTTGGTGCGCAGACGACATCCTGGAAAAAATGGCCGGTTTTCGGAGTTTTTCGGTTTCCGGAACACCGGATAAAAGGTTGTGCACCTGTAGTTTGGTCAGATAACTGTCAGATGAGGACTGTGTTTGCATGAGAGAGGGTGCAGAGGCGATTGATTAGGATCTTGCCTGAGATGAAAGATTTCAATTTTGTGGGGGATGTAGATGGGCTATTTATTTTCCTTGGAATGGAAGAGACTGACAGAGATGTAGGTAAGGAACAAAGACAGGGTAGATGGTAGTCAACATGTCGGCACTGACTGGTCTAATATTAGAGGACATGCGTTCCGATAAGAGTTTTAGAGGGAATCTGAGGAAGAAATCTGTCACCCAGTGGATAGATGGAATTTGGAATGCCCAACCTTAATAGATGGTAGAGGTCGATGGTCTCTCAACATTTAAAAAGTACCAAAATAAGCATTTGGTTCTGTGAAACATAGAAGGCAACAGACCAAAGGTGGGTACATTGGATTAGTTTAAAACTTTGATGGTCAACATGGGCTTGATATGCCAAAGCACCCGATTCACTGTTGCATGGCTGTATGAAAATTAACCAGAGAATTATAAAATGTTTCGTATGTAGAGAAAATATTTTTTGCATTAAATGTTAACATTTTGAAGATGCAGATAAATGGAGGTTACGTAAAGGCAACCATTTAGGATTGCCCTTAGTTTCCATACTGTATGACCCTTTACAGCGCCTTTTAGTATAATGTAGATAATGGTTAGAAACAAGAGTTTTTTAAAGCACCAAATGTGTAATTGGCCCATTTAAAATACAGGTATAAGCGAAATGTCTTTCTAGAAATGAGATAAAATTAAAATGTGTTACATCATGTTTCAGTGCCCACATTTTGATAGAATATATAGTTTATGCTGTAGGTTACTAAACAAATCAATCTCGGTCCACTACTCTTATCCTTGTGTAGGGCTTTTGTTGGGACCATGGGTAGTATGTACGAGGACCACAGAGTATGTTTTTTTTTTTAATTTCTTGACCCGGGTATTTTCTGTTCCATTTTGGCCTCTATCTGTCTTTTGCCTAAACCCATAAACCTAATTGAAATGTCTGCTTGTGCAAGCAGTACTTCCACATCCATCGCAAGTCCTGCAGGATCTTCTGGGCTACCTTCAGCACGGCCTCGACACCAGAAATCAATGTCAGCTTCTGGTCATCCAATTAAGGTCACTTTGCCTTCCATAGAAGATGGGAGTGAAGGTTATCGGCCCAGGTAAATATTTACAAGATTCCAAACATAGAACATTCCAGCAAAATGAGAAACTAACTTAAGAAAGGGTGGTACGGTGTTGCAGCGGTAGAGCTGCGGCCGTACAGCGCCAGAGGCAGAGGTTCGATCCCTGGGTGCTCCGGTTTCCTCCCACGCTCCAAAGATGTTCAGGTTTGTAGGCTAATTGGCTTGGTATAATTGTAAAATTGTCCTTCGTGGGTGTGGGATAGTGTTAGTGTGCGGAGATCGCTGTTCAGCACGGACTCAGTGGGCCAAAGGGCTTGTTTCGGTGCTGCATCTCTAAACTAAACTAAATGTGAGCACTTTGGCATTGTGGATTTTTAAAAATCATCTGCTCTGATATTTTCTTATTTGAGATTTATAGCTTGCACGGTTTTTTCCAATTGAAGTTGCAAATGGAGTTAAAAAATACGGGGAAAAGCTCTTCCAAGTATAGTTTAAAATAAAATTCAAATTCATGCCCATATGCTGACTACCTTTGAGATTGGAATACATTTTTATTCAGCAAATAATGTTTTTTTAAAGTTAATAATTTAATATGGTTTCTCTTTAGTTGTGGCTTCATTCTGGCATCCACATATAACTAAATTATTGATATCCCTTTTCTCTCTGTATATAACAGAACAAGGAGGAAATCAAAACAGATTTCCTAGAAATATTTATATTCTTTGGAGAGAAAAAAAGGAGTTAATATTTCAAGTTCATGATATTTCAACGTAGCAAAATACTTATTCACAGATATTACTAATTGTGAATCAGCAGTGAAGAAAAATAATAAAGACAATTATTTAGTTCTTGTATTTGTTTCCCACATGGTATTAATGTAAATGAGGCTTTGCTTTACTTGCATGGACTTTAAATGTGGAACAAAAGTAGTAAGTTTAACAAAAATTCTTTATGGACCAGTTAACAGCCCATCACACTTAATTGTAAAGCTTATCTTTTTGAACAAATTTAAACCACATTTTTACATTGTTTTTAAGGCTTTATGGTGGTTGTAGGTTAATTGGCTTCAGTAAAAAATATACATTGTCCCTAGTGTATAGGATAGTGTACAGGGGGGGGGGGGGGAGGGATGGAATCACTGGTCCGCATGGACTTGGTGGGCCGAAGAGCCTGTTTCCGTGCTGCATAACTAAACTAAACTGCATAACAAATGCAGAGAAAGTATGTTGAACAATGGAACATTGTTCATCAAACCGTGTTTGTCAAATAATGAAAGGCAATCCTTTAGGATCACACAATAGATTACAACTAGTCTTGTATGTTCTTTTTTCCTAACTCAGCTCTGGAGCCCAAAGGGTACCTGCTGCGTCCCCGTCTGCACATAGTATTAGCACTACAACTCCCGATCGAACACGCTTCCCTCGAGGTAGCTCTAGCCGAAGCACTTTTCACGGTGGCCAGTTACGGGAACGGCACACTGCAACGTACAATGGACCACCAGCTTCACCAACACTGTCACATGACACTGGTGCCCTGTCTCAAGCTCGAAGAGGAACTTCAACCGGTATAATAAGCAAGATCACATCCAAATTTGCCCGCAGGTAGGTTGTCAATTGTTTCAACATGTTAATAGTCATTTTATGTTTAAGATATAGGAAACAAAAAAATGGTAACAACCCCTCAAGCACAACCCGCTCCTATCTAATTTGGAGGAAGGAACCACTTTCTGGCTGCAGACTTGCTATTTTGGTTCTGAACTAAAAACAGTAGTTGAGAAGCTCCTTTGGGGTTAACTCAAGATAACATCTGTTCATCTGCAATCTTCTCACAGGTAAGTAAGGTGAGTGCAGAATTAATACTTGGTTTCTGGTTATATTAGAACATTTGTTTGATGCATAAAAAAACATGCATGTAAAGACATTTGATTAAAAAAAAATCTAGCCTTGGTTCAATTTGTTTTCTTTTAATTTCTCATCCTGTCAGCATCTAATTCACCAGTAGAAGATCCATCATCTCATCAGTTCCTTCAGGTCATTCTAGAATTTTCTAAGCTTTTAATCAGCAAGTCCCCAACTTTTCAAATCCATTTTTATAACAGTAGTTTGTCATCCAGTTATTTTATCATTATCTTGCAGTTGATTTTATATACTTCCACTTATTGACGCATAAAGGCTAAAAAAAATCTACTTGCATTAGCTTTGGTAGAGCTTTAGCAATACTTTATCCAGAGATATAGATTCATGTAATAAGTGTATAGAGCACATATCAAACCGCCAATTATTTCCGAATAGGGGCGTGTGTACATTCAACTGGCATTTATTGTGAATGTAGCCAAACATTTGGATACTGTGTAGTGATGTGAAGACTTTTCTTTACTGTGTAAATATTTTGTCCACCTAATCTTCATGGTTTCCTGCGATCGAAACAGATAAAAAGGAGAATAGGTATTTGGCTTTAATCTTTGCAATATGTTGTACTTCTATGTGTACTTCTAAGAAAGTTTTTTTTAATTTTTATTGCATTTGAGACGTACTATAATTTCAAATATGGACTTAGTCAAAGAAACTATTTCAATGATTGTGTGTAGATTATTTTATAAAAATGAACTTGACAGTTTTCACTGACAATCACGCCATGTGTTTGAAACTAAAGACATGAATCTTCCACCACCCTAGAACATTCATTAGATGAATTGAAAACAATTAGTTTGCTTCTAGTTTGCTTCAATATCCACCAGACAAATACATTCTGATAATGAACATAGTTTCACTTAGGCCATTTTAGGAATATTGTGAAAAGAATTAGTATCGGACACACCTGATCATCCATTCATCAATGTAGCAGCTGAATATGTAGTAATATATTTTAAAAAGAGTTCCAGGAACTAACACCTGTTAGTATGAAACATGATCTGACATGTGCAATTGCTCCTTATTAGCAGTAGTTCTTAAGAAAATAAGATTAGGAACAAGTTAAACTTAGCACAGTTAAATTTTATTGGCAGAGTTGGACAAAGCAAAAGAGTCAAAGTTATTTTGGGTTAGTTCCCTCAACCAGATGATCCCTCACAGAATAAATGCAGTCAAATGAGAAATCAGGGCACTTGTTGCAGCTAAAAAAAAGACACAAAATGCTGGAGTAACACAGCGGGCCAGGCAGCATCTCTGGAGAAAATGGATAGGTGACGTCTCTCAGGTCGGAACCTTTCTTCAGAACTGCATCTGTAGTTCCTTTCTATTACACTTGTTGCTGCTGTTGGATTCAAGTGATGGTTGACAAAATAAGTATCCAAATATTGGGGTACGTTTGCCTTTTTAAATATTTTAATCACCAATTGAGTGTTTGGAGCCTGTGCTTGTGCCAATTCCCTGTTGAAATTGGGCCAGGTACTTTCTGTTATAATTCACCATGATGAAGGTTTCTGTAGATTATGTACACAATGACATTGGTTTTATTTAACTAACAATAGAAACTACGATCAAAAAGTCATGGTTAATGGCCCTTGTAAGTAGATGTACACTATGCAGACCACAATGAACAGTGTGTGAATTTAAATGATCAACCACCTCCAGCACATTTTAAAAAATCATGTATAATTTTTATCAAAAATCAGTGCTAGCTGTCTTGTGTGGAAATGGAAGATTCTGTGAACTACTATCAGCAACCCCCTCATATCCCCTATTTCCTCCGCTCCATTCACCCTAATTTCCTCAGTTGCCACAGAGAGATCTGTTTAAAAGTACCAACCCACTTCCTTTGTATCGATGAATTACATGGCAGCTGCAAGTCCAGCGACTAGCTAGGAATCTGTGGAACTACAGATCAATTTTTAATATTATTGACGGGGAGCATATCACAACAATTATCTCTTAAATCAAGAACTGCGATTTCCAGTTTCATATGGGTGCAATATGTAACACTTTGCAGCCCTGAGATGCATTAGGTTCAATTTCTAGGCAGTGGACTGTGATTATGCATCTGATTGTACACTCCAAGTTGAAGTACATTCGCACTTAAGTGATGCTTTAAATTATGTCCCATTAGTAAAAACAGATTTTGAGACAACATCCCAATGTCTCAAGCTGTGATGAATAAAATTGACTTTGACTGTGGGAGCAAGTCTGCCAAACATGGTTGTTCAGATTATTTCGGAATGAGTTTGTTTCTTTTGTAGATAAAGGCTGAAAATAGAGAACCTATTTACCCCATCTTTTCAATCTGACTGTTCCAGTTTGTAACCAGTCTCGGGAGGGGGGGGAGACTCTTCCTCATATCCACTTCAAACCTGTGTCCACTCGTGTCAGACATTTCTGCCATAGGGAAAATATCTTTGCTATCCACCCTGTCGATATCTCTCAGAATTCTGTAGACCTCTGTCAGGCACTCCTTCAGCCTGCTCTGCTCCATGCAGAACAGATCCAGCTAACTAATCCTTCATCAGTAGAGTTGCACCTTTCCTCTAATGTGGTGACCAGAACTGCACACAATATTAACCAATTCTGTGCCCCAGTTAATCCAAGCAAGCATCCCATATGCCTTCGGCACTTTATCTAGCTGTGCTGATCTTTGGGCCTTTGCATAAGCTCCCTTTGATCTTTAATACTCCTGAGCGCTAGGTCTAGAAAGGGTAGAACATGGTGCATGCTCTACCCTTTCTAGACCTTCCAAAATGAATTGCGTTACATTTATCAGGTTTAAAGTCTATCTGCCGTTGTCCTGCCTACGTCCCATTGTGAGAATTGTTGTTCTGTTGCCCAAAGTGTATAAAATGTTTGTAGTGTATAAAATCATAAGAGGAATAGATCGGGAAGATGCACAGTGTCTCTTGCCCAGAGTAGTGAATCAAGGACCAGAGGAAATAGGTTTAAGTTGAAAGGGAAAAGTTTTAATAGGAATCTGAATGGTAACTTTTTCACACAAAGGGCGGTGGGGGTATGGAACAAGTTGCCAGAGGAGGTTGCTGAGGCTGGAACTATCCCAACGTTTAAGAAACAGTTAAGACAGGTTTGGAGGGATATGGGCCAACCACTGGGAATAGTGTAGCTGGGACATGTTGGCAAGTTGGGCTGAAGGGCCTGTTTCCATGCTGTTTCGCTCTATGACTACCCTCCTCACTAACATCAACACACTACATAATATCTAAGGTAGACAAAAATGCTGGAGAAACTCAGCGGGTGAGGCAGTATTTACGTGAGGCAACATAATATCTATGTATTTAAGAAGGAACTGCAGATGCTGGAAAATCGAAGGTACACAAAAAAATGCTGGAGAAACTCAGCGGGTGCAGCAGCATCTATGGAGCGAAGGAGATAGGCAACGTTTCGGGCTGAAACCCTTCTTCAGATATCTATGCATTTTGGAATAGAAAGAGAGATCTAAACTTGTCTTGGAATCGTAACTCCTACAAGTGATGCCACAGCACCATCGATAGGATAACGTATAAAGAGATTTTGACAAGTTTTCGTTAAAGTTTATTTTATGAATCTGGATGTTTTCATGTGCGATCCGGACAGGAAGTATGCATAGGCAATACTTGCATAAAGGCACAAAGCAAAACAACACTAGGCATTTCTTGCGAGGCAACTCTCCCCGTGACCACATGGGTCTCCTCCTGATGCTCCAGTTTCCTGCCACATCCCAAAGATGCGGGTTTGTAGGTTAATTGGCCTCTAAATTGCCCCTAGTGTGTAGGGAGTGTAAAGTAGGATAACATAGAACTAGTTAGAACGGCTGATCGATGTTTGTTGGGGTCTGGGTGGGCCGAAGTGCCTGTTTCCATGCTGTATCTCTAAACTAAACTACCAAATTTCATCTGTGTTAGAATTGCGATCCGATAACAGGATAGAACTATAGCTCTCTTGCTAATTAGCAATCAAAATGTAATTTGATTTGTTTTTATGAAATCTGGGAACAGAGTGTAATGCATTCCCATAACTGATCATAAAATGTTTGAATAGATAACAGAAATATGATTTAGAATATATTCAGTTTGTATTGATGGGATGGGTTATGTGATGTGCCTACATTATTATTTGGATGGGCACAGTCAGATCAGTTTCCACATGCACAATTTTGTGTTCAGCCTTTCTTTGGAAATGCTTAATATTTATTATTGTCCCAACATATTTCTTAGGACTAACTATCAATTGTGCATTGTAACTTTTACTCCATCCATATACAATATAATTGCTGAAGCTGAGACACATGCTGCTCAGGTTCTGAATGATGCAGAATTTATCCTATGTCAACATTCAAAATGCTGTTTTCCTTAATAGCAAGTAAATTGTATTTACAATGAAGAAAGGTTGTATATTTTCATTGATAGAACAAAAATATGGGGATATAATAATAGCTTCTGTAGCAGTATTTAGCTCTTTCTTTCTTTGTGATTCAATTGGTGAGGAGTCATGTTTGGTGTTGTCTTTTCATCTGGATTATATTGCATTACTTGTTTTTATTTCCTTACAAAATCTATCATACTGTATCTCCCTAGTTCTGCAACAAATGACAAATCTCTGCAAATGAAAGCAGTCACTGATTTATTCTTAGCTTATTCAGCCAATATTTCCTGCCAATATGCTATTGCATTAGGTGCAAGATAATTACAGTACTTTGATTAAGAAAAAATGCGAACAAATCAATTTACTTGCACTCTCTCCTGCACCAACATTACTGTATATTTCTGCTCGTTTTGCATTTTAACCTTGCTGCTGTGGCCATTTCTTGAATATGATCTGCATTAATCACAATTCAAGGACTCCTGGGCCTCCTCCATTGCCAGCACCTCATTGGGTAGTTGACACCCCAGCAGTATGAACATTGACATCCAATCTCAGATATTCCTTGCTTTCTTCCTCCTTCCCCTCCACTTCCCAGCTCCCCCATAAGCCTACTGTCTCCGCCTCTTCCTTTCTCCCCCCCCCCCCCCCCATCAGTCTGAAGAAGGGTCTCAACTCAAAACGTCGCCTATTCCTTCTCTCCATAGATGCTGCCCCACTCGCTGAGTTTCTCCAGCATTTTTGTCTATCTTCGAGGAATAAAACATGGTTGTCTATCTTCGATTTTTCCAGCATCTGCCGTTCTTTCTTAAACATGTTTTATATCCTCAGTATCTTTGTCACTGCAAATTGTGTAAAAAATGGAATGTTGCGTGTTATGAAAATTATTTCTTCGTTTAACATAATCTTGAAATTACAAAATGGGAAAAGAGCAAGCAAAAGTATTGCTTTAATTTTATGAAATCTTTCACATGTGCAGGAAAAGTAGAAAATCTTCTTTAGTGATAAATGGACAAAGTTAAAATCTGGACTTGCAGCATTCCCTAAGATTGCTCACTTCAAGGGACACAACCTGAATGACCCACTGCAAATTAGTGGAAAGAGTACAGTACGCCCTCTTTTTAACGTGCCCCTTTATAATGGACGGACCTGCTGGTACCGCCCCGGCTTCCGATGTCACCCCATCTCGCAAGGTGCACCAGCGAGCCCTTCTTCTCCGCATGGTCTCGTTGACGTGGCTGTTGTTGCGGCTCACGTTATGACCCCTGGGGACAGCGCTTTCTTCAGACCACCACCACTGACAGGACGTTCTTGGTCACTGTGGGGCTTCCTCCCCTTTCACCAGCTGCTGCTTCTTCCTATCATTGTCGCTTGGTCTACATGCGCTTTGTGCCTTCTCCCTCCGCCACTGCCTCCTTCTCCTCCTCCTGTCACTTTGTCCACTCAGCCTCTCCCTTCCTCCACCATCGTTCTCCTCCCCCCAGGAGTTGCCGACATACTCCCCCTTGTAAGATATCGGGTGACTGCAGGGGAGGTGGTGGCGGGGCAGCAGACAAGGCAACGGGTAGAGGGGACTGAGTCCCACGGTGATCGAGCACATCCTGTTGGTAACGACAGCCTGAAGAAAGCATCCTGTCGGGGGGGATGCAATGTGAGCAGCAACAACAGCCACATCAACTGGTGAAGACGAGCTCATTGGTGCATACCTGCAGCATCGGTGCCTAGTTTTATGGTGAAACCATATTGTTAGGAGTAACTCAGCGGACTGAATCGGTGTTCTCCAGAAACGCTGCCTGACCCACTGAATCACTCCAGTACTTTGTGTCATTTTGTGTCTGAACCATCATGTACAGTTCTTTGTTTCAACTATGTACAATGATAAAACCTTCCTTGGTTAGTGTGGACAGTCATCAATAATAATGGACACCAAGGGTCCATTATAACAAGAGTTTGCTGTATTGCCAAATAATCCATGGAACCGTATATGGGTCACTTTGTGGGAAATGGAGGGCAAAGTTGTACCATTTAGTATCAGCAACAAGGGTAATGTTCTTCGAGAAAAATCAGCTCCATCCTGACAGTAAAATGCAATAAACTAATTGAAGTTATAAGGTTTCTCAGCAGAAATATTGGTTTATTAAGGGGATAATGGATTATGCTAATCAGGGAACTATGATATATTTTAGTTTGCCGCATTGCTATTAACCCATCAACAAATAAAGTTCAGCTATCTGGTCAAATTAATATATTAATGCTAAGTAGAAACATCGAGGATGCAGTTTTGAATAAAGACGGATTTATTTCTTTCTCTTGCTTTGAACCTACTTAGACTACAAAGATTCCATAACATGAACCTTAAATAAAGAATAATCGGTTTCCATGTTCAGAACTATTGCATTTTGATTGTTCATTGTTTGTGTTTGTGTTTTTTTTTAAGGTTGCATTTCTGTCCTCTTGTCATGTAATTGGGATCTAGATTCACAACACCATTCTTCAGACTGCTAATTTGTTATCTTGTTTCCTCTGCTTGCATTGAACCTTAATTCTGATTGCTTTTGAGGGGCCCAAGTGAAGGCGAAGGTGGTGGCAGAGCAGACACTGCAAGGTGAGGAGAAGTGCTATTATTCTCATGTGTAATGGTTACTTTGGTTGCTGAAATTATATTGGTGAAGGTCACCATTTTTAACTTTAGAGTTAAGCATCCAATTTCATGTTGGAAGGGAGGGGATGCACTCCACTGATAGATATGGAGTGAAAAGGGAAACCAACCTCATCAAAAGATTTAGAGTAAACATTTTCCCTACAATAACACAATTACACATTTTAAACTATAATGTTCATCTTTAAACATATATATGACAAAGAGACTCTTCTGATAGTTCTTTCTCGTCAAAACTGGTGGTGAAATGTTTAATGGAAACTGACATATCGAACAAAATAACACGTTATACTTTGAATAAATTAGTGTGCCAATTGTTATTAAGCTGCAATATACAAATGGTATTCTAACGAGCTGAAGATATTATATATTTTAAAGTGTGTACAAATAGGCAGTTTAGTGAGCCACTTTGAATTTGAATCAGATTTTATTCGCCAAGTATGTTTTGCAACATACGAGGAATTTAATTGGCCAGGTCAGTCATACAATAAAAGCAACAGACTCAAAAACACATTTTAACATGAACATCCACCACAGTGACTCCTACACATTCCTCACTGTGATGGAAGGCGAAATAAAGTACGTCCTTTTGTTCTTCCTCAGTCAGGGGCCTCGAGCCCTCCGTTGACGGGACGGTCTTGACTCCCGTAGCCGGTGGCGTTCGGGCCCTCTGTGTCGAGGCGTTCAGCTCCTGCATCGGAGGGTTGTCAGCTCCCCCATGCCGGGCGATTGAACCTTGCGTTGGGGCTGGTCGAACCTTCTGCAACGTTGGAGCTCCCGACTAGCCTCTCCCGAGACTGCAAGCCCTTGATGGGAAGTCCGCAGGCCACGGTGGGAGCGATCCCAGGCAAGGGATCCGCTCCGATGTTAAGTCCGCGCCCCGCGGTGGGGCTGACAACAGTCCGAGGAGGCCTCCAGCTCCAGCGATGTTAGGCCGCAGAGCCCGGAGAATGTGATCCGAAAATTGATCACATCTCCAGGAAGGTAGGAACTTGAAAAAAAGTTTCCCCCGATCCCCTCCCCCCTCCCCCCCTCCCCCCACATAAAACAGACTGAAGTACATTAAAACAAACTTTTAACAAACGCTAATAATAACAAAAAGATGAAAAAACAAACAGACTGCCGGCAGGGCTGCCATCTCCCCGGCGCCCCTGGTGGTCAATATCTGTGTTACCAATGGCCACTTCTATTTAATTAATACAGTTTTAAGATGGGGCCGGGTGGATGGATACTAAAAAGGTATGCATTAGCGTGCATGTTAAAGTCGGAAAGCAAGGTAGGAGGTTTCAGAGAAAGGAATTTTGGCAGTTGAAGGGGCACAGATTTTAGAGAGTTATTTGGTTGGAACAATTTACAGAGAGAAGGACTAAAAATAATATTTAGATTTTTTTTAATCGTCACATGCTTAATCAAGACCTCATCAAGAATAGGTAAAGTGGGTGGATGACATTTAATGTGTCAATATTCAAAGGAGAAATCTCAATGACTTCAAACTTAGCGAAGCTTTGGGAGGTCAGCCACTAATAGTAAGGACAAGGTGGTCAGCAACAAAAGAATAGAGGCAGAGGCAGAGTTGGGTTCCATTAAAGATATAGCATTCAGTGGACTTGGTATTCATATGGATTTGTGATCAAAGTTGGAGCAATAGAATTGATTTGTGGCAATGGATGTTGCAATGATCAAGAGAGAGAGGGTGACGAGGTGTTGGATTGTGTCTGGCATATTGTAATAATGTAAATTGTCTCATATTCTGAAGGAGTCCTTAGCATTGATTCGGTTTTCAGTCAAGAATACCCTGGTGAGTTGTGTGGCTGCCTCTCTTCATACAGCTGAGAGATTCTGAATGATGTTGCAAAGGAATAAGATGTAAATTATTGCTGGTAGGGAGTGGAGTGGCAGCCGTGGATAAATCGTTAGGAAGCCAAAAGGTAAGAGAGTGGGGGAATGAGAAAAGGCTTATTTCATCTCAGCTGTATGAAGAGAGGCAGCTGCACAACACACAAGGGTATTCTTGACTGAAATTTGAATCAATGCTTAAGACTCCTTCAGAATATGAGACAATTTACAGGAATTACCATGTATTGTTTTATATTGCTGACTCTGGTTTCATCGTCAATTCAATAGGTCATGGGTTGAATTTTAGCCATGCGATAGGCAGTATTTCATCAATATATAATATTAGGTGGCAGAGAGTATTAAAATCTCTTATTACAGGCCCATCATTTTAATGAGATCTTATCTTTGGCTCTAAGAAAGATTTTATTATTGCCAGTGTAGAAGTTCAAAATTCACTGTGATTCAATGATAATAACTATCATTGAATCATGCACACCTGCAATAATTACTTTCGATTTCAGTTCAAATTCAAGATTCTTCCATCCTGGTTGGAAGATTTTGATTAATGAATCACTTGTTGCTGACATTTAAAATGATTACCTTCCAAAACATGTTGAAGTAGAACAGGAATATTTGATATGTACATACAATATAAAATTCTTCAGCTGCACTAGGTGACAGGAGATGGAATTATTAATATTTAAAACATTATTTAATTTAGTCCATTGATATTCTATATTTGTTGGAAAAACAGTAGTAAAGTTATGATCCCTAGTTTTAGGAGGTTATTGCATTATCAACAATTTAATGTTGGGTGGAAATATGCAATTGCCAATTTGCCACATATTGACAAACGACTTTGGTCCCATCCCAATGGTTTTAAGCAAAGGAGTACACTTGCCTGTTCATCTGAAGAGTTAAGTTTAGATCGTTAATGAAAATTAATCTTGCACACAATTCAAGTCATAAAGGCCTAGTTACTTAATTTGTAGCTCTTACATATCAGCAGATGTGGAAAGTCCGTAAAGAGCACAATAAAATTGGGGTTTAAAAAAATATATTTCACCAATATTGTGTCCGAATTACCATGAACAATACTGTGACTATTGGGATCAATTTCTCAAAGCAAAACTATTTTGACACTGCAAAATGAATATGGAATTTGGAATGTAATACAAGAATAGTTTGGAACATGACAGTAATAGTAACATATTTTGCAGGCCGATGGTGACCCATGGTTCATAAAGTTCTGCATGAATCGACACCTAATGCATGTTGTAAAGCAACTGATAAAGATTGATTGATAAGAATAATCAGTAACTTCATTGCTGCCGTACTGGTGCCATTATGCATGACACCAAATGGAATTTGTTCTTTTTCAATCCAGCAATTCATATTTGAAGGCAAATCACTATGAAAGCCTATCTGATATTCCTGGTTGTGAGAATGTGGCTAAATTAATATTTATATATATTTCCCAAAAAAGCTTTAATTATTTTAAGTAGGATGAAGAAAATTATTAGAAAACAAAGGGGTTTATTTTGGATCTGTCATCTTTATTAAATGTTACAAAAATAGAAGCGTTTACAATTATTCTTAGCATAACCTAATGACAGCACTGAAGTCAGTATTTTAAATGTTAATTTAAGAGATGATTGCTAATGGTTCACACACACAGCTTTCATGGAACTAATTGTTTCTATAAATTGGTTTCCAGTGAAGTGCTAAATTAATCTGCATCATGATCTTAACCATACAATGGAAGTTTATATCAAGGCAAATCTAGTTTGGTCTTAATACACCTACCTTGGAGCAAAGGCACACAGTGACACTGTATATCAAAACAAGTAATGATTTAAACATCATTCGGAAATATCTGAGCTCATATATTAATTGTGCAATATTCTATAAATACAGCACTATTTAATATCTACATATCAACTATACCATTTTAATTCTACAAAGGTAAAAATACTGAAGCTGGCCGAAAAAAAATGTTTGATGTGTTTTAATAGAGTTTGCTTTAAATGACCACTTTCTGCTTTAGCTAAAGATTGCAGGTTGATTTATCCTGCAAAGCAGTTATTGAAAATCTATTTTATTAATGAGTCAAAGTAGCTTTTAAGAGTTGCAATGTATTTTGAGTAACTTAAATGTATTTTGAAGTGGGATAAAACCATATTTGTAAAATCAGGCAAAGAATCTATATCTATGTTGTACCTAAACATGAAAAATATGTCTCTACTTTCAGGAGTATGTCAGGAGAATCAAAAGACAAAGAAAGGGATGACATTAAAGATGCAAAACCAAGGTCCTTGAGGTTCACGTGGAGCATGAAGACCACTAGTTCGATGGATCCCAATGATATGATGCGTGAGATCCGAAAGGTGCTGGATGCTAATAACTGTGACTATGAGCAACGAGAAAGATTCCTTTTGTTCTGTGTTCATGGCGATGCGCGACAGGACAACTTAGTTCAATGGGAAATGGAAGTCTGCAAGTTGCCACGTTTGTCTCTAAATGGTGTTCGTTTTAAGCGAATATCAGGAACATCTATAGCATTCAAGAACATTGCATCCAAAATTGCGAATGAGCTGAAGTTGTGAAGAAAAACTGTAATTATGAGATCAGGGAAGTTTCTGGTATGATATACAGTTCACTCCTGAATGTACTGGTATTATTGCTAATGTGCGTGAGTTTGGCCACCGATCCCACTTCCTCTCTCATACCAATAAACGGTTAGAAATTACCGTCGCAATAAGGTTATATATATTGTGATTATAAATTGTAAAACCTGGATCCGTATGGCTTATTGTGAATTAGCTTTAATGAATTGTGATCTTATTTCCACATGTACAGGTAAGTATATTGAGCATTGTCACAGCTTATGTTCATATAGTTGTACAATAAAGAATAATACCTAACACCTACAGGTATTGTATAGTTGTGTCCTGATTTATGTACAGAAATGCTCATTTTAATGTTCCATGTGTTTTTTGAGCTTGAAGTTCTTTAGCACTAACTACATTTTTGAGTGTTAGATAAATAAAGATTTTTGACTTCATGTTAATGAAAGTTAATCTCTCCCTCCTACCGTGACCCAAAACAGAAGTCATTACGATCTTTTAAATTTGTGACATGGAAGCCCAATCTGTCTCTCCACGTTATACTATTGTCATTAATAGCACAAAATAGCTTTTGGGAAAGTTGTCTCAGGAATTATCAATCATCTTTGAGGATGATAGTCCTCTTCCTTTCTTTTTGTGCTGTATGGGACTACAAATACCCACCATTCACATTTTAAAATTTGTGTATAAAATAGTAAAGCTTACACATTAAATGGTATGATTTCCTGACCCTCTTGTAATCTCATGTACTGAATAGTTTACCAGATCTCCTGTATTTATTCCAGGACAGTATACCTGTAATGTGCATTGTAATTATTAGGCCTTTGCCAATTAAAGGATTTTTTTTCCTTTATAACTAGTGATGTACAATGTAAAACCACTAGTACTGGTACATTTAATACATGTTTTGTACCAAATTAACCATGTAGGTTAATTGTGCAATTGTATTTTATGTTGTAATTATTGTAATATTAGCATTTGACCCCGTCTGCACTCTTGTGACAATTTGGAAAAGTAATCAAGCTCTGTCAATATACATGTTGTGATCAGATTGGCACTGATTATCAGAAGGTAATCTAAATCTTTGTATGGTTGCATAAAAATGCAAGAACATTAGGTTGAAGCTTTGGATTGTAAATACTCTGTAATGTAGCTTTCCTGTGGCGGTTGTGTTTCAGAATGACATTGATCTTGCTGCCTTAGAAGATGCTTGGACAGTTGTACTTGCCCCTCCCCTTTATGTTTATTGAGAGGAGTTCAGTGCAAGGTACATGGGTACGTTTTCAATGGTGCACAATATTAAAACAAATTTGAAATGACTTGAACATGGAGTAAGTTTTATTTCATTTTAACCTTCTCCTGGGAATTTGCATGTCAATGTAAAAAGGTATATACTTTTACTTAGAAGCAAGGAACTGCAGATGCTAGTTTACAAAGAAGGACACAGGGTGCTGAAGTAACTCGGCAGGTCAGCCAGTATATCTATAAGTATAGATACTTATCCATGCTCTTCAGAGATGCAGCCTGACCCGCCATGATGCTGAGTACTCCAGCACTTTGTGTCCTTTTTCATCCTTTTATTTCATTTCCAGTTGCATATTCATACAAAGAAACTTGATTATTATATTATTAATACAGACCATATTGTCCAACTGGCTTATTGTTTATTATGTAACTTCTTACTTTGGTAAGTTAATTAGTTTGTTTCAATATATTTATTGATGTTTGAAATCATTGTGGTAAAACCAACTATTATGGCCATATAGATAATGTTCTCAAGGCCTTGCCCTGATAGCCATAAAACCTCGTGGTGACTGTGAATGGCTTTAGTTTACACACTCACTGAGCTTCAGCGATAACAAAATGAGTCTTCCAGTCGTCAAATCTTGATTCATTGGCTTTTAATAAACTAATACAAAGCAAAGACAGTTCATCACACTCCAATCTCAATTGCTGTTCCATTACGTCATAAACTTGCTTTAAATCTTTAATCCATAGCTCAGCACATGGTTCAGAGCACGATAAAACTCAGTGCCTGTGTGTTAAAAAAATTGAAGACATCTCAGTCCCCCAACTAACCTAAAAAGGAAAGCAAACTCCTTCACTTAAGCATTCTGAGCAACTTTACCTGATCATGTTGGCTCCAACACCAACTAAGAAGACTAGTTCCTTCATATTAGTGATTCTTAAATAATAAGCTTATTTTGATACTTCTATTAGTCATAGAAAATTTCAAAATCAAAATGCTGGAAATATTCAACAGGCCACTCAGCAACAGAATACACAAAGTGCTGGAGTAACAGCAGGTCAAGCACCATATTGGAGTCAGAGTTATACAGCAAAACAAGCCCTTTGGTTCAGTAAAATCCTAGCTAGTACTTGCCTCAATTACCTTCTCTGGCAGCTCTGCTCATACCTCTCTAAATATTCAACTCAAGCAACAGACACCTGCCTGGAGTAACATGTGTCGTATCCAACCAGCTTCCCTATCCTATGTATCTGTCCAAATATAGCTCAGGCTCTCAAGCCCTGGCAACATCCTTGTAAATCTTCTCCCAACACTTTCCAGCATTATAATCTACAAATCTGAACACAGTACTTAAGTGTGGGCTGACCAACGTTTTATACAACTGTAACATGACCTCCCGACTTCTATACTCAATGCACTGACTGATGCAGGCCAGTGTTCAGAAAGCCTTTTCAGATTGATATGGTGGAGGGTGCAGAAGAAAGTTGGATGAGAGGAGGGGCAGGCCAAAGCCTGGCAAGTAATAGGTGAATGCAAATAAGGGAGGTTTTGATAGATTGATAGATGCTTGGACAAAGGCCAGAGATGAAAGGCACAAGACGACAGAATTGAAGAATTGTGAAGCCAGAGAATGAGATGTAGGTGGAAGGGGAGGTGCAGATGCAAGACCAGGTAGGGCAGAGGCAAAAGGGGAGGGGGGGGGGGGGGGGGGGGGGGGGAGAAGGGAGGGAGGGTTTTGTCGATACCTAATATTGTAGATCAATGTTCATAATGTGGATGGAATTAATTATCCTTTGCCTACTATCTTAAAAGGTCTGTCTTCACAAAAAATGCCATATTAAATCCCATCACCTTGCAGAGGGAGACACAAGAGACTCCATATGCTGGAATCTAGCGCATAAACAAAAATGCTTGAAGAACTCAGCAGGTTATGCAATATCTGTGGAGGGAATGGACGGACGGCATTTCAGGTCAGGATCTTTCTTCGGATTGATGAAGGGTGTCAACCCAAAACATCATCTGTCTATTCCCTCCATAGATGCTGCCTGCCTCTGAATTTCTCCAGCACTGCTTGCCTCTCTAAATAACTTTTTTTTACCATGCTGTGTGAGTTGGCCAGGTGGATGAGTTTTTTTATGCCAGCTTTACAACTCCTCCCTGAGGCATTTTTGTTGCAACAAATTGGAAATTTACTCAACATAATTTTTGTTGTCTACAAATGGAACGGGGGAAATGCTGTGTAGAGCAATGGACAATGGGGACCCGGCATGGGGGTGATTGCTGTGAGGGAGGGGGAGGAACAATGGACAATGGGGACCCGGCATGGGGGTGATTGCCGTGAGGGAGGGGGAGGAACAATGGATAATGGAGGACCCAGCATGGGTGGGGTGGGGGGGGGGGGGGGGGGAACTAAGGGTGAACTTCAGCGGGGAGGGGGATTTGTAACTTTGTAAGCACCCTTCATGGATGACTATTGCATACCTTAACAAGGTATGCAAGCAAAAGATTTCACCGTGACTTCTCACATGTGACAATAAAATTTTCCTTCATTTATTCATTCATTTCAGATGAGCTGGTAAAGATGTAACGAGCTTTATAGGCAGATGCAAGAAAGAACTATTAACAAAAAATGTTTTGAGGAGCCATTTGCAGACAAACACTAGCTGGATAATGGATATCTGGCTGTGGTGCAAGAAGGTAAATGGATAAAGGATGGATGGATGTAGATAGAGCAAGCAGAGGAAGTTATTGGAGGTGTCAGCGTAGCATGGTAGGTTAATGGTTAGAGTTGCTATTGCACAGCACCAGAGATATTTCCTATGTCCCAACAAAAGGCGTGCTGGTTGGCAGGTTAATTGGCTGCTTTAAATTGCCACTAGCACAGGCATAGCAGGAGAGTGGGAGGTTAGGGGAAGGGTTTGGCCTGGGCCTGATGGGGGTGCAAGAGGAAATGTACGATTAATATATATGAGTGTTGGATAATCAGTACAAAGGTGTTGGTTTGAACAACTTGTTTCTGTTGCGTATGACAGCTAAGGGTGGGTAGAATGCTGTTAGAGATGCTAATTTACTATCTTAACTGGTTGGTAGTAGAATGGGGTTTATGTAAACAGGTGAGTAGCAAGTAAATTATGGACAACTGGTGGGCGAGCAGGGATTAGATGCCAATGAATGGTCACAGCCTAAAGCAGAGAGAGATGTTGGGTGGACAGTCTAGCACTGGTGGCTACCAGTTGGATATTGGGGGGGGGGGGGGTGCTATCTGACTAAGCTTTAGGGCACGACCAGCTGTTGGGTAATCAAGATAGAAATTAAAAATAACTTTGGAGATGTGCATTGAGAATGTTAGTGGTTTGTGGTATAATGCTGGGATGGGTAGAACAATAAGGGGAAGATTGAGGAATGTGATGTAGTCCAAGATAGAAACATAGAAAATAGGTGTAGGAGTAGGCCATCCAACTCAGTATCCTGTACCTGCCTTCTCTCCATACCCCCTGATCCCTTTAGCCACAAGGACCACATCTAACTCCCTCTTAAATATAATCAATGAACTGGCCTCAACTACCTTCTGCGGGAGGGAATTCCAGAGATTCGCCACTCTCTGTGTGAAAAATGTTTTCCTCATCTCGGTCCTAAAAGATTTCCCCCTTATCCTTAAACTCTGACCCCTTGTTCTGGACTTCCCCAACATCGGGAACAATCTTCCAGCATCTAGCCTGTCCAACCCCTTAAGATAGGTAGATAAGAACTGATTAGGTGCTCTGGAGCAGCAGGGTTGCCAGACCTGGTAGGCAGGTCCTTTTTTCCCCCTAGAGTCAAGCTGGCCTTGAGCTCCTGGATGATGGAGCAATACACCAGAATCCCAGAGCCAGAATATGATGATCTCTTGCTCCCTTGATTGGCTGCCTTAATGGACATATCAAATCAAAATAAGCAATGCGATCCACTTTTAGCACCTTCTCCCTGCTGGGTGTATTAATAAATGTATAAATCTCATAAATTAAGGTAGCAGTCTCAATCTCATTGCAAATCTTGTGCTTTTCCTGCACTTTCACTGGGACTGTAACACTATAAAGCTGTAACACCATATTCCTCACTTTTTTTTCTTTGCTTGCGTATGACTTGATTGCACTCTAATGTAGAGGATGATTTGGGTGTGTAGCACCATACGATTTGCACTGCAGCTGGGACGTGTCGCAATAATAAACCAATGTCATAAAATGTTGGCGTAAACTCAGCGGGACAGGCAGGCAGGCAGCATTTCTGGAGAGAAGGAATGGGTGGCGTTTCGGGTCGAGACCCTTCTTCAGACTTGACGACCCGAAACGTCACCCATTCCTCCTCTCCAGAGATGCTGCCTGTCCCGCTGTTACTCCAGCATTTTGCGTCTATCTTCGGTTTAAGCATCAAAGATCATGGAGTGGCTCCGCTATATGATCTTTGATGGCTCCGCTATATGATCTTTGCTTTGATCTGCAGTTCCTCCCTCCACATAAACCAAAGATCCTCTGCTATAAGTGTTCAAGAAGGAACTGCAGATGCTGGCTATAAGATCTTTGACATAAACCATGTGATGCAAGCGTCAGCAGCAGCAAGTGACCAATCCAACGTGGCACCAATTGCAGCGTTTGTTACTCCGAGAAGAGAAGACAAAACCAATGACACCGCTGAGTATGTGAACACTCCCACACCATGACACCGAGCCCTGGGTTATGGGAACACGATGCCACAAGAATGGAGAGGAGGCGGCAATGTGAGCCCTGGGTTAGTGGCTCAGAGGGACACCTGCATCTTGGTTGCTACCTGGGGGCTAGTGGCTCAGAATCAGCGGCTAGAGGCAGGGGGGCTGTGAGCAATCAGATCTGCAGTTGCTGTGCACCGGAGGTGAGTGGCTCAGTGGGACATCAGCGTCTGCTGTTGCTACCTGCACCAGGGGGCTAGTGGCTCAGCTTCACATCAGCATCTGCTAGTTGCTGCCTGCACCAGGGGCTAGTGGCTCAGTGGGACATCAGCATCTGCAGTTGCTGCCTGCACCCGGGGCTAGTGGCTCAGTGGGACACCTGCATCTTTGGTTGCTACCTGCACCGGGGGCTAGTGGCTCAGCGGGACATCAGCGTCTGCAATGCTGCCTGCACCGGGGGGCTAGTGGCTCAGCGGGACATCAGCATCTGCAGTTGCTGCCTGCACCGGGGGCTAGTGGCTCGGTGGGACATCAGCATCTGCAGTTGCACCGGGAGTGAGTGGCTCAGCGGGACATCTGCAGTTGCTACCAAAGATCCTATAGCAAGGATCCGTTGTAGGATCTTTGGTTGCTGAATGCACCGGGGGTGAGTAGCTCAGCGGGACTGGCAGCTTCTGTGTATAAACGGCATCTGCAGTTGCTTCTTGCACGGGAGGGTAAGTGCAGGGTTTAATACTCGTGCAGGTGAAGGTCTCATCGTAGTGTTTGCGGTGAAAACAAAGTCGTTCTGGTGATATCTTTAGCCGAGAAAAAGTCAATGACCCCCCTCCCGTATCATCTGCATCTTCTAAACTGTGAACTGTTGAAGATGCCGGCGGAAGGGCGCAAGAAGACAAACACCGTAGGCGACAGTGCAAAGAGCGAGAGTCCAGGTGGGCCGAGTTACTATCCTTATTTATCTCCTTATTTGAGGGCAGTGGAGAGAATGGTAATTAGCTTGATTCATTGGACCCACGGGCGTTCTTATCGGCAAAAGCTAGGTTGCTGTTTATTAACGTTGACACCTAAGTTTCAGTGACTAGATTATGAAGAATTATTGGATAAACTTTTGTTTTATTTACAAAAACCTCGCTGGTTACCTCGCTGGATAGACTTGGTTTATACTCTCTAGAATTTAGGAGATTGAGAGGGGATCTTATAGAAACTTACAAAATTCTTAAGGGGTTGGACAGGCTAGATGCAGGAAGATTGTTCCCGATGTTGGGGAAGTCCAGGACAAGGGGTCACAGCTTAAGGATAGGGGGGAAATCCTTTAAAACCGAGAGGAGAAGAACTTTTTTCACACAGGGAGGGGTGAATCGGGGGAATTCTCTGCCACAGAGGGTGGTTGAGGCCAGTTCATTGGCTATATTTAAGAGGGAGTTAGATGTGGCCCTTGTGACTAAGGGGATCAGAGGGTATGGAGAGAAGGCGATACTGAGTTGGATGATCAGCCATGATCATATTGAATGGCGGTGCAGGCTCGCAGGGCCGAATGGCCTACTCAGGCACCCAATTTTCTATGTTTCTATGTTACAGTAAGAGTTGATTGAAAGTTTAAAGCTCTTAGGTGGAATGCACTGTATGGGATTTGTGTCTGTTCATTGCTGATTCTACGACCTGGTGTAGCAATTAATTCAGAAGTGAATTTAGGAAAAAATTCTAAAACTGCCTAAGTTAAAGTGACTTTCACAAAAAAGTGATTAATGCAGGTACAATTATAAATATGAATCTCAAGATTAATAACATAGTAATGTATTTAAAAATATGGAGCAGTTGCAGAAGTGTATGAAGGCATCAGCAGAGAGTGAAGACCTGCATATCTCTTTTCTGAGCTGAAAAGGTTTTCTTGGTGTTGGATTAAAGTCATTTTTCTGTCCAGAATCTGGCCAATTAATGTGCACATTATGAAAGGTCATACACAAGTGTCATTTTTTGGAACATTGACCACTGAAATATTCTTTGAGAGTCAATCATACTTGACGGAAGTATTGTATTCATGATCAGTAAATATGTGGAACTTTTAAATTATGCATCCCATTGAAAATCAAGAGCCCATGAAAATGTTTTCTTGGGGCAAGTGAGAGGAAACTCATTGTACACTACGGCAGGGTTACCAAGAAGGGAACCAAATAATGGCACTGAATGGCATGAGCAGTCATGTGAGATGTTGCCAATGAGAATAGTAAATATCAGACAATCTTATTGGTATCTTTCATTAGCTTGGTTTCAGCAATGTGGCACAGATAGGCACTTGAGAAGTTGGGAAATATGAGACTGATGTGTGAAGCAAAATCGTCTTTACAGTAAGGATGGGCCGTAGTTTGCAAAGATGTAGACAGATCTTTTGTGAGAACATTCACATGAACAGGATCTAGGGTGACAGTAACTGGAGAGGTCACCCGTTTATTATGTACACTTTAACAGCTTTTGATTGTTCATGAGGTGTGATGCACCACTGTAGTGTATCAGAATTTACAGCAGTTCATTAGCTGTTTATCGACTCAACCGATCCATGCCACCATTATTGTCCAGCGATACTCCATGGTGGCCTTGTTCCACCATCTGCATAATCTTACAAGATTCTCTTTCTATTCAGTTACTCAAGTACCGACAATGTACTGGGTTATTGTAAGAATGTTATGTAAATGTTAGTCAGCAACTGTGGATTAGAACTTTCATTTGTTTTTGCAATACAACACCAAAAATGTAGTATTTTAAAAGCTTTTCTATATTTCAATGTTTCTAGTGGCAAATGAACTGTCAAAAGACGTGTAGGTTTGTAGGTTAATTACTTCTGAAAATTATCCCTTTGGTGTAGGATAGAACTAGTATACAGATGACCATGGTCAGCACAGACTCAGTAGGCTGAAGGGCCTGTTTCCACTTTGTATCTATACGGTAAACTCTGGATGAAGAAACAGGATTTTGAGTTCCTTGGAAAGCTTATAATTACTGACCTTGCCACTCTACTATAAAACAAATATCAGCTGGCTTCAGTTCTTGCTTCATTGGATTTGCTTAAATCTGAAGGTTGTGGTCCAACTTGCCACAAGCAGAATGCACATCAGTGCCCCCTCTCAGCTAGATGCAAGCATTTTGGGAAATTGGCATGTTCTTTTTCTATCTGAAAACATAATATTCCACTGAGACCCTTGAGGGAGTTTAACTTGTTTCTGGCAATGTGGAAATGGTCTACCATGTTTCTTAACATAGGTAGCATATTATTCCAGAGTAATTAATTTGCTGCAGAGGTTTTGGAAAATCCTGGATGTGGCATATCATGGCAAGTTAGTAATTTTCTGGCTGTTTTATTAGCACCTTAGCCCAGCAGGTGTTCAAGAAGGAACTGCAGATGCTGCAAGATCGAAGGTACACAAAAATGCTGGAGAAACTCAGCGGGTGCAGCAGCATCTATGGAGCGAAGGAAATAGGCGACGTTTCGGCCCGAAACGTCGCCTATTTCCTTCGCTCCATAGATGCTGCTGCACCTGCTTAGTCTTGGCCCAGCACTCTGGTTGGCCATCTCCATTGGAGGATCATCTGCTCAACAACAAGTATTTTTGGTTTACAGTCTTTTTGAATGTGCTCACAATAAAATATTAAACTTTTGAATTCACATTCAAATTGTTGGTCTTTACTGTTTCCTTCAAGGTAAAGTTCAGGCAAAATGTTTCTTACTGCATTTTTGCTTCGAAAAGGAATTCCGGGCAAACAATGGATAGGGAAATACAGACGTCCAAGAAATATTACGTGGCAAATGAAACGTGGTGTCATTCGGAGGCTGGTGATTGAAAAGGAGACCGAATACTGGCTCAGCCGCCCCTGGATGACCATTGAACAAGAAAGAGGGCATGCAGCATCACGCAGAGCTGAACAGTGGGAAGCCTTCAAAGCTGCTAAAGCTGCAACGTTTCCTGCACCAAAATACATTGAAGACCATCTAAACCACCTAAATGTAACCAAAAAATGGGGAAATTGAAATGTTTGAAGAAATCTTTTTTCGAATGTGACTGCAGAATTTTTTTTTAAAATAAGGAAAAGCTTCCTGATAAACTAACATACAGAGCCATTGGTTATGTATAATTTCTGAAAGTGTTTGAAATTGCTATCATGCATAGAGTAATAGGATAATTTAATGAATGATATCAAGGAAGTTTGTACTTGTGTTCTACTGGTCCTGATGAAATTGTATATCTATTAGGAAACAAACTAAATATTTGTGAACTTTAGTCTTTTACTGTCCTGGTTTAGTTAGTTTCCTACACTTAGATTTACATAGGAGCTTTTAGCTTGCATTTTAAGCATTTTTAAGTTGTATTTTCAAGCTTATTAAAGGAACGAGGAGGAAATGGATTTAAAGTTAGCTGACTGTCTTTAGTTTGCTACAGCATGTATGAAATGCATGAATCAGCATTTTTAGCTCAAGATGATGGTTGCAGTGTATTTTTTGAAAATGCTGTGGAAATATTTTATCATAAGCCCATCTTAACAGATTAAGAAACATTTCTTATTATATTTTTATCAAGTCTTTTTTTGGTAAACAAACTAATTCAAAGCATTGTTACAAAAAAAAAATAATTCCCACAATTCATGGCTTGAAACTTTAAAGAAAGTGTAATTTTATTTTACTAAATATACATCCATCTACTTGTGAGCAGGAAGAAGGTCATGAATAGACTTTCCCTGTTGAATATTTTTATCCATGTTGATCAACAGTTTAACGCCATCAGCAAGAAACTGCAATAGTTGAACTTCGGAAAAACCAATTCTGTCCGAATTAGAAATATCACAAACACCACTTTCAGTGGAAGCAAAGGCATCACCTAGAAAAAAAGATTCATTGTGTTGGTTAACTTAATACCGTTTACAAATATCCTATAACAGAAAACATTAGGTTAATGGATTGTAATAAGATGTTATTTTTTAGTAAATGTAGTTTCCCCCCCACTGTCAATAGATAGATACCTCAGCCCACCACCAGTACCCGCATCATCCATCACTTCAGCCACCACATGTCACATTTTCTCATTCTCATCTCTTTCCACAGAGACTGCCTCCTCTGCAACTCCTTGATTCAATCGTCCCTTCTCACCCAAACCACCCCCTCTCCAGTTACTTTCCCCAGCATGAGACATAACACCTGTACCTGATATACCTCCTCCCTCGCTTCCATCTAGGGACCCAGCAGTCCTCCCAGGTGAGACAGGTTGACGTGCACCTTCTCCAAACTCATTTGCTGCATCTGGTGTTCCCAATGTTGCCTGTACATCGGCGAGACCAGCTGTCGTATCGCTAAACACTTGCACTCCGTCCATCAAAGCCCACTAGAATTCCCAGTTGCTAACCATTTTAATTCCCATTCCGTTACTGACCTTTCTGTCCTGGGCCTCCTCCATTGCCAAAGTGAAGCCACATGCCCCTCATCTATTCCAGCTTTATTTCCTCTTCGCCCCCACATTCCACACACACACACACACACACACACACACACAATCAGTATGAAGATTCCAAACTGGAAGCATCACTTATCCTGTTCTCCAGAGATGCTAAGGTGCTGCTTGACCTGCTGAGCAACTCAAGCTCCATGTCATTTTCTGCTAGGCTCATTGATTCATTGCAAAAGCAACAGTAAGCGAATTAAAGAAATTGGACTCTAATTTGATGTCACACTTCAAGCTAATAGTATGTCATTTATATTTGTGTAATTGCTGTAGCAACTTCAGATGAGGTACAAGTGCAGAACAGCTTCATCTTCTGGACACAAAGTGCTGGAGTAGGTCAGGCAGTGTCTGGAGAACATGGATAGGTGATGTTTCAGGGCGAGACTGTTCTACCGACATGAGATGCTGCTTGACCCGCTGAGCTACTCCAGCATTCTGTGTCCTTTTGTATATTAACAAGCATTTGCAGTTCTTTGTTTCTACATCTTGCTTCATCTGTTGTCTGGCTCACTATTGAAGTGTCATGGTACTAATTTAAAATTTAAATTTATTCATTCCAAATTACACTTCTCAGTCTATGTGTAATGCTGTTAAGTTTCGGTTCTTTCAGTTTTGGTCATTAGTTTTTGTGCAGATACTGGAAATCTGAAATTAAGAACAGAAAATGTTGGAAACATTCAGCAGTTGAGGCAGCATCTGTGAAAGGAGAAATAGATAATGTTTAAGGTCCAGGACTCATCACCTGATGATTGGTCCCAGACCTGAAACATGAACTCTCTCTTGGGTACACAAAAATGCTGGAGAAACTCAGCAGTCTCCAGACTGAAGAAGGGTTTCGGCCCGAAACGTTGCCTATTTCCTTCGCTCCATAGATGCTGCTGCACCCGCTGAGTTTCTCCAGCATTTGTGTACCATTAACTCTCTGTTAATTGGATTAGTTATTTGCCCCGGTTACTAAGACCTTGAATTTATTTGCTGTTCTATTGTCGGCTTGTTTTCAGCGGCTTGCAGTGGAGAAAATATGATTAAAGAGTCACCCTCCCGCAGCAAATTATGCATCGATCATTTTGCTATGCAAGATTAGTATCTACATTAACAAACAGGGCTCAGGCAGTGATGAAGGTAAGAAAATTGTGGAGAAGTAGAGCTAGATTACACTAACCAGTGGAAAAGGTATTGACCGGGCCGCGGGTATTTGAATGGTGGTCAGAATGTGAGTGAAAAGAATCCAAGAATAGACACAAGTCAAAACAAAAAAAAAGGGGTGGCCAAAAAAAAGCCATATCTGAAGATTTCTGACAATGACGACTGATGAGGCACAACCTAAAAAAAGATACTTCTCACAGAGATAAATAGTGAGAGAAAAACAAATTGGACTCAATGTCTGAGTTCAGGGAAGTGATAGGGATGAATTAGACACTATATACAGATGTCAGTTTGACATTATTTTCTGGACTTTGGTGGAGGTGGAAAGCCTGAATTGTGGAAGGGACGGGTACAGGACTTAATTATACTGAGCATGAAATCAGGACTAAATTACAATATTTAAAATTAAATAAATACTATAATGCTGGAAAGCGAAAAAATACGGAAATATTTTGGAAGTCAGGAGGTGAAACAGAGTTAACATTACAGATAGCTGATTGAAATGTGTAGGGAGGAACTGCAGATGCTGGTTTACACCGAAGATAGACACAAAATGCTGGAGTGACTCAGCAGGATAGGCAGCATCTCTAGTTAGAAGTGATGGGTGATGTTTCGGGTCGAGACCCTTTAGACTGAGAACGGGAGAGGGAGACAGAGAGATAAGGAAGTGTAAGGTGTGTCAACAAGAGGAGATAAAGGTCAAGAAAAATGTAGAATAGATTATTAGCTAGAAGGTGAAAACGAAGCATAAAGAGATAAAATTTAATTGGGGAACTGTTTGACTGGTCGGCGAACTAGGAAAGGGGAACAATGGAGATAAATTGGTTTCTGCATTGGTACTTTCTGCATTTTCTGTTTGACATTTCTGACAACGTCATATCAGATGATCAAAAAGAAAAGGGAAAATTTAACATGAACAAAAAATGAAGTACAATAAAAACACTGAAAATGTTAATTGAATATGTAAGTACTCCGGTCAAACCATCTGCAGTGAACAAAATATGCTGGCTTGGTAGAGGTATTATTTTGAAATGGGAATTAAAACAAAACAAATCGTATTTCCAACCTTGTTTGTGTATATGAATAAACAGTGTAATATGTTAGCGTAACAAATATTGAGCAATGGGAACATTCACAGAGGTGAACGCTGATGAGAAATGGGAGAACTTTCAAGAAATGCATCTTTCCTGCTGCAAAATAAAATTAGAGGTTAGTGTGATAAAATAAATTTAACAAGTGAGATGCAAAATGTTAATCACACTTCAACAATCTGCAATACAAAGTTTTCCAATTTAGTGCCACTCACTATTTAGTGTTTATTCAAATGGTTACATTTGATTAGTAATTTAATGGAATTAATTTTTTTTAAATACAGTACCAGTGAGTTTTTCTAGACGTAGTCTCTGCAAGATCTCATCAAACTTCTCATGCTTACTGATGTACTTCAGCCTAATGTGGACACTTGCCCGTAAGCCCGTGCCAAGTTCAGACGGGCAGGTCAACACATAACCTAGATTATCCTTCCAGATGAAAGGGTGCTTTTTCTGACAGTATATTTCTTCAAGCTAAACAAATAATCATAGTTATTTCTCCACTTTCTAAAAATGTATAATACAACAAATTAATGGCAAATAGAAAAAAGTTATTTTGTCAAGTTCCATCACAAACTCTATTAGCAAAATAATTTCAAAGCACAATTAACTAGTGAGAACATTAAATGTCCAACTTTGTAAGTACATTTGTCTAGTATAACGAGTTTAAGGTTCTCAAATGTTGAATAAATTTCAGGAGTCTAGGTATAAAGTAGCAAAGCCTCAACTACAGCTCAGGAACATAGTGTAAACCAAAGATTATAGAGCTCTAGAATCGTTGGTGTAAACAGCATCTAAACATCTCGCTCTTCCAGAGCTTAGCTTTGCAACAATCTCTTAATATTTCTGCCTAAAGACTGGAACATTCTGTGGAAGATTACTTGCATTTTGGTTCTTGACAGCACATGCACACACACACAAGAAAGAAATAAAAGTATGACCTGGTCATTCAGACAATAGTTTGTGATAACTGGGGCATCCATAGAACAGATGAGAAGAAATGTATTCACCCAATAGCTGGTGAATCTATGAAATTTTCTACCATGGAATGGAATGCAGTCTAAATTGCTGAGTATTGTTGGAGTCTGGATATTAAAGTATGTTAACGATGGTAAACTATGGGAACCTTGAATGACCAGAGGTAAATTTGGTTAAAAAGTTAAAGGAAGCACATACAAAGTTTAAGATGATGAAATCAAACAGAAGGAATTATCAAGCCTGAAGGAAAAAACTTAAGCATCAAGCAAGGTTAGGGGGGACCTGAAAGGTCTTTAAAATGATGAGAGGGATAGACAGATAGTTAGAAGGACCAAAAAGGGTCTGGAACTGGGACTTGGGCAAGGAAGATTTTAAAGGAAATCCGATCTCCCAAAGTAATTAAAAAAAAAAAATTGATAGGCATATGAGAGGGGAATAGGGTTACCAGGGAGAAGATGGGACTAAGCTTCAGGATAAAGGAGGGCTGTAATTTGTGCTTGCAGTCAGACAATGCAAGTGATTACTTTGCGTCTGTTTTCACCAAGGAGAAGAACTTAGAGGCCAGTGAGAATACTAATGTCGGCAATCAGCTCCTTGGTCCTACTAATGTTGAGAGCTAGGTTGTTATGGCACATTCAATCAGACAGTCGATCTCCCTCCTATGCTCTGACTCATCTTTCTCCATATTTCTATGTTGAAATATGATACTAATATGCAAGGGTAGTTACCAACCGGTGGCACTAATGCCCATGGTGAAGTAGTGCTTTGACAGGTTGATTATGGTGCATCTCAACTCCCTTATCAAGAACATTGACCCACTACAACTTGCTCAAGGCCACAATAGATCAATGGGGATGCGATCTTGCTGTTTCTCCACTGCACTGGACCACTTGGACAATTAAAACATGTCAGGTTGTTGTTCATCGACTACACTTGTCAACAAACATTATCATCCCCTCCAGACATGTTACCAAGCTCAGGGAAATGGGTTTCTGCTCATCGTTTTGCAACTGGATCTTGCACTTAGTCAATTCAATTCAACTTTATTGTCATTGTACAAATACGAGTATAGGTACAACGAAATGCAGTTTAGCGTCTGGTCATAGTGCAAGATAGTAGAAGTAAAAATACAAAATAAGCATACAATTTAAAAAAAAAACTACTGGTTAACAATGTGTGGATTGTGGATGAATTAAAACTGATACATAGGCAAATAACTGTATACAAATGGGAGAGTCTAAAGATAGCTAGCGACGGGACTGAGTATAGATTCCTAAACCTTCTCTTGAAGGCAGGAATGAAATGAGAACATGGCCAGGTTGGTGTAGCTCCTGATGATACTGGTTGGCTTGTTGAAAATTGTGGAGAAGTAAAGCTAGGTTACACTAACCTGTGGAAAAGGTATGGAGCCGGATCTCGGGTATTTGAAAAAAAAAAAAATGGTGGTCAGAATGTGGGTGAAAAGAGTCCAAGAATAGGCACAATTCAATGCAAAAAAAAAAAGTTGGGAGGTCAGTACCCATGATGGACTCGGCAGGGTCCGCCACTTTTGGTAATTCCTGTAGCCACTTCTTTCTAAACTTTGTGATGTAAATCGTCAGGTTCTGAAGATTTAATGGCTCTCAGTCCCCTTTTTTTCTTTTCAACTTATGTCTTTCAGCTCCTTTTACATTCTAGAATTGTTCTCCACGATTTCTCAGACATTTATTGTCCATTCTTTGAAGACAACAGACAAAATATTCCATTTCATTTCTTAGCCATTCTTGCATCATGGGCAATAAAGGGCCCACATTAACAGTAGCTTTAACGGTCTATATTCATGTTCCCAGCCAAGTTCCCTTGTATTCTGGTTTTCCTCTCCTTGTCAGATTTTTGGGTCTCCTTTGCTAAATTCTAAAAAGATCCAATTCTCAGCCTTGTCGCTCATTTTGGCAACATCGTAATTTTTTTCTATTGGTAGTTAGAGCTCAATATTTATTCATTGCAAGGAATTCATGTAAACTATGTATTAATACTTTTAGACGGTTAAATCAATGGATATTATTTAAAATAAATGTATGTGTGAACATATGAAAATTACTTACCATTTTAATACCCAAAGAATACTGTGTAAAAACTTGTTTCAAATTTCCTCCCTGTTGCATGAATGTAATACGAAGATGGTCTTCTTTATTGACCCAAACAATAACATTTTTCATATCATTGTGCCTATAAAATGAAAATTTATCATTTATACATTTGAAGCCAATCTGAACACTTGTCTCCTTACCTCCCCCCTTGACTCCATTCAAGGGCCCAAGCAGTCGTTCCAGGTGTGACAGGTTTACCTGCCTCATCTATTGCATCCGCTGCTCTAGATGTCAGCAGACCTATATCGGTGAGACCAAGCGGAGGTTGGGCAATCGTTTCGCCGAACACCTCCGCTCGGTCCGCAATAACCAACCTGATCTCCCGGTGGCTCAGCACTACAACTCCCTCTCCGTATCCGACCTCTCTGTCCTGGGTCTCCTCCATGGCCAGAGCGAGCAACACCGGAAATTGGAGGAACAGCACCTCATATTCCACTTGGGGAGTCTGCATCCTGGGGGCATGAACATTGAATTCTCCCAATTTTGTTAGTCCTTGCTGTCTCCTCCCCTTCCTCAGCCCTCCTGCTGTCTCCTCCCATCCCCCAGCCTTCAGGCTCCTTCTCCTTTCTTCTCCGCCCCCCCCACCCCCGATCAGTCTGAAGAAGGGTTTCGGCCCGAAACGTTGCCTATATTCCTTCGCTCCATAGATGCTGCTGCACCCGCTGAGTTTCTCCAGCTTTTTTGTGTACCTTGTATGAACAATCAAAAGGTTGCGTTTTAAGAGTCAGTGCATAACTACATGCAAATATTTGAGTAACTTAAGTATAATACCTAGCTTTCTTTGTACAAAACATCAAGAAATTGGCCCTAAGAGGGCTCAGTAACTCATATTCAAGGGGGAAAAAAACACTTTTTAGTGTAATATAACAACAAAATAGATTTTCTTGCTGGAATAAGTTTATTACACCAATACACATCATTGCATACAAAATTGCTCTAATCTGTTGTTTAGTTTAGTTTAAAGATACAGCACGGAAACAGGCCCTTCGGCCCACCAGGTCCGAGCCGACCAGCGATCCCCGCACATTAACACACTAGGGCCAATTTTTACTTTTACCCAGCCAATTATCCTACAAACCTGTACGTCTTTGGAGTGTGGGAGGAAACCGAAGTTCTCGGAGAAAACACACGCAGGTCGCGAGGAGAAAATACAACTCCGTACAGACGGAACCCGTAGTCGGGATCGAACCCGGGTCTCCAGTGCTGCATTCGTTGTATGGCAGCAACTCGACCGCTGTGCCACCATGACAGATTGAGAGTACAAGAGTGAGTAGGTTAGCTCATAGTCGAAACGTGACTCTTAGGAAGCCACAGAACATTATACTATAACCAATTTTTCAATGAACATTGTAAGATGTTATTTCTAGCTGCCAGTTACAATATTTAGTACATCGTAACTCCTTCATTAGGATACAGGCAGCATTTACTCTAACATTCAGTTATTGTTCTTGGAGTCTTACAGCACAGAAATAGTCCCTTCGGCCCAACTCCTCCTTGCCAACCAAGTTGCCTAACTAAACCAATGCCTGTGCCTGGCCCATATCCCTCAAAACCTTTCCTATTCACCTACCTAACCAAGTAGCTATCCAAGCGGCTTTTAAATGTCATCATTATATCCGTCTCTACGACTAACACTGGCAGCTACCTCCAAATGCGCGGCATGCTCTGTGTGTAAAAGCTGCCACTTTGGTCTCTCTTTAAGCTCTGCCCAGAGGAAAAGCTTGACAATCCACCTTAGCTAATGCTGCTCACGATTTTATACAACTAAGTTCACCTGTCAGCCATCTAAATTCCAGGGAAAATATCCTAGCCTATCCAACCTCTCCTTATAACTCAAACATTCCAATCCCAGTTACATCCATGTAATTATTTTTGCAATTTTTCCAGTTTAAATGACTTCCTACCTATGGTAGGCCAACCAGAACTATACTCAGTAGTCTGTGGCCTTGTATAGTTGTAACATGATATCCCAAACTCCTGTTCTCAATACCCTGACCAATGTGTGCCCAATGCCTTCACCACCCAGTCTACCGTTGTCAAGGAACTCAGTCCCTGCATCCCATGGTCTCCGTTCTACAACACTCCCCAGGATCCAACCATTTACTGTACAGGTCCCGCCCATATCAGCGTAAAATTCCAACTACCATTCCTCAGCCCTTTGGCCCAGTTGATCAAGATCCTGTTGTAAATTTCAGTTTTAAAACACTATTTTTAAGTGAACCAGCAAAATAACTGTCTTGAAACAAATTATTTAAGCTATGAAAATGTAATATAGAAATTATTTAAGTATAATAAAGGCCAATTTCATGCAGAAAACTTGAAATTTGCATGTTGAAAACAATCAGAATCAAAACAATTTAGGTGTCCCCCTCCCAAAACATTTTTATTGGAAGAACCAAGTTGCATCAGCTATTTTTTCCACTCTTCCTATTTCTCCATGGGTTGTCTAGTAACCATGGTCAAGCTGTTTCTTGAACAAACGATTCATTGGAATACTCCAAGCCATTCTGACAGTAGATGATAAAGTCCATTTTGTTTTTGGTTCTCCCATTCCAAACACTTGCGCGCTAGATCACAGGCATAATCAATTGCTCTGCTTCCGGGCCTTTGATATCCAAATTGCCCACAGAGTTGAAAAGGATGCTTGACGTCTACGCATAAATGGTAATTGACATTGGTGCATCAGAGGAGCTAGATAGGATGTGGAAACTGAGCCTATCGTTCGTGCCATAGTTTGTGATCTCAATGGATTGAAATGCTATTTGGGAAACTATTTGGATTTATAAAATAAATCACACTTACCAGACTCCCCGTGCATCTGGCCAATCTCTGGCCATTCCAGATGAAAACATCTTTGGAGTAACAAGATTATCAGTAAGGATTCCAGCATTGGTCAGATCCTGACAGTCTTCCTCACTCAAGTTCTTCAATGAATGGTAAGTGCCCTTAAATTCATCATCCATCTCATGGAAGGCTGTTCATGATCATTTGATCGAAGTAAATGGAAACAAAGGATCAATAAAACTGGAGGGTAGGTTTTCTGTTTTCTTAAGTGCATTTTTGTATTCCATTCAGAACTCAATCCCTTGCATTTGTAATATAATGAATTATGAAGGCAACATTAAATATATACCACATGGCAGGAGTTAGAAAGAAAGCTTTTGTCTGCCAGAAGATCTAGTCTAGTATGTTGGGCAGATAAATGGCAACTGGAAATACAAAGCAAGGGAATATACAAATGAAGTTAACGTATTGAGTGGTATGGAGAAACAAAGAGTCGTCATGCTAAAGTTGTGACCTAACTAGCATTCTACATCGTTCTTGAATAACCTTCTTGCTTTTAAATTCTCTGCCAATGACTAATCGAAGAAATAATCCCTGCATAGATCCTGAAAGGCAGCAGGACATCAATAATCCATGGCATTCTTTCTTTTATTAGTCATGGCAGCGCATTTAAGAACAGTAAGGTTATTCAATAACCCTGTAGAATGCTGATTAGGTCATAGCTTCAGAAATGACGACACGCAAGAACAAAATGCTGGAGGACTGCAGCGGGTTGGGCAGCAACTGGGGAAACAAGATAATTAACATTTCAAGTCCAAACTCTGCACCATCTTGAAGCTATGATGGCTTCTTTTGTCATGTTTGCCAGCTGCAACTAGACCCCACTGCTAGTCATATTTTCTTCCCATGCTGTTCCACCTTTCACAAGGACCACTCTCCCTATGGCTCACTGGCCTGTTCATCCATCTCCACCCACCCACCCATCACCGTCACTTTCAACTGCAGGAGATGCAACACGTCCTCTCTCATCCCTATCCAAGGACCCAAACAGCTCCTCCTGACGAAGCAGAGATTCAAATGCACCTCCTCCAACCTAGTCTAAACACTGCTCTCGGTGTAGGCTGGAGGAGCTGGTTTGGCTGCTGGATGGCAGTGAGAGAGGATGCATTGCATTCAATGCTTGACATGGCCTCCTCTACATGTCCGTTAACAAAGCAGAGATGAGGTGACAGATTGGCAGAGCGATAGAGGCCTTTGGTCTAACTCGCCCATGGTGACAAACCCAGCTGGTCAAACTTACCTCTGTGTGCCTGATTTTGGATCCATCCACCCTTCATCCTTCCACTAATGATTCCCATTGTCACCTTCCTTACTTTTCAGATTCCAGCATTTCCCCCCCCCCCCTCCCTATACTCTATATACTGGCTACCTTCCCTCTCCATTCATTCCTGATGCAGGGTCTCAACTCAAAACATTGACAACTCCTTACCCCACCATAAATGCTGCTTGACCCACCCAGTTCACCCAGCAAATTGTTACTTTTTACTTTAAGAAAAATGATATTATTTCAATTTGAATAAAATGCTTTAATTTAGAACATAGAACAGTACAGTACAGCACAGAAACAGCCCCTTTACCCCACAAAGTCTGTGCCAAACATAATGACAAGTTAATCTCTTCTGCCTGTAAGGGATCCATATCCCTCCATTCCCTGATATTCATGTGCCTGCCTAAAAGTCTCATAAATGCCACTATCATATCAGCTTCCACCACGCACACGTCACTCTTCACAGCATGTTCCAGGCACTCAATACTCTGTGAAAAAAAAAACTTGCCATGGACATCTCCTTTAAACATTCCCCCTCTGATCCTAGAGCTACACACATGAGTATATAATATTTCCACCGTGGTGAAAAAGCTTTTGACCATCTACCCTATCTATGCTTCTGATAGTTTTATATACTGTACTCCCATCAGGTCACCCCTCTGCTTTCAATACCCCGGAGAAAACTTAGAAAACAGGGAAAATGTGATATACCTACATTATCCATTCTGTTTTTTAAAGAGAGAAATAGGGTGGAAACGGATCCTTTGTCACTGAATCCACACCAACCAGCAATCACCCATACAAGAGTCAAGAGAGTCAAGAGTCAATTTAATTGTCATTTGAAAATAGCCCTAGCTTATCCAATCTGGAGGTCCAAACGAAATGCCGTTTCTGCAGCCATACATTACACACAAATAGACCCCAGACACAACATAATTACATTTTACATAAAATTCCATCACTTTGCTGTGATGGAAGGCCAAAAAAAATTATCTTCCACTGCACTCTCTCCCCCCCGAATGTCAGAGTCAAAGTCAAAGTACAGTGGCGATGGCGATTGTCCCGCGGCCATTAAACCCACGCCGGGTGGTGCGAGGTCGCACACCGGGTCTTGATGTTGGAGCCCCCGGTGTGCGCTCGCAAAGTCCCGCGGCCATTCCAGCCGCGCGGGGCGGTGATGTTAGGCCCCGCTCCAGGAGCTCTTCAACCCCGCAACACGGGCGGGAGAATTCGCCGTTGCAGGAGCCCCGAAAAGCGGTCTCCCTCCAGGGATCCGCGGGCTCCCGGTGCCGCCGTCCGCAGACCCGCAGTAGCAGCCTTCGCAGCGGCAGCAGCAGCAGCAGCGGCAGCAGCAGCGCTCCTCCACCGCTCCGGTCTCGGCCAGCTCCGCAACGGTGAGTCGGCACCAGAGTCCCCGGCTTCTTCCTGTTGGAGGCCGCTCCTCGTTGCGGCCTCAACGACACCTGAGACCCGACGAGAAAAGGTCGGTTCTCCAGTGCAGGGAGAGATTCAAAAGTTTCTCCCACCCCACCCCCACCCCCCCACCCACACACCCCAACAAAAAATAACAAAAACTACATTAAAACACAGACAAAAAATAATAAAAACGCGGACAGGCTGCAGAGGCCGCTGCTGGCCAGAGCCGCGCCGCCTACCGGATACACCAGTTCTATCTTACAAACTAGGGACAGTTTACAGAAGCCTATTAACCTACTTCTTTTGAATGTGGAAGGAAACCAAAGCACCCAGAGAAAACCCACACAATCACAGGGAGAACGTACAAACTCTGCACAGACAGCACCTGTAGTCATGATTGAACCTTGGTCACTGGTGCTGTAAGGCAGCGACTCTACGCTGTAGAACCGTACCACCCATTCCCTGCATACATCTATCAAATTAACCCAGGCAAACACTTTAGCCAAATTCCAGTCTTATGCCTCTTAATTGTAGCTCAAAATCAAAGATTTTACCATTGCTTGTCCTCAATCATGTAGTTCAGGCTCTGCCACAAGGTTGGCTTCTACTTAAAGGCATTAGTAAATATGAAATGGTGTGGTAGGAGGGATATACTTCATGCTGCTATTCAGCTTTCATAGTATGTGTTGCACTCAGCAAGCAACTGGCAACTTCCCAGCTTGTCGCCTTTATAACAAACACATTTTCAGAAGTCTCCGAGAGTAAATCACAAAGAAACCACAGGGCTTCAGACAATAATATCAATGTTCATATGGAAGTCAAAACAATACAAATGCAACTCAAATGCTCTTAAACTTTGGGAAACATGCAAAAATATTAAACAAAAACTGATAATTATAAATAAACTAAAAAAGACACTATTCTGTAAAAGCAAATCCTGAAACAATCAAATTTGTTAACTAAAGCGGCTGGTCCACATTGGCGACCTAGTCTGCGAGCTTAGACGAGTTTGCCCTCGACTCAAACTCGCAGCATGGTCGACACGTGGTCCCAGGAGGTCCTATGAGGCCACTGGAACTCTCCTTCATGCTCAAGGGAAGTTCCCGAATACTCGCGGCCTCAGCTAGATTGCGGAAACATTTTCAGCATGTCGAAAAATTTTCTGCGAGTAAAATTTGGTCGGCATAGTTTTTTTAACGCGTAGTGCAGTGGAGTGGGGTTGCTATTTAGTTACAGGCAGTCGAGGGCAGCCGTAGGCAATCTCCTTCGCTGACAGCACTCCCCCGCTTTCCCTGGCCCCCGCCTTTGGTGGTGGGGGGGTGGTGTGTGTGTGTGTGTGAGAGAGATAGATATAATTTGCAATGTGTAAATATTTATCTTTTAACTCAAAATAAAAGAAAGCAGTCTTGTTGACAGATTGGTCCAATGGTCTGGTTCATCACTTGGATGGAAACATGTTCAGTTTTAGCTATAAAGTAGTCATCTGCATTCTGACTTCCAATAAAAATACTTGGTTTAGTTTGCTGTTCAGTCAAAAGTATATATTTTATAGAAAACGTATGTCTGAACAATACGAGTAGAAAACATAATAGAATGAGATGGTAACGGTGCAAGATAGAAATGGATTGAAAATACTACAGGTACTACCAACACAATGATTAAGGCAGAAGCTAATTTGAAAGCATTTTTGTGAACCATTAGTCGTAAGACGACAGTTCCAGCAGAGTGAGCAATTTTGGGTTCCAGTGCATTGGAAGGATGTTGACAAAGTAGATGTACCACAGAATAACAAAGAAGTTACCTGATATGAGTAATTATAAGCGCAAGAGTTGTGAAATTAAGGAAGTCATTGATAAATGGGAGAGATTTAAATGTTCACAATTTAGAGGGACTGGGCCTGGGTAAATGGAGTCAGTAACCAAAGGATTTAGAATGAGAACATAGTTATAATATTAAATCTATGAGATTTACATTAATAATAATAGGTGTGTTTTTGCAGTTGCAAAAACCATATTGAACCAAAGACCCCATAACAAAAGAAAAACACAAAATGCGAGAGTAATCCAGCGAGGCAGGCAACATCTCTGGAGCAAAGGAATAGATGACCCTTCTTCAGATTGTTGCAACCCTTTTTCAGACTGAAAGATAGAGGTAGGTGGGGGAGGGGGGGGGGGGGATATAGAACTCATCCAGTTCCCCAACCCCCCCCCCCCCCCCCCCCATGCCTCTACCTTTCAGTCTGAAAGGTTCTGACCCGAAACATCATCCATTCCTTCTCTCCAGAGATGCTGCTTGACCTGCTGAGCTACTACCATGTTTTGTGTCTATCTTTGATATAAACCAGCATCTGCAGTTCCTTACTACCCCATGCCAATAAATTTGATAGATTGAAGTAAAGTGGGGGAAATGGACATGGGAGCAAAATGGACCTGTGGATTTATGATTATTGCGCGCAAGAAAGTGGAACATCAACATGAACAGGTCAGGTAAGTGGCTGAATGCTAGAGGAAGAAAGGTACAGCTGAAAGAGGAAGACGAGGGAAAGAGCAGAGAAGAAAATCAGAGAGGATAAGATGTTTGGTTGACTGAAATACAAGATGCTGGTCAATGCCAATTGTCTGGAAACAGTTTCCAACAGTATTCTCATTTCATCAGTCACTCGGTACCCCAGTGACATAATCTATTATCTGATTTGTGTTAGCAAGGGAGCAGGAACGTTAGAGGGCCAGTGATCAAAAATGTAATTACTGGGAGGCGATCTGACTCTCTAAATGACGTGTAGCCTTGATGAAAATCAGGTGGTGCAAAAAAACCTCAATACTTTGATAGGCCAGCTACGGTCATGATTTAAAGAAAGACTTTTTGAGAGAAAGTGTGATAGGAAGAAAATTAACAAATGACAGTAATGTGGTTTTAAATGATCCGTGATGGGTTGAATTAGTAATTCAAAGAAAACACTCCTGTAGCTCACAGATCTTTCCAAAGCATTATAACCGATGACGTGTTTAAGAAGGAACTGCAGATGCTGGAAAATTGAAGGTACAAAAAATGCTGGAGAAACTCAGCGGGTGCAGCAGCATCTATGGAGCGAATTAAATAGGCAACGCTCCATAGATGCTGCTGCACTCGCTGAGTTTCTCCAGCATTTGTTGTGTACCTTATAACCGATGATTTCAAGCAGACCTGAATTGAAGATTGCATTGTTTAAAAGCTTCACATTTGAATGCTTTAGAGATTTTCCTTTCTACTGAGAGGAGACCAAGATGGAGACATTTCTATTGTATATTGTCTATTGTAACTTATTGGGGCAATTAATCGTATTCTTGCTCATCATAGTCCATCGTTATCTGAACTGTATGGTTACATACAAACAAGGACAGACATGTGCATGCACAAGTGATCGAGAATATTCCAGCAGCTCCCCACCTATCCTTCAAAAGGCAACTGATAAAAATAGCACAAAACGCTCGAGATATTTTCAGCCGACAGATCAAAGACCATTTGTCCTTTCGGTTGGATTGAGATGTGTGTAACAGCTGTAATGTTTTCCCGCAGTTGCCCACTAGATGGTGACAGGATGCTTACAATAGGCACAATAGGGAGATGTATTCATTTTGGAAAATATAAAAGGATTAGATGGATTAGAGCGAATTGTGTGTCCACCTATCATAGTGTGGATAAACAAACATAAATTCACCTGCTATCGCCAGCTCTTCCAGTGCACGCCTCTCCCCGCGGCTGCAATGTGGTGGGAAACTAAAACCATCCACATTGCGTCCAGCGCTTACGCTGCACCCCAGCACATAGTGTCCATCTAAATCAGATCCACCCTGCCGGGGAAATAGAGTCATTACTAGACAGTTATCTTGTTAGCCGAATATTAAATTGGCTTAAACTTAATAAAGACCATGATTCCCTGCATTCAAGGTAAATGTTTGCACAGGGGCGCCGCAATTGGAGCAGTAGAGAAGGATAAAGGGGAGGGTGCAGAGGACGATGCGATCAGTGCAAGTTTGGCCCGGTACCATTAGTGGACCACGTTCATGCATGAACTTCCAACAAGGGGATTTATCTGTTTGGAAGGTGTGAATCGCGCTGCTTTTCGCAATTCGTGTATGCCGTGTAGGAATCATGTTACCGTCCTGCATACTAACCCAACAATTGGCATCTAGCCTGCACCACTTAGAGGTGAGCACCAAATCCAACATCTCGTATTATTTTGTTGCTGGGAAATTACTGGAGAAAAGGATGAAACTCTCCATTCTGGAAATCCAAGCGGGAAGATTTTCAGAGAGACGGAGAGTCAAGTCTAGAGTATTTATTAAGTGCCAGGAAAGGGACAATGAAATTCATACTTGCAGCAGCTTCACATATGCAACCACATCACCGTCTATATCTCTCGTTTCCTTTATCCCTAACCAGTCTGAAGAAGGGTCTCGACCCGAAATGTCACCCATTTCTTCTCTCCAGAGATGCAGCCTGTCCCGCTGTTACTCCAGCTTTTTACGTCTTTCTTCGGTTTAAACTAGCATCTGCAGTCCTTTCTTACACATGTTAGCGCATATGGTTAGTGGATATCTACCATCTCAGCTCCTGGCATTTTAGATATTGCAGGGTCTAATAAGAGGGCCCGTGTCAGTGTGGTGAGCCACAGCTCCTGTGCCAGCTCCCAGGAAGCGAGACCACCTCCACTAGATGACTCAGATGATAGTTACAGTGGGACAGCCTTTGGAAGAAAGTTGATAAATATGCTGTTTAGATTCCCTTACCCTAGAAATAATATACTTGCCATTGAACAGCAAAAATTCACCATGTGAAGTCATGTGAAGAGGTTCAGTAGCTGGCACTGACTAAATTTAGGGAGAATGAACAATATCATTGAATCATGAAGAATTCTGATTTTTCTGAACAGTCTCATTGTAGAGTGTTCCTGGCTAGTTGGGGTGAGACTAGGTGTTCCCAAATGAACGTCCCCATTCCAGGATACTTCAGGCATTTATAAATGAGAACAAATGTCTTCACTGTGGATGGTGAACCTGTGGAACTCTCTATCACAAAAGACTCTGCAGGCCAAATTGTTGACCATATTTGAGGTGGAGCTCCATTACAGGTACTGATCTCCCCACCATCAAAGGAATCTGTAGGAGGCAGTGCCTCAAAAAGGCAGCCAGCATAAAGGACCCGCACCACCCTGGGCACGCTCTCATTTCACTCTTATCAATAGGAAGAAGATATAAGAGTCTGAAAACAGTGACCTTCAGGTTCAAGAACAGCAATCAGACTCTCAAACACTACAGAACACAACAAAACACTAAACTATGAACTATCTTGGTTGCACTAAGGATTCTGGATTTTTGCACTAGAGGTTTTTTAGTTTATTGAATGTTGTGCTTATTATGCTATCTACAAGTTAAATGTTTACTGGCCTGTTAAGCTGCTGCCAGTAACAAGTTCATTGTTCTGTTGTCGGTACATATGACAATTAAATACTCTTGACTCAAAAGAAAAAGGAGATGGCAACTTATTGTCAACTTCAAGGATGATTACAGGTAGTAGATTAAATAGTTGCCTTGTGGCTCATATTGTGTGAATGATTAAGCTTGTGTTATACATTGAATGAAACAAAGCATATCAATATACTTCACAGGTGGGGTTGAAAGTATGAAGATGATAGAGATGCTGACAGGCTTTTAGGGAGGCTTTTGAGACATAGCAGGATAAAGGGTTTTTACATTGTGGAAACTAGATGACAAAGGCTTTACTAGAGGCAATGGATGAGAGAAATGTGGGAAGTGTGCAATCGAGGGGCTTGAGTGATACAAGACTGGGAGAGGGAACTTGAAGATGAAGATGAAAGTGTGGAAACTGAGGGACCAAAAAACAATGGAGCAGTTTGTCATTTCCTACTCTCTTGAATCTTGAGAATACGGGTGTATGTTCACTCTAGCAAAACTCATTAAAAGTGCTCTTACATAAAATAGGCAATTACTATATGATCAAATGATACTAATCGACAAAGAGAAAAATATCAACTGAGGTGATTTGTTATTCATGGTTCATTAGTCCTGTACCATTTGCCTAGGTGGAGGTGGGACTGGTCAATGAAGGGTGACATGGACATCACTTGATCCATGGACAACATGGAATATATTGTGAATCTAGGTTTATTAATTTGATAAACCATAAATACTTTTGATAATTACAAGAGTAAATGTGAGTAATTTACAGGATAGATTACATAATCCATATGGACAAAACCTGCTCATCGGTCTGAACGCTTATTCACATTCTATTGTCATCTAATTAAAGACCATGCACAAATATCAAAGCTAGTTTAATAAATGTACCTTTAAGTTTTCTGGATTCATGTCACTCGTATGCTTTTCACTTGCCTGGTAACCACTGTGATAAAGTTCAATTAGAGGATCAAAGAACTGCATGAAGACAGTATATGATTCTGCATCTCCAGCCACACAGCCTGGCATTCTGACACAAGAATGCTCTGTAATGGCAAGCAAACAAAATACCAATGTCAACAAAATCAGTATAATACTTTAACACCAACAAATAACACACTCAAAATTAACACGAGAATATCATTCACATGTTGTTCAGTGAAATATTCCAAAGGCAAGGATACTTTGCATAATATTAGCAGATCATACTCCTAATTGGATCACTTTAGTTTTTAGAGATACAGCACGGAAACAGGCCCTATGGCCCACCGAGTCTGTGCCAACCAGCGATTCCTGTACACTAACAATATCCTACACACACACACACACACTAGGGACAATTTTACCAATGCTTATTAACCTACAAACTTGTACGTCTGGAGTGTGGGAGTAAACCGGAGCATCCGGAGAAAACCCATGCGGTCACAGGGAGAAAGTACAAACTCCGTACAAACAGCACCCATGGTCAGGATCGAACTCAGGACTCTGGTGCTGTAAGGCAGCAACTCCACCGATGTGCCACCGTTTCACTTATTTCAGAATACACAAAGAACAAATGGCCCTTCGCAAGAGTGTACTCAACCATTACATGAACAATCCTCCAAGTACACATCACATCAGAATGGGCAACTCTTAAGTACCAAAAATTGACGAGGAGTGAAAGATCAAAACTTTAAAGTCACAACAAATAGAAAGTTTACAAATGATCCAATTTATGACATTGAAACATGCAGTAATATTATTTTTACTGAGTTCAATCAGAAAGAATTATTTATACAGAGATGTCTCTTACCAGATTGATCCACACCAGGCTGGATAACATCATCCAGTGTGAAGCCACTTTGGGTTGCCCGCCCCCTCAGTCTCTTGTACATTTGGACTGTGAGAACATTTGCCATACATGTCTGATTTTTGCTCAAGTTTGGAAATTCTTCTTCGACTGACAATTTGTTTCCAGTAATTGCAGGACCGTGCGGAGTTAATTGCTAAAATTATGAATAGCTATATTCACACATGTACATTTGAAAAGAGAAGGCATAGAAGGGTACAGATCTAGCGTGGGCAAATGGGATTAGTGTAGATGGGCAAAGAGGTCAGCATGGATGTGGTGGTCCGAAGCAGTATAAAATTCTATAACACCATGAACACCACTACATTGCCATCAAGTAACTATTCATTTTAACATAAAGCTAAAAACAAGATGCAAAATTTTAATTATAATTTGGAAATCAGCATGAGCACTATTTTACTCTTTTGCTCCTGAAGCAGAAATTTAGCCAGCTTCTAGGTCCATGAACAATTAGGAAGGGCCATAAATGCCCTCACAGTAAGATCCTCACTGTCGATTTAAAAAATATATATTATGCACTTTTTATTAGTAGAAACACTTAAAAGCTATAATTGTGTCAAAGGATATTCTGCAATTGTGCAGCATCTTTAAGAAATATTTTGTGTTTTATGGGATTGATGTTGTGTCCACAGTTTCTACATTATAAGTAAATATTGACAAAGCCTCATTGATTCAGATATCCTATAATGGACTGTATCAATCAATTGCAAGGAATTGCAATACATCACATACCGAATATCATACCACAATTTTAATACCATAAGGTTGATAAAAATAAACTTTTGATTGATGGATTTTATCAGAACAGCATCAAAGCCATTTAAACACCGAGTATTTCTCAATAAATACCGTTGCACAAAACACAGATTATCGATACGGTTTTGACTAATAGAAAATACATCTTTAGTTTAGTCACAAAACAAGAACATCACTATCTAAGCTAGTATCATTGTCTGTGAATTGAGTGGCTTGTGAAAACATTTCAAAGTGCAGTTAAGAGTAAAAGTGATTCCAAAGAGTTGAGATTTTTTTGATAAAATGGCTGATGACTAAATGTATTTAGTAATAACATGTTGTACACTAACTTTACTGAGGTATATCATAACACTGCATCAATTAGAATCATTTGTAGCACCTTGCCCCGAAAGGTTATTGCAAGATAAATGGAAATGAACGCTGCTTGCCGTGAGCAGACTAATTCAGTCTTTCCAAAGCAGCAATCTTTTTTTGATAGAACACCTAACTAAAAGGTATATGTAATAACGAGTTGTACACTAACTTTTCTGGGGGGTTTCATAATGCTGCATCGTTTGGAGTCATTTATTTGATTGTAGCACCTTGCCCAGAAAAGTTATTGCAAGATGCTGGTTTACAAAAGTGCTGGAGTAACTCAGCAGATCATGCAGCATCTCTGGAGAACAAGGGTTGGTGACATTTCTGGTTGGGATCCATCTTCAGACTGATTGTGGTGCGAGGTACGTGGGAGAGAAAGTCAGAAGAGAGGAGGGGCAGGACAAAACCTGGCAAGTGATGGGTGGTTACAGGTAAGGGGGAGTTTTGATAGGCAGATAATTGGACAAAATTCAATGATCAATACCCTAAAGGGCCTGACCCACTTTCACGACCTTTTTTACTTGTGGACATTTTTTATCATGCTAGAAAAACGCCCCGACCTAGTTGATGCCACGAGTACCTACAACTAGCATCACAACCTCCTACGACCTCGTGACGACCATGTTGCGAGTACGAGTCAAGGGCAAACTTGGCATACCTCGTGAATTAGGGCGTGAAAGTGGGACAGGCCCTTAAGGCTGCAAGCTACCCAAGAGGAATATAAGGTGCAAGTCCTCCAATTTGCACGTGCCCTCCCTCTGGCAATGGAGGAGACCCAGGACAGAAAGGTCAGTATTCGAATGGGAAGGGGAGTTAAAATAGAAAGCAACTGGGAAAACCAACTGGGAAGGCCTTGGCAGATCCACCCCACGTATCCCGCTTGTGTAGCTTACACCTTTCTCCAATCCCCACTACATTCCTTCCTCTGGCTTTCAAATTTACGCCTCTTCTATCCTCATCCCACATCTTTTGTCTTTTCATCTTTGTCGTTTGTCCAACCATCTACCGATCAAAACTCACTCCAAACTGTATCCATTATCCTTCGTCCTGTTCCCTTCTTCCAGCTTTCTCCCCCTCGGCACCGCAACCAGACGGGAAAAGGGTCCCTACTAGAAATGTCACCTATTCGTGTTCTCCAGAGATGCTGCCTGATCCGCTGAGTTACTCTAGCGCTGTCTTTTTTATGACAGGCACAGGCAAAGATCTTATAGCAGAGCTCTGCTATAGGATCTTTGGGCACAGGCAAGGGGAGATTTTTTCTGGCCTTTGTTCCAACCATCTGTCTGTCTGTCTGTCTAACCCCCACGTCTGTGTCGACCTATTACCTGCCACGCTTTGTTCTGCCTCTCAATGAAAACTTCACATTTATAAATAACCGTACTTACTTGACAGCTACATTTTATTGTTCGTTTCGTTTAAATAACGATACATCTGAAAACTAACCAACGTTGTGAATTACACTTTCTACACCAACGGCTAAGCCGGAGTTCCTCTCCAAAGCCACAAGCGAAATTCTTGCAGTGTGATCTCGCTCTACTCGAATTGTAAAGATTTGAAACACATGGCAAGCGGTTTAAAAATAGAGCCAATAATCATGCAATTCTTGCAAATGTGCCGAGCGCGCTATTCTAATTCTCTCCCTGTTGGCCCTCAGTGTCGTTTTGTTTATTTCAGAATACAAACCTCCAAAATGTAGTTGTACTTGAGACTGAGTGGCATTTCTAGCGGAGCTGTAGAAATAACACAAATAATACGTATGTTTATGGTATGCCTATAAATGCTGACATCGACGCTTTAATATATAAAAAAAACAATACAGTAGCAATAAATGGGTTTTTTTTAAAGGACAATTATCTATCGAATCGATGGAGCGCCATAAAATAACAAGCTCATTCTATCTTGTCACTGCCATTATAGGAGAGGGCGACCTGAATGAACCTTGTCCACTAATTCTCATCAATGGAACTGGCCAATAGTCACTATTGTATCCTTAATGCAATCTTTCATTGGTCTCCTTTTCCAGGAGTTTAAAGATCTTAACGATGTCACGTTTCAATTTGCTTTCGTAACGATTGCAACTAAACACAGAAAGCAAGACTTACGTTTCAGTTTCCACATGTCTGCAGACAGCGGCCAGCGACACACAAATCCCGTGCTGCTGGTTAAGAGAGACGAGCCTCCGGGAGTGACCACTCACGCTGCCCTCCTGCAGCGGACTGAGAGTGCGATCACATCGCTCTGGCTTCACTTGAAATGTGACCTCGGCTGCAACAGGCGGTGGTTTGGATTGTTTCCGACATATAACACCCTGTTCTCACCGGGCATACGGTAGAGGGCAATTTAACTCTGTCCTCAAGGATTAAAAAAACATTGGGGAGCCAGCATAATGAAATTCTTATATCGACATGTTATTGCTTTTGTTTAGAAATTGCGTTAAAAATTAAGAGAATGGCGGTAACAAATGATCCCGGGTGTATCCAGAATTTATGTTATTCTTGCAAAGAGTCTCCCTCCCATTGAATGGTAATCATTGGACTACAATCAAGTAATAATTGCTGAGTGTTAACTTTGTTAAATACAAGTGGTCAGTCCCACTCTGGGATGCCGTCCCCAGCTTCACTTGGGTTATATACAGTAGCATCACCTGCTTGGTCTATATACAGTAGCATCGCCTGCTTGGTTGTAGTGTGAAGGCAGGCAGCATTGTGTTGGCCTTGATACGTGTATAATTCCCAAGTTGCTCCACATAAAAGTTTTTATGGTGGGGAGAGATAACAGCTTCAAATTCCTATAGACTATCTCTAGAGTGGAAACAGGCCCTCGGCCCACTGTGTCCACACTGACCAGCGATCACCCCTTACAATAGCACTATCCCACACATTAGGGGCAATTTACAATTTACAGAAGCCAATTAACCTACACGTCTTTAGTGTGGAAGTAAACCAAAGCATACGGAAAAAACCCACACGGTCACAAGGAGAACGTGCAAACTCGGTACAGACAGCACCCGTAGTCAGGATTGAACCTGAAGGCAGCAACTTTACTACTCACCACTGTACTGCCCCTGTGTGGTAACATCTTGGATGATCTGTCCTTGGCCTAGATGTAATCATGAAGAAGGCACAGTGGTGCCACTGCTTGCTTAGAAGTTTAAAGAGATTCAGCATTTAACTGAATATTCCAACAAACTTTTACAGATGTACTCTAGGAAGTAAACGAGGTAGAAAAAAATGCTGGAGAAACTCAGCGGGTGAGGCAGCATCTATGGAGCGAAGGAATAGGTGACGTTTCTGGTGGAGACCCTCAGTCTGAAGAAGGATCTCGACCCGGGGGTCAGGGATTCTTTCGCATTTTCAGCTTGAAATTGTGCAATCTGCCTGCATACTGTAGCAAGTCTTTTAACAGCACTTTTGTGCTACATTTATGCTTTTTGGATTAGGTATGAATAAGGTTAGGCTAAATTACATTCCTAATTACATTCCACAGTAGAGCCAGGCTCTGATCAACAGGTGCAGCACATGAGTGACTATATTCATGTTGAAATCAGATTATAATTCATGCTGTTATGCATATATATAGAGAAAAAACAGAGAAACAAGGCAAGAGTCGGACTTCCAACACTGTTCTGCACAAATAAATCAATCAACCTTACCCTTTGACTGTAGAAACAAGACAAAAATAATACTACATATTCAGTCATATATGGTTCAATAAAATTAAGATATATATGTAAAACATGTAGTCTGAATCTGCATCCATGATGCTGCTACAGGCAACATTTTATTGTTCCTGTACCTTTTGAGGAAATGACAATAAACTCAATTTGACTACTTGACTCGATTCTCTGTGAAGAATCTGATGGAACTATTTTTTACACCAGCTGTAACTAAATGCAAGCACAGATTGCAGATTGTTTGACTTGGTGCATATCTCTGTAGCTTAAGGAACGAGACGCAAGACCATACTGAATGCAACAGTTATGCTTGGCTGTGGGATTGTGGTGCATGAATAAGGTTAGGCAGGATTGACATTCCTAATTACATTCCACAGTAGAGAAACCAGGCTCTGATCAACAGGTGCAGCACATGAGTGACTATATTCATGTTGAAATCAGATTATAATTCATGCTGTTATGCATATATATAGAGAAAAAAACAGAGAAACAAGCTGCAGCTGTCGGACTTCTTTCTTTGTTTTCTGCACAAATACTGTCAATCCTACCTTACCCTGGAATTCACAAACAAGACAACAAAAATGCTTTGTGATGCTACAGTCATCTTAAGAATCAGATATTCTACAGCTTCAACAAAATTATGATATATATGTAAAACGGCGCGACTCTCGTCAGTCTGAATCTGTCATCGGTTTATGATTTTTTGCTGCTTTTAATGTAACATTTTTTTGTGTCCTGTACCTTTGGGGTGAGGGGGGGACAATAAACTTTTTGAAACTCTCTCGATTCTCTGGAGACCCGACCTTTTCTGATGGAACTATTTTTTGGGGCACAACGAGGAGCGGTAACTAACAGGAAGAAGCCGGGATGGCTAGACTCACCGTCGCCGTCGCTGATTATCGAGTCCGAGCTTAAGCGGTGGAGAGCGCTGCTGCTGCTACCGACCGGAGGCTCCAAAGGTCTGAAGGCGGCACCGGGAGTGACCTTGGCTTTTCAGGGTTCTGCAACGTCCTTACAACTCTTGTGCAGGAGGTGACGTGATCCCTGATGGCCTCCCCAGAGAAATGAAACCATCCTTTCAACTGCTCCACAAACAACGACATGCATATGTCCTTGCTGTTAACTCCGTTGGGAGGATAGGGTATCTCTGAACATAATCAGTTCTATTTACGTTCTCTTCAGCTGCAGCTGTTTTATTCTTTCTTTTATTTTCTTCACAACTACTGTCTCCTTCCTACCAGAATGGAATTCACAAATGTATGAACAGAAATGCTTTGTGATGCTACAGTCATCTTAAGAATTCAGAATATTCTACAGCTGCAACAAACCTTATGAAATAATTTGGGTCCTGTGCATACCTCCTAAAATGTTCTACTGTATTCTCTGAAACATCACAGGTCATTTCTATTTCTCTTGTTCATATGTTTGTAAGTATTAGAATTCAAGATACCAGAACTAGGGATGCTTTTCACTGAAAGGTCCAGCCTCTGCAGTTTCTGTCTCCATTTGATTCTCTTTGTCTTGAAGGCGACATGGTAACCCCAACAACATAATCAGTTATTGTCTTTAATTGACAAATTTTTGAACATATTTGACTTTTGTATTAAAAATAAAAAACGCTTATGCTGGTGATTTGAAATAACAATGAAAAATGCTGGAAATACTCCATGTCAGACAGCATCTATAAAGAGAGACACTGCTGTTTATGTTTACATAGATTTATAAACATGTGTTAAATGTACCTCGTCCTGAAAAAGATAAAGTAAGAATTTCACATCTTTTTATGATAGGCCATAATTGTCTCATCTTAAGCATGAAATGGTCTAACTTGGGTCTGTCAAAGTCTAAAACCCACTTTGATTTAACTAACCCAAACTGATTAAATACCATCAACCAGTTGCCTAGACTGTAGATTTAAACAACGATCAATTTTTTAAAAGGAGCTGTCACTCATACACAATATTACTTGTTTCAAATGCATTCTTTTTTCTTCCATACACTACATGTAATGACCTTAGTTGGTACAGAAGTTTGAACGCAGTTTTAAAAAAAAAACCTTTTTAAATGAACTTCCTAAGTTAATATGATTGTACTATTTTTTAATCCTCTTCAATTAAATTTAACGTATGGTACATATTCATTAGTATCTGAAACCATGCACAACTTGAACTTTGTTTTTGCACACAGTCATTACTTGGCATTTGACCTGATTGCAATAGTTCAATCAAAGTTGGCAATATAACCAGGTGGAATTTGAGCTATTTGCCCAGTTGATGATAATCCTCAGAAACCTCTTGGATGGGAGGTGAGCAGAGGGTGAAATTTCCTCAAGATCAGCAGGACGGGTAACTGAGTGCAGGCTACTAAGTGGAGACATAGTGAACTGCAGATGACAATTTGCAAAGAAAGACGCAATGTGCTGGAGCAACTCAGTGGTTCAAGCAGTATCTCTGGGGAACATGGAACTTAGACCTTAAGTCTTGGAAGTAGAAAACAAACAGTGACAGCCTCCAATGGAGTTTCTACGGATTGTTGGTTAAGCCTCCATTATCCTGCAGACAAATTCTCTGATGGAGCCAAAAATATTTATAGGAATCTCTTGTCCTAAAGGAAATGAGGCCTACACAGGTTCCAAACAACCACCAGATCTGACTAAAAGCCCTGTAGCATTTGGGAATCTTGCACGTTATGTTATTCCTGCATTAAATTCATGGACCAAAAAGTCAACAATTTCTACCTCTGTGAATCCTAAGCAGATCCTAAGTCTGATCGGATTTAAATATAAAAATAATCACTAAGTGAACAATGTAATTAACCAGCAATCATGCACGTGTGAATGAGATCTGCATTTAATAGAAAAATAAAAAAATATTCACAATAATTATATTAGTCTTTCCCAAGCTTGGTGCTCAATAAAATATAGTAACATAACATTCAATATCGAACAATGGATCCATTTGTTTGAGTCAAATTTTAGAAATTCGGCTATTGATCTTCAAGATCAGTTAAGTCCACGATGACTTTGATGAACAATGTGTCATCTTTTATATATGTCCCCATTTTCCCAACTTCGAGAACTGCATGGGACACAAATCGTGGACATCCAGATGCGATATTCATTTCTGAAATTGGTCTTTTGAAACTGGTGCTGCTGGCATCGGCCTTAAAGAGTTCTACAATGTGATGTTTTTTTTGGCTCTGGTCAAGCAATGCAAGAGTGACCTTCTGTTTAAATGGCCACATCAACAGAGAGTCATATTCGCCTTTCATAACAACAAAAAACAAAGATAAATGTGTTCCTTTGCCTGCACCGTCTCCATTTAAATATGCCCTAGCACAGAGCCTGTATCCACACCGACTTGTGTAAAAGGGTTGGCTAAAAAGAGAAACAGCAGCTCCCTCCGCTGCCTCCTGTTTTCTCCTTCTGTAGTTGCAGATCTTCCATATCAGTTTGCCATTGTATCCAGCTGCTTCCAAGACTCGAAATCTCTCATTAGTCTTTTCTAGTAGTTTCTTATGGGTATTTAACAATAATTCGTGTTGCTTCAGACATGGCTTAAAAGAAACTAAAGTGGGAAAAAATGCACAATGTCATCATATTAAAGCTTCCAAGGTGTGCATAAATGATCAAAATGTTGTTAGCTATATTAGAACAATGCATTGCACTGGTAACTACAAAAGGAATACAAGCTGGATGGCATATTCCTCTGATGCACTACAAAATGCAGATTATACTAAAAACTGGCATTAGTGAATTGCAAAGGGTGGAGATATGATTGTAAGAAGCTAGAAAGTAGAACCATTCAAACCAAGTCATTATGATAGAATTAGTAACACAGCTATCATTCTTTATAAAGATAATAACTTTGAAACAATCATAAAATATACTGCACAATTTAGGTCAGGTCGGAGAGAGTTCCCCCCCGCCACAGGTACCATGCAATCCCGTGCTACCTTCTCCATGGTCGGATAGTGGGTGACTAAACAGTCTCCCCCACCTGGTTTGCCAGGTGAGGAGGGGGCTATGGACCCCCAGCAGGGCCAAAAACAAGACCTGTCAAAGGGCGGATGAGCTTCTAGCGATCAAACGGCCATCCACACTCCAGTTGAAGTTGCGATCACTGTCGTACATAGCATTGTAAGGAATGATGATAAAGCACACACACCAAAATCCTATAGTTCCAGTGGCGGAAATCCGCAGGAAATGGAGGACAGAGATGTGTGGTGCATCTGTCACCGTTCCCGTTGGAAACCAGCAACACTGCGTCACTAATGTTTTCAACGATGATGAACAATACGATGAGTTCATATATATTGATGTTTTTCTGGATAAATATATTGTTAAAATGAGCATCTAATACATCAAACTTATATGTGATCAAACAAAGACATTTTGTCATCGCTAGGGTCGCCGTGATTTTCTGTTATTTTATAAAATACTATTATTAAAGTGTCCAAATTATTTCTGAATATGGATATGAGAGGGATAAGAGAAGAGAATTGAAAAGCCTCCATTTAGGCTATTCAATCATGTTGAAGGGACATAGCAATGTTAACCATAGGACTTCATTCAATTAGACTGTGACTGATTTGTGTCTCAAGTCACTGCCTCTGGTGGAGGGATCCAGAACGGCATAAGACCATCCTAAAAAGTAAAGCTGTTCATTCAAAAAGGAAATTAAATCAAGAAACAATTGTAATGTGACTCTCTCTACATTAAAAACCGTAGATGTTGGGGAAAAATAACATTTTAAAGATTTTACTCTGACCATTTTTAGTCGAGTAGAGTGATGTTCAAAGTCCTTCAACATTCAAAATATCAAGGCTTGAGCCCCTTCAGTATCTCTACTCAGCAGTGTCAGAATATACAGCACCCTCAGAGTTGCTGGACTATGCAGCAATTGAATCTACTACATTTTCTATGTTTGATGTTCAGTTTATGTATCTATGTTGAAGAAAGGCATCAGCATCTAACATTGTGTAATTTTAATGGTAAAAAGGAAACTAAATTGCTTCAGAATAATAAATTTTATAAAGAAAATTAGCATTTCCCTTCAAGATGGATATTATGTATTTTAGAACTACCATTCATGGTTAATCAACGAGCATTTACATTATATTAAATGTCTACCATATACATTTATAGTCTCTCGGAATATATTATGGACATAACTTTACATTCAAAAATATAATTCTAAATCCTTGATGTCATTTTAGGTGGATTTTCTACAATTTATATTTGGCCTTAATCCACTGGGTGGTGCCGTCAGCGATGGCAGCCTCGCCAACGGTATGTCTGTCTTTTCGTCTTTTTTGTTATTTTTAGTGTGTTTTAAAAAGTATGTATTAATGTTCCCTGGTTTGTTTTATGGGGGGGGAGGGAACTTTTTTCAATCTCTTATCTTGCCGGAGATGCGATTGTTTTCCGGGTCGTATCTCGGTCGCTCTGCGGCCTAACATCATGGAGCGCGCAGCCTTGCTCGAGACTGACTTTGAGACCCACCGCGGGGCCGTGGACTTACCATTGGAGCCTGCAATCCCTTCCCTGGGATCGACACTCCAACCGCGGCCTGCGGATTTCAACATCGAGGAGCTCACAGTCTCGGGTGGAGACTGATGTCGGTAAGCTCCAAAGTTGCAGGAGGTTTGAATAGCCCTGACCCAGGGTCCGATTGCCCAGTGTGGGGGAGCTTGATCGTCCCGATGAGGAGGGCCTGACTGCCGGCTACGGGAGCCAGGATCGCCCCATCAACGGAAGGCTCGAGGCCCCTGACCGCGGGAGAACAAAGAAGGGAAGAGATTGAACTTTTTTTTGCTTTCCATCACAGTGAAGAATGTGGAGGAGTCGCACTGGTGGATGTTTATATGTTAAAATGTATTTTGTGTGTTCTGTTGCTTTTTATTGGTATGACTGTATGGCAAATCAAATTCCTCGTAAGTTGCAAAACATACTTGGCTAATAAAGTATAATTATGATTATGATTAAAACAGGGAAACTTATTGTCGGGTTTATGCAAAACATGTAAATAAACTTTAAACTAAAAGATTTACAAATTATATTATTTAAGGAAATAATCAAAAGGAAAGAACTGACCCATTGACACAATGTTGTTTTCAGCAGTTTCCACCTTTTCCTTCAATGCAATAATTACTTCCTTCAGTGATGTTATTTCATTATTTCTTTCTTGATCTAATCTTCTGCAAAGTTGTTGTGAATGTTGCTCAATGGTTATTATTTTGTCAGCATGCCCGGCCAGGATTTTCTGTTTTAATGTAAAGATTTATATTGCAGCAAGTATCAACAAAGAAAAAAAAGTCAATATTCTGCTAATTAGTTTTGCTTAACTTTCATTACTCAAACAACATTATGACTCATACTTACACCTCATATAAGGGTGAAGAATTCTTAAAGACTGCATGTAAAAACATTTAAAAAACTAATAAGAAAAATAATAAGAAAAAAGCAAATATCCAGTGCATGGAAGAGTAGCAGTTTGTCTATGCCAGAAAAATTGTTTCCATTACAGGTTTAACATTTATTTTAATCTTGTACTGCAGGCATAGCAACAATTTCATTAGTTTGGATCGTTTTCTTTGCTCTTGGCAATGTAGATGAGATCTGTAACTTCATGTAGGTGAAATCTAAGCCATGTAAATTTAAGATTAAATAGCCCTGATATAGCCACTGCAAATTTAAATTAATGCATTTGTATGGTGTATTGTCACCTCAAAGCTTCTCAAGTTTAATGAATGATTTACAGGACATAGAGATTTGGAATAACGGATTACGCATTTTAATCCCTCAGTAGAATAAAAAAAGGTCAAATTTAAGATTCCTTTAGATCCTTAAGGATTCCCCTTAAGATTTATTTAAACTTAGCCAGAATGGAGTAAAATATTTTAAAATAAATAATATGCTTTTTGCATGAATAGAATAAAGTTCAGGACATAATGATTTAAAGCAAACATGTCTTGCTTAAGATTTCTGAGTTATGGAGCAGATGGTCAACCAGAGGAGTTGCCAATTTAAATATTCCTATAATGGTTTGGATTTTTTAAGTCTTTGCTATTTTTAAAACCATTACGAACGGTAACCTTGCAAATAAGTAATTGCTGTGTCTAGCTCAGTCATTGTAATTTTACTGATAGAATACCTTCAGTATTACTGACAAGATCAGTTAAATAGAGGACACAAGGTGCTTTGCACAAGATGCTAGAATCTTGAGCAAAAATCGCAAAGAGATGGAAAACTCAGCAGGTCACACTGCATCTCTAAAGAAGGTTCTGGCCTGAAACATCACCTATCCATATTATCCAGAGATACTGCCTCACTGGCTGAGTTACTCCAGTACTTTGTATTTTTTGCTTGAGATAAACTAAAAGACACACAGAATTTAAAAATTGCCAATTTACAAAAAGAAAAATCACAAAAGTCAAATGGCAAATATATGGCACTTGGGATTTTCAGGGACGAACCTGCTGGTGCAAATACAGAAACCAGGTTCATTTTGTTTAATCAGAAAGGGTCATGTGGTTTGTTACAACATGTTTTACTAGCTGTCACGATGAAAATATATGAAAATATTTAATATCTATGTGATAGTGTTAATATTTAAAAAATATTTATAAAAAGACTACATGCAGATAAAGTTCATGTACCTGTGTCTTTGCAACCTCATCATCGTTTTTAGAAATGGCCTCACTCAAATGTGCAACCATGATGTCAAGCTTGTTTATTTGTTCTTCCATCTGAGTGATAATGTGGTTTCTTTCACATAATGTTTTTTGCAGATCCAATATCTATGATTGAGAAATAAATGAAACATTTTGTCAAAACCATAAACTAAGGAAAAACTAAAATTGCAATCTGTATATCAGTAATATATTTTTATACTCAGACATTTAACTTGTTTCAATGCCAGTGTACTGCCTTAAACTAGATTACTTTAGAACATATGTTGGCTGAGCTTATTATTATTGACTAATGTACCGAGGTACAGTGAAAAGTTTTTTGTTGCGTCCCATCCAGTTAGCAAAAGACTATACATGATTACAATCATGTCATCCACAGTGTACAGATACAGGATAAAGGGTATCATAATGCATGATAGCAGATCCACTTCTGGGACCAGCACGCAAAGAGTGGCCTGGCTAGGGTGCCAACTTAGCAGACACAAACAAGCCCTTTGGCGCCCAATGTCAGTGCCAAACATGATGCCAGGTTAAACTAATCTCCTCTGCCCACATGTGATCCAAATCCCTCCATTCCCTGCATATCAATGTGTCAATCTAAAAGTCTCTTAAATTCCACTATCCACTACCACCCATGGCAATGGCTTCCAGGCACCCCCACCCACCATGTGTAAATAAACGTCCCACTCAACTACTTTAAAGTATGCTCCTTTCACCTGAAAGCTATGTCCTCTAGTCTTTGACATTTCCACCCTGGGAGAAAGGTTCTAACTGTGCCCTATCTATTGCTTTCCGAATTGTATATACATGAGTGAGGGAAAATTAGCTACCCCATTTACTTTCACAGCAACTAAAACAAACAATAAATACATTTATGGGTTTGAACATTGTGATTGTCTGGGGGCATGAAGTGCACCAAATAATATATGCTCTTTTCTCATAATAAATTTTGTAAAAGTTAATGTTTCATAGTCTTACTCATAGTTTTATAAGGAGAATTACACCAAGTAACATCTCCTAGGAGTGATTCATGAACACCATTGCCAACTGCAAGTTCTGGATGTTCTCCGATTGGGGGCGAAGACATAAGGTACAGACCACTAGGGGCGCTGCATTGAAGGCGTCTCTGCCTACAGCCTGTCCGTTTTTTCCTATCTTTTTTTAATTTTAGTTTGTCTAACAGTTTAGATTTGGGGATTCTATGTGGAGAGGAGGGGAGGGGTAAGGGGGAAACCGCTTCCCAGTCGCTTCCTGGCAATGATGCGACTATTTCTCCGAGTCGCGTCCTCGCCCCCCACCTCGTAGCCTACCAGCTGGATCTGAGTGACCTTTCCTACCGGAGACCGGGGACCGGACCAGAGCTTCCGCAGTGGCAGCGGCGCGGCACTGGTTTCACCGTGGAGCGGCGAAACCTACTTGGATCGCCATTTGAAGCTCCGGAGCGTGGTTCGCGGAGCTCCCAGCGCGGGTGGCGCTGACTGACATCGCGGAGTCCCTGGGGCCCTTTGCCGAGGGCCACCAGTGGGAGTCTCCGCCTGGCGCGGCCTGGGGACGTCGAGAGCTGAGGAAGCGGCCGTTTGGAGGTTCAAGCCTCCAGTCCCGACGTCGGAGAGCCAACATCCTGGCGAGCGGGCCTGAGCGGCGCGCTGCCCGTGGCGGTGATAGCGGAGGGCTCCGGAGGCCCCAACCATGGGTGAACATCAGAGGAAGATGACTGACTTTGGTGCCTTCCCTCACAGTGGGAAACTTTTGATTCTGCTGTGTGGGGATGTTTTATGTTGAACTCTATCAACTATGTTGTGTTCTTTATGTTATTGTATGGCTGTATGGTGATCACATTTCACTGTGCCAACTGGCACATGTGACAAATAAATGTATCTTGTATCTTGTACTGCAAATGTGGTTTGGATATGTTGAGGTCCTAGGTCTAAAAGTTGTAGGATAAAGTTTACTGAAAATGAGGGGACAATTCTAGGGATCTGAAAACAGAGGATTTATTAGCTTAGGGAGTCTGAAGAAGGGTTTCGGCCCGAAACGTCACCTATTTCCTTCGCTCCATAGATGCTGCTGCACCCGCTGAGTTTCTCCAGCAATTTTGTGTACCTTCGATCTTCCAGCATCTGCAGTTCCTTCTTGAACGATTTATTAGCTTAGTTTGTTTACAGATACAGCGCGGCAACAGGCCCTTCGGCCCACTGAGTCTGCACCGACCAGCGCTCCCCGTTACACCGCCCGCATTACATACGAGGGACAATTTATCATTTTTACCAAAGCCAATTAACCTAGAAACCTACGTGTCTTGGGAATGTGGGAAGAACCCGGAGCACCCAGAAAAAACACATGTGGTCACGGGGAGAATGTACAGACAGCACCCCTAGTCAGGATCGATCCTGAGTTTCTGGCACTGTAAGGCAGCAACTCTACTGCTGTGCCACTGTGCCACCCATTAGCCAAATATTTCAGTGTTTGAATGTTGTGGAGGAAATGTTGCGATTAAAGACCACAGAGTGGACAGTGGAGAGTACTGAATTGAGAGTAATGAGTGGTCCTCGGAGGAAGAAAGAGTGAGGATTTTGTGATTGTATGAAAATTAGTCATCGGGCCAAGGAGCTCTAAATGGAGAAGTTTGAGATTTTCAATTGTTGAGGAGGAATGCAGAATCAAGCGCAGAGCAGAAAATGGCATTTTAAGGGTTACATGCATTTGATAAATTTGCTGTAAAACTATGTGCCTTGCATTAAATACTAGACTAAGTGGGATGCGTTGGGTCCCATTTTCACATGGGAGGACGGGTCCCTCATGCGATATTACACCTCTCCACCAATTCCAATATTGGTGACCAGTGGGGGGGGGGCTTTCTGGAGCGCTAGTATGAGTGCTGGGGGCCGAACGGACTGGTTTCCAGAGGGGTAGTATGGACATTGTGGGCCGAATGGATTCTTGGACACAGTTCAGACACTCATGGCTGGTGGACTCACAGTTCAGTCACTCACGGCTGATGGACTTACAGTTCACTCACTCACGGTTGATGGACTCATCCATCACCCACACACCCTCACACACACACACACCTCCATCACACACACACACACCCTCCATCACACCCACACACCCTCCATCACACTCACACACCCTCACATCACACACACACACCCTCCATCTCATACACACATCCTCCATCTTTCTCTCACACACACCCTCCATCTCGGCTGCCCTGCCAGCAGTGTTAGTCATTTCTACTTTTTATGTTTTTGTTAGTATGTTCAAATGTGTGTTTTAATGTCTTTCGGTGTGTCTTGTGTGGGGGGATAAGGGGGAAGCAGCTTTTGGTCGCCTCCTCCTCTTCCATGTCGCCTCCCTCGTGGCCTAACACCAAGGATTGGTGTGGCCTTTCCCGGAGTCGGGCTTGGAGCTTCAGCAGCGGGCGCAGCGTGAACTTTTTCCGATTGCTGGCCTGCGTACTGTTCAGTCTAAAGCCGTGGTTGCGGCGTCTGGAACCTGCGATCCCTTGTTGAGGACCCCCGGAGAAGAAGAGCTCCGGCCTGCCGGCCCACAACACCTTGAAGCCGTGGACTGCGGAGCTTCTAGCCGCGGGTGCAGCAGGGACCTACCTACCATCCAGAGCGGGATCCTTTGCCAAGAATCCCTGGAGAAGTGCTCAGACCATCGGCCTGTGGCCTACGTCATCCTGAAGCCGTGGTCTCTGGTAGGGGAGCACCGGTTAGCGACTTACCTTCCAGACAAGAGGGCCTGTCATCTGGCCGCCGCAGCGGCAACTGCAGAGGTTATGGTCCCACCCACGGGGGAAAATGGAGGAGGATTGACTGTACTTTGTGCCTTCCACCACAGTGATGAATGCTGTGGTGAATGTTTGTGTTAAATTTGTATTGTGTATTGTGTGTTCTTTTTTATTGTACCGCTGCTGGCAAATTCATTTCACTGCACTCTATTGTGTATGTGATGAATACATCTGATTGATTGATTGAAACCCTCCATCTCACACACACACACTGTCCATCTCACACACACACCCTCCATCTCTCTCTCACACACACACACCCTCCATCACACACACACATCCGGACATACGACATTAAAACTCTCTTGATTATACTCACGCCCAACTTCTGGACTAAGCGCGACCTCTGGACTGAGCGCGACTTTCGGACTGAGCGCGACCTCCGGACTCACACACATACTCACACCCTCCAGGGCTTTATTCTCCTCACCCCCGGAAAGGGCGTTACCTTCATGGTGATTGACAGGCGAGAGGACCAATCTGCTGATCTCACGATTTTTTAAACCTTCATAACTTTTCTATTATTTCACCGATGAGAACAAAACTTGGTGCGCTTGGAGCAGAGGAGAATGGTGAGTAAGGTGGCGAAAAAATCCTTGCGATATAGGGTAAGGTTTTTGCGCAAATTTAATTACAACGCAGACCGGAAGTGGTCAAGATGAGAGTTTTAGTAATAGTATGTAGATAGATTACCTGTGCTTCCAATTTATTATTGTTTGTAACAACAAGCAATAAATGTTCATTTAAACAAGATTGTTCATGTTCCTTCATCTTCTTCCGTTTCTCCTGTAAAAATGGAAACGTAGAAGAAATAGAAAAATAGGTGTTCGGCCCTTCGAACCGGCACCGCCATTCAAAATGATCATGGCTGATCATCTAAAATCAGTACTCCATTCGTGCTTTTTCCCCGTATCCCTTGATTCCCTTAGCCTGAAGAGCTAAATCTCTCTCTTGAAAACGTGGGTGTTTTAAAAAATAATGCCAACATTACAGATGGTTTTATGATATTAAGTATTGAATGCTAGTCATTTGACAATCATTATCCCTGCTTACCCTGGCATGGCAACCATATTTTTTGTAGCTACATTCCACTTCAGCTTCTGGACAGATAGTCAGATGTGCATCAATCTGCAAGAAACCACAAACATTTTGAAATACCAGTGCATGCAGACTTATAGAGTTATGCAAGTATGTTTTAAGGCTATTATTTTTGTAAAAGTGATATGGCCATTGCTAATTTATAGGAACAATATATTGTGTGGGCTTCTTTTCGGTATCCAAGATAATAGAAATCTAAGGGGACATGTACAGCTTGTGTTATTTAATGTTAATTTTAAGTCAGTGAATTAGATGTGCCAGATGGGAATATTGTTTCTATAAATCATTTCAATTTCACTTGGACCTGCTACAAAGCATAGACCTTATGGCTGATATAGACACCGCGATGTAACAATTGGTGCCACTGCCTCACAGTTACTGGGAACCGTTTTCAATTTTGACCTTGAATGCTCCATCTGTGGAGTTTGCCTGTTCTCTCTGGGCTTGAGTGGGTTTCTTTCCTTTGGTATTCCCCCTCAACCCAAAGACACATTGATAGGTCTCTCTTTTCCTGTCTGTCCCAGTACTGATGAAGGTTTTTGATCTCTGCCTCTTTTTCAAGTATAACAATGATTCATTCATTCCAACATTCCAAAAAAAACCCAAAGATGACCTGTATCCTATTAAATTAAAACAGAACACTGGAAATACTCAGCATGTCAGTAGGGGTGGCACAGTGGCACAGCTGCCTCATAGCAGCAGAAACCCGGGTTAGACCCTGAACTCAGGTTCTGTCTGCGTGCAGTTTGAAAGTTCTCTGTGACAGCATGGGTTTCCTCCGGGTACTCCGGTTTCCAACCACATCTTAAAGACGTGTGGCTTTGTAGATTGATTGTAAATTGCCTCTAGTATGTAGGGAGTGGATGAGAAAGTGGGATAACACATAACTACTATGAATGGCTGATCAATGGTTGGCGTAGAATCAGTGGGCCAAAGGGCCTGCTTCCATAGTGCTACTCTAAATTAAACAAAACTTAATGTCAGGTGGGATCTCTGGAATGTGAAACAGTATTAAAGTCTCAGGCTGAAATGTTAACTTTGCTTCTCTTTACACAGTCCTCTCTGTCCTGCTCAGCGTTTCCAGTATTTTCTGTTTTTAGTTCAGATTTCCAGCATTAACTAAAGATAAATTCTTCTTTTGGAGGTTTTACAGCATCATAGGTTGGTAGAGCTGCTGCTCATAGACCCAGCAACCTGGGCTTCATCTTGACTTCAGGTCTAGTGCATAATCAGTTTGTACATTCAACCTCTTGTTCCAGTTTCCTTGCACATCCCAAAGACATATGGACTAGTGGGTCCATTGGCCACTGTAAATATCCCCAGCATGTAGGTAAGCGATGAAATTAGGGAGAGTGAATGGAGGTGTAAAAATGGGATAAGTATTAACGATTGTTTGATGGTTCATGTTGACTCAGTGGGTCATGGCTCTTGATTCTGTGCTGTGAGGCTCTCTGGTTCTTTTTTTTGTGACAGTATTAAGTGAAATTATGCATTTTGATAGTAAAGTTGATCAGAGGAGAAATATGGTCATTAAATCAAACATGTTTTCACATTTGTCTCATTCATTAACATCCAAAATCACTATTACTGTTACTTAAAATATTGCTCACCTCACTTCTCATAAAACTTGCACCACAATTGTTTGTGCAATAAACAGGATACTTCGGACATGTGATGACTTCATGATCCTAAAACAAAGTAAACATCAATCTGAGCTGATCATGTGCCATTCATATTAAGTAAACTTACTTGAAATAAATTGGAATTCATTGTATGGTTAGTTTTATCTATGGGCCTCGCTCACACAAAAGCAATCAATACAACTCCAGCATGTTCCCCTAATTTACAGCAGGAGCACGCTGTTCCCATTGTCCCCTAGGCACAATCCACATATGATATGGTAGAACTTTATTTATCCCAGGAGGAAAATTGATCTGCCAGTAGTCATAAAACACAACAAGATCCATGAAACATGAAATTAAATTTACAATAGACAATACGAGTGGAAATTCCAGGATTGGGGATGTGCAAAGATTGGGGGGGGGGAGAAGGGGAGTCAGTCTATTCCACAACAGAAGGGGGAAGAGTTGTACAATTTGATAGCCACGGGGAAGAAGGATCTCCTGTGGCATTCTGTGCTGCATCTCGGTGGAACCAGTCTGTTGCTGAAGGTGCCGGTGAGCTGTATTGTCCAAGATGTCCCGCAGTTTGAGAAGCATCCTCCCCTCCAAGACCACCTCCAATGAATCCAATTCCACCCCCAGGCCGGAGCCAGCCTTCCTGATGAGCTTATTCATTCTGTTGGTGTCCGCGCCCTTCGCCATTATGAAAGTGCAATGTTTGCTTTCTAGATTATGCCAAATTAATTAGCATTGGCAAGTTGAGATTGTATTTGGGCCCCTGTGGTAGGGTGAGAAATATCATCCAGGCATCCTTCTTTTATCCACATCAGCCAGAACTGCCAGAAATAATACATTTGTCCTCGGAATTTTCTGGGGAACTCCACCAATGTTCATCATTCAAAATGATTTGCCTGTATAAAGCACCCCCTCATACCTTCAGAACAATCAAACTTGCTTCACAGATAATTAATTACTCTCATTTTAAATGGTTACTGTTGCTTGATGGGCAAATCTGTCTACGATTAACGGCGAGGTGTTGAAGTGAACAAAATATACCTTTTTGTACAGAACATTACCTTAATATTTTTAAAGATTAAAGTCACTTTGCAATATTGGCAAGCCTCTTCTCTAAATTCACACACTGCTTGCAAATGATCGATTAAATATTTCCTTTGCAAGACAGCGTTGCAACCGTTGATGCATTCTACAGTTTCAAATTGACATTTTTTAAGGTGATCCTAAAAGAACAAAGAAAAGACATTGTATAAGCTCATTGTGAGATTTCAATTTGTTAATTAATATAAATTAAGTAAAATGAAAAAGTTATCATTGTAGTTGAGTCATACTCTTTTTATTTTTGACCAACAGAGTCATCATTTTTTATTTAGTCATCGTCAAATACTTCGAAGGTGCAAAGACTCAGTGACATGTTATACATGTTCTGTTCTGCTTCAGTCTGCCTTAGCCCTGACTTTAGGACAGCGCCACATGGTGACTATTTCTATTTTGTTAAGGTGTACATGAGAATATTAAGTTTACGTACATTTTCCAGACAGCAGCAGGGTAGATAGCATCCTAATTATGGGTTGTGGGGTATCCCATCATGAAGGAGCAGATAGATTCGCAGTGGTGAATGTTAATTGTGTAACTGAGGAGGTTCAGTGGAAACACGTCTCCTCCAAGCCCTTAAGCAGTGTTGATAGGTATTTACTTCACCAGCTGTCAGATGCCAGGTATTCTGCGCTTGACTGTGGTTAAAATTAGAATGACCCTTAAAGTTAAGACAGGTCTGATTATAATGTTTAATTATCACCCCTCTTTGCATGATTGACTGCTTTCATCAAAACTGGAAGTGAGTTCCTCGCCTGTCCCTAATGTTAAGCATTTTCATCATCTGAGAAGACTGCAGATCTCTTATTTTTTTCAACGTTAAGATATTGCCTGCAATCTCTCAAATTCCTTTTCCAGTAAACAATTTCAATTGGCTGTAAGTGCGAACATTACCATAGGATCCTTTCTCAAATTTTAATAAATGATGACAAAAATACAAAAATGATTACATCAAATGATAATACGCGTTTTCCATTTGAGGAGGGAGGTATCAGTGTGCTATTTTGATTCTGAAGTACTTTTGAAACAAGTGGCAACATCTTATTACTCTATCCATACATGTGAAATAAGCAGCTTGTTATAAATCTGCAAGCAACTTGTTATAAATTATTGAAGCACCTCCAAAGAAAGGACTTACCCCTAAACGCCCAAAGGATACTTTTGTGTTGCAATCTGGTGCATTTTTACAATACACCATCAAATTCCACACTTCCCTCTTGCAGCAGTTATCTTTAAATATCTATTTAAAAAATTGCATTTATTAGGTTTACTGGAAATACAAAACTTTTCTTTTTTCTTTTTTTTTTTTTTTTGTTTATTTTATTAGAAGTTAATACAGCACAAAACAGTACAGTGGAACCTAATTTTAGGTGCCAACTATGTAATACCGTAATCCATTCTATGTACAACCTCTAGTTTTGTTATGAGAAGGAAGTAAGCAAGACAAGAAAAAGAAAACAATAGAAAGAGGAAAAAGTGGAAAAATAGATGGTAGAGAGTAGAAAAACGTGAAGTGTGTATATAAAAAATAAAAAAGGAAGAGAGAAAGTGGAAAGTAGAAATAGAAGAGAAGGCCCCTTAAAAGAGAATTTTTCAAATCTGTATTCGGAGATGTAGATCTATCCGCGTCATAATCTTTACGGTACCGCTGCATCACATTATTAACCCATAATTCCAAAAAGTCGATGAAAGGAGACCAACTCCTTAAGAATTGGTCATATTTATCTATTAGTCGGAGTCTCATTTCTTCAAGGCGTGCTATGTTCATCATATTCCTAATCCACATTTTAACAGTTGGTGTGGTTGTATTTTTCCAAAATTTAAGTATCAATTTCTTTCCAATTATTAACCCATAATTAAAAAAAACATTTTGATCTTTATTTAAATTGGTATCTTCTCCTATTATTCCAAATATAATCCATTCCGTTTTGGGTTCTATTCTTGACTTGAAAAGCTTTGTAAATATATCAAATATATCACTCCAAAATTTATTCAACTTTGTACATCCTACAAATGAATGTGTTATATTAGCGTTTTGAAACAAACATTTATCGCATCTGGGAGAGACGTTTGGATAAAATTTATTCAACCTCGTTTTTGAATAATATAGTCTATGTAATAATTTGAATTGAATTAAATTATGTCTTGCATTAATAGAACAGTTATGTGTATTCATCAAATACTTTTCCCATCTATCCTTCGAGATCTTTATCATTAGCTCATGTTCCCAATCTTCCCTTAATGCTTCTGTTGAGGGTGATTCTCTATTTAATATATTATTATAAAAGTATGATATTAATTTTTGTGAATCAGCCTTAATATTCATTGCTTCTTCTAAAGGATCTAAAAATATAGTTTGAAATCTATGTGTATATTTCTTCATAAAGTCACATACCTGTATATATTTAAAATATTGATTATCCTTCAATTTAAATTTAAATTTTAATTGTTGAAATGATAACAGTTTGCCCACTTCATACATATCCCCTACTTTCCTAATCCCCAGTCTATCCCATTGTTGATATGCGTTGTCGATGAGAGAAGGTTTGAATGCGGGGTTGTTCAATAGTGGGGTTAGTACTGATAAATTATTTAATTTCAAGGATACTTTTATTTGTTTCCAAATTCTTATTATATTGTGAATAATTGGGTTCTTCTTATATATTATACTATTCAATTTTATCGGTGAGAGCAGGATCGTTCCTATATCGTGCGGATAGCACTCCTCTTTCTCCATTCTTATCCACTCCAACTGCTGAGTGGAGCTATCCAGCCAGTACATTATGTTCTTAATATGCACTGCCCAGTAGTAATACATAAAGTTAGGTAATGATAAACCCCCAACTTCTTTAGATTTGCACAAATGCTTTCGTTGAATTCTATGTGTTCTGTAGTCCCATATAAAATTAGTGATAGTGGAATCTAGTTTTTTGAAAAAATATTTTGGAATATATATTGGGATCGCTTGAAACAAATATATTAATTGTGGTAAGAAAGTCATTTTTATAGCGTTAATTCTACCTATCAATGAGAGCGGAAGCGTTTTCCAAAATTTAATCGTATCATTCAGTTTATTTAATAGTGGTATAAAATTGGCACTATATAATGATTTGTGTCTTCTTGTAATTTGAATACCCAGATACTTGAATTTTTCCGTTGCAATTTTGAAGGGGAATTTTAGTAAGTGTCTCGAATCCTGTGGTTTTAAAGACATAATTTCGCTTTTATTCCAATTTATTCTATATCCTGAAAAAGAGCCGAATTCCTCAATTAGTGTTAATAAGGTGGGTATACTCGTTTGTGTATTAGTAATATATAAAAGGATATCATCAGCATATAATGAAATTTTATTCTTTGAGTCCTTGCTGTTATATCCGTGAATATTCGGGTGATTTCTAATCCTTTCGGCCAGCGGTTCTATCATAAGGGCAAATAGCAATGGTGATAAGGCACACCCTTGCCTATTACCCCTTGATAAGTAAAATTTTGGAGATAGCGTATTGTTAGTTAATATTCTTGCCATAGGTCTATCGTAAAGTAGTTTAATCCATCTAATAAAATTCTCTCCCGTATTAAATTTTTGGAGTACCTTGTATAAATACTGCCATTCTACTTCATCAAATGCCTTCTCTGCATCCAACGTGATAACTGAGATATCTTCATTGTCCTCATTATGAGAGTACATTATATTAAAAAGCCTTCTCAAATTATTACATGATTGTCTTTTGGGTATAAATCCCGTTTGATCCGTATTTATTAAATTGTTAATATAATTATTTAGCCTTCTAGCTAGAATCTTTGCTAAAATTTTCTGATCCGTATTTAGAAGTGAAATAGCTCTATAAGAACCCGGTTCATCTAAATCTTTATCTTTTTTTGGTATAAGCGTTATTGTTGCTTCTGCTAGGGTTTCTGGTAGTTTATTTTCAGTATAAGCTTGCATGTATAAATTGAATAATCTTGGTACAATTGACTCCTGAAATCTTTTATAAAATTCATTACTAAAACCGTCTGGTCCTGGGGTCTTCCCATTTTTCAGTGAGTTTATTATTTGTTTTATTTCTTCACTAGTAATCCGTGCTCCTAATTGCTCTTGTTCTAAACTATCCAATTTTGGGAGCTTGCAATTATCTAAAAAATTTGTAATTTTACTTACATCTGTCTTTATTTTAGATGTATATAAATTATGATAAAATTGGGCAAACCTCTTATTAATATCCTTAGGCAATGTTAGCAACTCACCCTTATCCGATTTAATTTTAGTAATAGTTTTTTCCTTTTCTCGTTGCTTCAGTTGCCTCGCAAGTAGTTTATGTGGCTTATCCCCAAATTCGAAGTGTGCTTATTTTGTAATTTGGAATAATCTTATTACTCTAGCCGATAGTATTCTATTGACTTTATATTTCAATAAAGTTATCTTATTATGTTTATTTATGGTTGGGTCAGTTGCATTGTCCAGTTCTAGTAATTTTATTTTCTGTTCTATCCGCTGAAGTTCTCTTTTATTTTCCTTATTTTGAAAACTTTGGTAAGAGATTATGACACCGCGAATATATGCCTTGAAGGTTTCCCATAATAGCGGTGCAGAAATACCCGGTGTGTCATTTATTTCGAAAAAAAGTTTTGTTTGTTCTTTTATATTCTCATAACCCTGCGGGTTATTTAATATGTGTGCATTGAACCTCCAAAAAGGTTTTATACTCGGCATTCCCTCAATTTTAAGTATAAAAGTCAATGGTGAGTGATCAGAAATAATACTATTATGATATGATGGTTTATTCGTATATGGGATCAATTTTGTGTCCAATAAAAAATAGTCAATTCGCGAATAAATTTTGTGAACTGATGAATAAAACTTTTCTATACTAGATTAATTGCTTTGTCATGGTTCATTCTACATAGTTCCACATAACCAACCATTTCTACAGCAGAAACAAAACTGTCTGAAAAAAAATCTCATTTGTCGCAAGCAGGTATTTGAATGTTGTGTATACAGTGCATTCTGAAAGTATTCAGACCCCTTCAATCTTTCCACATTTTGTAACGTTACAGCCTTATTTTAAAATGGATTAAATTCATTTTTTAATCTACACACAATACCCCAGAATGAAGAAGCGAAAACAGATGTTTAGAAATTCTTGCAAAGTAATTAAAAAGAAATAACTGAAATATCACATTTACATAAGTATTCAGACCCTTTGCTATGACCATCAAAATTGAGCCTGGATTCATCCTGTTTCCATTGATTATCCTTGAGATGTTTCTACAACTAGATGAGTCCACCAGTGGTAAATTAAATTGATCCGACATGATTTGGAAAGGCGCACACCTGTCTATATAAGGTCCCACAGTTGACAGTGCGTGTCAGAGCAAAAACCAAGCCATGAAGACGAAGCAATCGTCTGTTGACCTCCGAGACAGGATTGTGTCGAGACACAGATCTGGGGAAGGGTATAAAATAATTTCTACATCAATGCAGGTCCCGAAGAGCACAGTGGCCTCTGTCATTCTTAAATGGAAGAAATCTGGAACCACCAAGACTCTTCATGGAGCTGGCCACCGGGCCAAACTGAGCAATCGGGGGAGAAGGGCCGTGGTCAGGGAGGTGACCAAGAACCTGATGGTCACTCTGACAGAGCTCCAGAGTTCCTCTGTGGACATGGGAGAACTTTCCAGAAGGCCAACTATATCTGTAGCACACCACCAATCAGGCCTTTATGGTAGAGTGGCCAGACGGAAGCAACTCCTCAGTAAAAGGCACACAATAGCCTGCTTGGAGTTTGGCAAAAGGCATCTAAAGGACTCTCAGACAATGAGAAACATGATTCTCTAGTCTGATGAAACCAAGATTGAACTCTTTAGCCTGAATGCCATGCGACATGTCTGGAGGAAACTAGGCACCACTCATCACGGTGAAGAATGGTGTCGGCAGCATCATGCTGTGCGGATGATTTTCAGCAGCAGGAACTGGCTAGTCAGGATCGAGGGAAAGATGAACACAACAAAGTATAGAGAGATCCTTGATGAAAACCTGCTCCAGAGCGTTCTGGACCTCAGACTGGGGCGGAGGTTAGAATAGAATTACCTTTATTGTCATTCAGACCTCACGGTCTGAACGAAATTTCGCGCCTGCAGTCATACATACAACAATAAACAACAATAAACACAAATTAACATCCACCACAGTGAGTCCTCCAAACACTTCCTCACTGTGGTGGAGGCAAAAATCTTAGGGCTGCAGTCTCTTCCCTCCTCTTCTCCCTCTGCGCTGAGGCGATACCCCACTGGGCGATGGTACAACCAGTCCCGTGGCTCACCGAACCCCGCAAACAGGCCGGCTCAAACACCGCGGCCCGGGGTGGTCGAAGCTGCCGCCCTCCAGTCCAGCGGACGCAGCCGCTGGCCCGCGGCTGAACCCCAGACTCAGGTCACCGCCGCCAGAACGCCGTCCCAGCCACCGGAGCACCGTTCCAGCCCCGAGCCGATCACCCTCACGTGAGTGCAGTTCCTCCCTCGAGCTGGGCCGCTCCGACGGGAGCGCCGTTCCACCCTCGGGCTGGGTAGCCCCGACGGAAGCGCCACAGCCCCTCACGGGAGAGTCTCAGCACCGCGCCAGGCCGCCCTCACGGGAGCGTCACAGCTCCTCACGGGAACGTCACAGCTCCTCACGGGAGCGCCGTTCCAGCCCCGAGCCGGACCGCCCTCACAGGAGCGAGCCCAGGGCGAGTCCTGACTGGCTCTGCCTCCGGAGTCTCGAGGTCGCCAACTCCGCCATTAGGCCTCAGCGCAGACGGAAGGTTCACCTTCCAACAGGACAACGACCCTAAGCGCACAGTCAAGACAATGCAGGAGTGGCTTCATGACAAGTCTGTGAATGTCCTTGAGTGGCCCAGCCAGAGCCCAGACTTTAACCCGATCGAACATCTCTGGAGGGACCTGAAAATAGCTGTGCATCGACGCTCCCCATCCAACCTGACAGAGCTTGAGAGGATCTGCAGAGAAGAATGGGAGAAATTACCCAAATACAGGTGTGCCAAGCTTGTAGTGTCATACCCAAGAAGACTTGAGGCTGTAATCGCTGCCAAAGGTCCCTCAACAAAGTACTGAGTAAAAGGTCTGAATACTTATGTAAATGTGATATTTCAGTTGTTTCTAAACACCTGTTTTCGCTTTTTTATTATGGGGTATTGTGTGTAGATTGATGATAAAATAAAAAATGTAATCCATGTAATCCATGTAACGTAACAAAATGTGGAAAAAGTGAAGGAGTCTGAATACTTCTTGAATGCACTGTAAAGCTCAAATTAGCAAAGCAGATTTTGGGAAACTTCACAGAAAACATTTTAGTTTAGTTTAGAGATACAGGGTGAAAACAGGCCTTTCGGCCCGCCGTCCATGCCGACCATTACCTGTACACTAGTTCTATGTTATCTCACGTTCCCACCCTACACACTAGGGGCAATATACAGAAGCCAGTTAACCTACGAACCTTCACGCCTTTGGAATGTGGGAGGAAACCGGAGCAACTGGAGAAAGTCCACTTGGTCACAGAGAGAACTTATAAGTTCCATACTGACAGACCTGTGGTCGGGATTAAATCTGGGTCTTTGGCGCTGTGAGGCAGCAGCTCTACTGCTACACCACTGTGTCACCCGTCCTGTCCCCATGCAAATGTAATTTAATTTAGAAGCACTCACCAATACATGAATGGGTACAAATTAGATCGGTGAAGGGGTGTATGAGATGATGGAAAGCAGCAGCAAGAATGCTTGTAGTTGATATCTAGTCTAAAGCCACAAATGATGAATGGATTTTTTTAGTATGGTACAAAGTGAAACTCTGCTATAAACATTTATCCTTCAGCATAAGTAAATACCTTTATTTATTGATGTAATTCATTATATGTAGTGCAATCCAAGAGTAAACCTAGCAATTATAGAACTGTTAGTTTGACTTCAGTGGTGGGCAAATTAATGGAAAAGATACTTAGAGATAATATATATAAGCATCTAGATAAACAGGGTCTGATTAGGAACAGTCAACATGGATTTGTGCCTGGAAGGTCATGTTTGACTAATCTTCTTGAATTTTTTGAAGAGGTTACTAGGGAAATTGACGAGGGTAAAGCAGTGGATGTTGTCTATATGGACTTTAGTAAGGCCTTTGACAAGGTTCCTCATGGAAGGTTGGTTAAGAAGGTTCAACTGTTGGGTATAAATGCAGGAATAGCAAGATGGATTCAACAGTGGCTGAATGGGAGAAGCCAGAGGGTAATGGTGGATGGCTGTTTATCGGGTTGGAGGCAGGTGACTAGTGGGGTGCCTCAGGGATTTGTGTTGGGTCCTTTGTTGTTTGTCATGTACATCAATGATCTGGATGAAGGTGTGGTAAATTGGATTAGTAAGTATGCAGATGATACCAAGATAGGGGGTGTTGTGGATAATGAAGAGGATTTCCAAAGTCTACAGAGTGATTTAGGCCATTTGGAAAAATGGGCTGAAAGATGGCAGATGGAGTTTAATGCTGATAAATGTGAGGTGCTACACCTTGGCAGGACAAATCAAAATAGGACGTACATGGTAAATGGTAGGGAATTGAAGAATACAGTTGAACAGAGGGATCTGGGTATAACCGTGCATAGTTCCTTGATGGTGGAATCTCATATAGATAGGGTGGTAAAGAAAGCTTTTGGTATGCTAGCCTTTATAAATCAGAGCATTGAGTATAGAAGCTGGGATGTAATGTTAAAATTGTACAAGGCATTGGTGAGACCAAATCTGGAGTATGGTGTACAATTTTGGTCGCCCAATTATAGGAAGGATGTCAACAAAATAGGGAGAGTACAGAGGAGATTTACTAGAATGTTGCCTGGGTTTCAACAACTAAGTTACAGAGATAGGTTGAATAAGTTAGGTCTTTATTCTCTGGAGCGCAGAAGGTTAAGGGGGGACCTGATAGAGGTCTTTAAAATGATGAGAGGGATAGACAGAGTTGATGTGGACAAGCTTTTCCCTTTGAGAATAGGGAAGATTCAAACAAGAGGACATGACTTCAGAATTAAGGGACAGAAGTTTAGGGGTAATATGAGGGGGAACTTCTTTACGCAGAGAGTGGTGGCGGTGTGGAATGAGCTCCCAGTGGAAGTGGTGGAGGCAGGTTCATTGGTATCATTTAAAAATAAATTGGATAGGCATATGGATGAGAAGGGAATGGAGGGTTATGGTATGAGTGCAGGCAGGTGGGACTAAGGGGGGAAAAAAAAAAAAAATTTGTTCGGCATGGACTTGTAGGGCCGAGATGGCCTGTTTCCGTGCTGTAATTGTTATATGGTTATATGGTTATATCACTGAGAGTAAATTAACGCATTAAGTTAACGCGGGATATTTTCTCTTAAAACAGATGAGAAAAATTAAAAGGTAATACAGAGCATTGGCTGTACTTTTATTGTTAGACAATGATATGTTAAATGCATTATATATTTTAAAATGCTATCTTGGGCTTTTAACCTGTTTACTGCCAAGTTTTGTTTCCCTCCATTGGCCATAACCTGGGCATATGGCCAGGTTAATTGTATTGCACCTGCAGTATATGTGAAAACTGGCCCAGCCTCAATAACTTTGTCATTTAAGATACCTTAAAGTCTATCTCTTTAACATAACTTTTGATTACTCTTCCTCATAGCTCCGACTTTGGATTGATGTCCACTTTCTTCCTTATATTTCTGGGAAGCTCCTTAGTCAATTTTTCCTATTCATTAAAAGGTATAATATAGCTTCAAATCCATTTTATTTGGTCAAAGTCACATGACCTATTTTTCTTTAACTTCACCCAATAAAGGAATGTTATTAAGTATTCCATCAAAATCACGTTTGATTCGGAGGAGAGTTGGATGTAAAGTAATATTTCCAAAAAGTGTTTGACTTGCTATGTGCAAATGTCAAACACTTTGTCCTATTCTTCATGTTGAATTTATTCACACCAGAAATAAATTTCAATAATGCACAGTCACTATAACAATTATGTTACCTTCCCCTTTTACATTATTTTCTGTCTCTTTGTTGTAGTCTTCTCCCCATTTTTGGTCCTTGCAAATCTTGTTGTAGTACTAAGTTGATGTCAAGTGAACATCAGCATAGATTATCCAGTCGATCGATATAGTTAAGCTGAGCCCTTCGAAATGCTCTTAAATTACCAATTTTCATGCTTGTCATCTTGCCTCTTGAAAACGCTGACCTTTTATAGATATGACATTTCCACAGCCCAATCCATACCCATGTCTAGAAATGTTCAGTATCCCACAAATATTGAGCAGCCTGTTTCTTTTAAGACTAGGAATACCTTTATTTATTTATGTATGTGACATGCATACAATCATTGGTGGGTGTATGGAACAAGTTGCCAGAGGAGGTAGTTGAGGCTGGGACTATCCCAACATTTAAGAAACAGTTAGATAGGTACATGGATAGGACAGTTTTGGAAGGATATGGAACAAACGCGGGCAGGTGCGAGTAGTGTAGCTGGGACATGTTGTGAGCAAGTTCGGCCGAAGGGCCTGTTACCACACTCTATGATTATTGTACATTTCAGTGGAATCCAGTATAATGATGCCACAGGCAGCCTGTATGTTGCCAGCACAAATGGGATAATTCTATTTGGTAAAGTTTCACTTGCGATACATTTAATCCTTCATAGAAATGTGTGCAACATCATCTTCATTCCTGTCTACCACAGGAATCACTGCTTTCAGCCAAAGAAATAGAAATCATGGACTCATTACTGCAAAAGCTACCTATGCTTTTCCATTTCTTAGCATGGTACTCATGTGAGGCCACATTAAGTAGACAATACCTTCAATTATTTCATTAAATTAACATTTTCCTAATTAACATACAAATGCTTTAAAGCAGAGAAGCAGATATGGTAAAGAAAACTTGTTTCACTCGTTCCAGTCACAGGAATTTTACTGCTGCTTTCCATTCCTTTTTTCATAAATTGTGTATAACTTTATCTTACCCAATTTGAAATAATTCCTTCGTGATCAATAGGACACATGGCAATTGGTTTTGTCTCTCTAGGAAGCATTTTAAAAACAAAATAAATAATTAGCTAGAAGAATATGCAATATCAATTGTCCACAAGACCAACAACTCTCCTTGTAAATGTTCAAACTATACTCGCTTGTTCCATATATTCTTACAAAAAGTATTCTCATATTACGCATTTTATAACTAAAAGCCACCATAATTAATTGGTAGCATAGAATTATGTAGCATTTCATATAACTGATATTATCAGGGTAGAACCCGGGACTTTGGCACTGTAAGGCAGCAACTCTACTGCTGTGCCATCGTGCGGCCAGATATTACTGTCATCCTATTATGTTTGTTTTTACAAAAGCATAACTTTTGGATGGATCAGATATTTTGACAACAGCTTAATGCCACCCATGACCATGAGGTCACCAGTATAGGGGAGAAACAAAAATGTTGCTTGAACAAATGTCTCAATTTCAGTATGTGGGGAAAGGAAGAAGACTTTTGTATGCAACTTGGAATAAAAGCACTAAAATTATATCGTCCAAGAAGCAAAGATCAACTTTATAACAGAGCAAGCTTTTCACATTCATTGTAGGATGAGGCCATTGCTGGCACAGTTAAGCATTTTTTGTCCATCCATTTGGCTTTTAGAAGGTAGTTATAATCATAGCGTTGGATAGCAAGAAACAGGACCTTTGGTCCAAGTCCATGCCAATGTTTTTGTCCACCTACACTAATCCCATTTGCCCGAATTAGAACTGGATCCTTTTCAAGATTCAAGAACAGTTTCCACTAGATCGAAGATCCACAAGATTCTTTCCCAGTGTCATCAGACACACGATCATTGCGACAATGATTTACCTCATTGCGGCCCTTGTACTTTAAAAGAAAAGTGCACTTTCTTTGTAGTTGTAACATTATATTCGGCATTCTGTTTATTTTCTCTTTTGCTCCAACTGATGCACACATGTATGGTATGATTTGCATGGATAGCATGTAAAACAAGCTTTTTCATTGTATCTCAGTACATGTGACAATAATAAACCAGTACAAGTACCTCTATACCAGGCTTATTTAAGAGCCTGTCTCAATACCTCTTAAATGTGGTAATTGTATGTCGTTCCACAACCTTCTCTGGTGTTGAGCATAGCACTACTCCAGGTGAAAATACTCCCACTGTGTTATTTATTGGATAGGGAATTTCAAGACTTAGACTCAGTGACGATGAAGAGACAGCAATATAATCTCCAGTCAGGTAGTATGTGATATAAATGGAACATGCAGTTTATAGTGCTTCCATGTGCCTGCTGCCCTCGTCCAACCTGGTCATGAAGATCATGGGCTTGGAAATGAGCTCTGTCTAGGGTATAGTCAATAATGCCTTACTTTTGATGAAATTCAGCGAGCAAACGCGATAATTCCCGATATTTTGGACCTTTAAATCTCCACGGCAAATGTCCGCTGTTCACTTCCGCTGGATTTGCACCTTCAGCTCCCTCTTTAATTTACCTTAGTTTCTATCTTTTTTTTATACTGTAAATCTAGGTAGCTGTGTCTCACGGTCACCCCGACTGGCACAATAAATTGCAGATCAAAACCTGGCCGTTTTCTATGTTTTTAACGGGTGGGAAAGTGCGTGTTTTCCCATCCACTAACATGTACCGGATGTCTAGCATGTCCTCCACTTGAGATTTTCGGTCACGTGGGTGCGGACCTACGCTCCAGTGACCTTTCGTGAAATCACCCTATAGCCTTGGTGAGTAGCTTCAATGCATTTTGTACATAATACAGATTGCAGTCACCATTGTATGAAGATGGAGAGTAAAATGTTTAAGATCGTGAAATGCGTGCCAATAAAATGCACTGTTCTCTCTTGAGTTGAGTTGAACTCAGCCAGACAAATAAGACAATAACAGATTTGAAAACAGATAATGCTGAAAACGGTCAGACTGACTTACCGAGTGTTTCCAGCAGTTTCTGTTTTAATGTCAGATTTACAGTTATCCACTTTTTTTCGGTACTCCATCACATTCCTTGTGCATTGGAGAAAGTCTTGGGAGGTCAGTGGGTGAGCAACACTGCAGGATACCCAGCCTCTGGTCTGTATGTGCAGGCACAATTTTTACCTGCCGTTTCAGTTAAATTTCTATGATGGCCCCTCTAGATTTTGATTGTTGGAGTTGAGAAAAGGCAACAAATGTCAAGGATAGATGGTTAGACACTCTCCTGTTGGAGATGGTCAATGCCTGGCACATGTGTGATGCCAATATTATTTACAACCTATCAATTTATATATGAATATTTCTAAAGTATTGAAGGACAGAGATGTGAACTGCCTCTGTTTTTGAGCTAATTAATTGCACAATCATCTGCAGCTAGTTAAGGGGTGATCTTATTGAGGATACACTCACAGTTTTTTCCCTAGAATAGAGGATTCTAAAACTAGAGGGCATAGGCTTAGGGTGAGAACGGAATGATTTAAGAGGGACAGGGGCAATTTTTTTACTCAGAGGGTAGGTGGTAACTGGAATGATCTGCCAGAGGAAGCTATATAACAGATGAAATTACAACTTTTAAAATACATTTGAACAGACATATGGTTAGAAAGGGTTTAGATGGGCCAAATGGGACTAGCCCAGCAAGCCAACTTGATAGGCATGGACAAAGTGGACCAACAGGCCTGTTACAGCACTGCAAAGCTCGATGACTCCAATGAAAATGGATGTTAATGCTTACCTTAATTCTGCAATGCAATTTTCACAAAATCGATGTCCACATCCAGTCTGGTACGGATTACATAGAACAAAAGAACAAATCACACACTTGTACCGATCTTCCAATGGCTCAACAAATTGAAGATTGAATCCAGCGTGATACGGGTCAAACCCTAAAGACAGTGATGTGTTGGCACTATCTTGGCGAATGAAGAAGTTTGATTTAACATCAGGGATTTCTTTGGAGGCCATCAGTGTTCTGTTGCTGAATAAACCTAATAAAAGTTGTTTTTAAAATTATAATTAGCAGAATTTATGCACAGAACTTATAATTGATGCATCAAAAGTTTCTTGATAAAATTGCATGGGAAATTCTCAAAAATTAAATGTTTTTCAGTATGATTGTAGATTTAACATAGCTCCGTCAAGAAGCCTCTTTTTATACATTCGTATTCAAATAGAGTTCATGCATTTCAGACGTGCCATCTGCAAATCATAGGGATGAAACTCCTGAAAATTCTGAACGATTTGAAACTTGTTATGAGTAATATGTCCAACAAGATTCTTCCAAAGCCATGATAAGCTCCTCCTGATTAACTCTGCACTCAGACTGGAACATTCGTTCATGAAGCCAGAGTTATACAGCATGGAAACAGGCTCTCTAACCTAATCCATCTATGGCATCCAAGCAGAAGCATTTTTTTTATTTAAAGGCAACACATATCATTGCATAGTTATGGCTTTTCAAATTTCTCTTGGTTTCAAAGCACTGATCCAAACCACAAATGCTCTAAGAAACCATTATCTAGTAATCTATTTGAATAATGCTATTTTTTTCAATTCAATGTAAATCAAAAAGGTGTTTCTTCCTGTGATGAAAAGCATTACAAAGATATCCGAGTTGGTTCAAGTCACTACAGAAATTCATTCCAGGCATCAGTCACTCTTCGACAGTAATGTAATTAATACATCATGAATGCATGAGATGAATGATCTTTCTGAAGTGCTGCAAGGGAACTTGGATCACAATGGCATGGGACGATGGGACCAGATGCCAAATATGTTAATTACTAACATTTATCCATCAGGCTTACTAATGCACAGTCAGATTCCTTCCATCTGACACACCATTAATCCCCCATCACAACCTGTTATTTTTCCTCCCAATTTTGTGATTCACCAACCACATTAACTTTTTACCCTGATATCTCCCCAACGCCTGTACGACTAATCCGATCCCTCGCAAGATGGAATATGTCACTTGATCATCATCAACCATACAGACCCACTCCACTGTTACTACTTCCAAAGTGTCAGTATTAATTCCTGCAATCAGAATGCCAATCTCTCAATGGTTCCACTCACTGCCCCCACACCCCCCTCTCCCCAATATACAAAATGTCAATCTCCACATTTCTTCCAAATTGCAAGGCTCCAGTGCACCATCATAACACAACCAAGACTCAATCAACCAAAACATTGCTAATAGATAGTAGTTCAGGACTGCTCTTTAGTTGTGGTCAGATGGTTCAACCAGAGAGCAGTTTTGAGCTACTATCAACCTCATTGGAGAGCCTCGGACTATATTTGATTGGAGTTTACAGGCTTTATCTTGCACTAAACGTTATTCATGTTAATCCTATTATCATGTATCTGACAACTGTGAATGGCTCATAGAAACATAGAAACATAGAAATTAGGTGCAGGAGTAGGCCATTCGGCCCTTCGAGCCTGCACCGCCATTCAATATGATCATGGCTGATCATCCAACTCAGTATCCCGTACCTGCCTTCTCTCCATACCCCCTGATTCCTTTAGCCACAAGGGCCACATCTAACTCCCTCTTAAATATAGCCAATGAACTGGCCTCAACTACCCTCTGTGGCAGAGAGTTCCAGAGATTCACCACTCTCTGTGTGAAAAAAGTTCCTCTCATCTCGGTTTTAAAGGATTTCCCCCTTATCCTTAAGCTGTGACCCCTTGTCCTGGACTTCCCCAACATCGGGAACAATCTTCCTGCATCTAGCCTGTCCAGCCCCTTAAGAATTTTGTAAGTTTCTATAAGATCCCCCTCAATCTCCTAAATTCTAGAGAGTATAAACCAAGTCTATCCAGTCTTTCTTCATAAGACAATCCTGACATCCCAGGAATCAGTCTGGTGAACCTTCTCTGCACTCCCTCTATGGCAGTAATGTCCTTCCTCAGATTTGGATTGTAATCATGCATTGGCTGGTTAGCACGTAACAACAGCTTTTCACTGAAACTCAGTACACGTGACAATAGACCAAACAAAACAAAATCAACCAAGACATTGCTGCAGATGCTGGAAATCTGAAATAAAAGCAAAAAATACAACAATTATTCAGCAAATTATTGTTTCAGGTCAATGGCTTGCAACTCACAAATAGTTCCTGACCTGCTGAATAATTCCAGCATTTTCCCTTTCCATTTGATCAAAGCCTGTGGTGGAGGGGATCCCTGATCCCATCGTTTACAAGGAGGACCAGGCAGCTCCCTATTGTTATTAGTTTACCTTGTGTGCAGCTGAAGATTTCAGAATTGGTCATGAACAAAACACCTGCTGCTTGGTTCATGTTGAATCTCTAGGCATATAATGGATATGGGAAGGATTGGAACAATTAGTCTTACATAGAAACATAGAAAATAGGTGCAGGAGTAGGCCATTTGGCCCTTCAAGCCAGCACCGCCATTCAATATGATCATGGCTAATCATCCAATAACAGTACCCCTGAGTCTTAGTCTCATGTAACCGTGTCAGTACACAAATATATTTTAAAAATTCTCTATATCCATGTGGTTCCGCTTTACATTTTTGTATAGGCCAAACCTACAACTTGTTATTCCCCTTTTTACACCGTTTAAAAGAGAAAACGTTTTTTGGGTATTTCAACATTTTGGTGAATTGTGTAATTTGACAGTAAAACTATTTTTACTCTGTCTAATAATGTTATAAACACTCTGGTATCGTTCTCTTCACTTTACCTTTTGTGCTTATGTTTGGTTTGATTGTATTAATGTATAATATTATCTGATTTGATTGGATAGCACACAAGCATTTTAACTTGTCTCCGTCAATGTGACAATAATAAACCTAAACTTTCCAAATGCACATCTGAGGTGCTCAAGTTGGGTGACCCTTAGCCTACAAGGAAATCTAGTTAAGTCCTTTGCAAAGTTATCAGGGATGGCAAGAGCATGCTAGAGTCCCAGACTAACCACACATACCAAGACCTTGCTTTACTGGCAATGAGAGGGGTCCTCCCAGCCAGATCCTTCCTGTACCATCCAGAGTCTTACATGCTGCTGCTCTCGAGACGACTGCTATCGGGAGGAGACAGTTTCCCAACTTTGTAGGGTGTGGACTTGCGAAGAGGGTCTGGACCAACTGGCAGAAGTATTTTAAGACATCTTTTAACATCCATATTCCAATCTTCCATATTCCCATCTGCTTTAAGAAGACCACTATCATCCTAGTCCCTAAGATAATCAAGATAACGTGCATTAATGACATCCATCATCATGAAATGCTTCGAGAGGCTACTCATGGCGTACATCAACTCCAGCCTCCAAGACAGTCTTAACCCACTACAATTTGCCTAATACCACAAAAGCCTTGAACGTCTGGTTAACAAGGACACTTACGTCAAACATCTATTTATTAATCATAGCTCTGCTTTCAACACCATTTTTATAACCATACTCATCTCCAAACTGCTGGAACTAGGACTAAGCAACTCCCTCTATAACAAAATCATTGGCTTCTTGACCCATTGACAGCAATCAATAAGGACAGGCAAGTAAATATCCAGAACAATAGTTCTCAACACTGGTGCTCCACAACAAAGGAGCTGGTCATCACTAGGAAGCAGGGTGAATTTCACACCCAGTCCATATCGCTGGTGCTGAAGTGAAGATGGTTGAGAGTTTCAAGTTTCTAGGTGTAAATATCACCACATAGGCCTGGTCCAACTACGTTGAAGCTAAGGTCAAGAAAACACAGCAAGCCTTTACTTGTTCAGACGTCTAAGGAAATTTGGTAGGTCCTCAATTACTTTTAGCTATTTCTATCGATGCACCATAGAAACGAATCTATCCGGTTGCATCAACGATTGATATGGCAATTGATCTGGCCAAGATCGCACAAAATTGTAGAGTTGTGAACACAGTCTAGTACACAACACAAACCTGCCTCCCTGCCCCACTGCTACCCACCCATTGACTCCATCTCCACTTCACAAAGCAGCTAACATAATCAAGGACCACCTACACCCCAGTCATCCTCGTTTTTCCCCTCTACAAACAGGTAGAAGATACGATAAAACTTTATTTATCTCAAGAGGGAAATTGATCTGCCAACAGTCATAAAAACATAAAATACATGGGGATACGCAAAGATTGGGGGGGGGGGGGGGGGGGAGTCAGTCTCAGTCGATATGGTTTTTAAACTTAAGATAGACACAAAGTGCAGGAGTAACTCAGCGGGTCAGGCAGCATCTCTGATGATAAAAGATAGGTGACATTTTGGGTTGGGTCCCTTCTTTTAAGAGGGATCCTTTTTAATGGATTTGCGAATCTTTAAAAGGTGATGGTTGTTCACATTTCTTAGAAGTATTGAATTAAACGTTGTTTGCCATTTCTTGGTTTTCCTATAGCATAGCATTAGGAAATTTAAGGTGGTGAATCTGTGGAGGCAGTCAATAGATCTTTTTAAGTGGAGATTGATAGATTCTTGATTAGTACGGGTGTCAGAGGTTATACGGAGACGGCAGGGAATGGGGTTGAGAGGGAAAGATAGATCAGCTATGATTGCATGCGGGAGTAGGTTTGAATTTATGAACGTTGAATTACTGAAAGTAGCTATTGCAGAATGAACGCTAAAGTTTCTCCCTAGTTTCCCCTCCTCCCACAATGGAAAGATGTGTTTATTGTGAAAGGCAACGTAGTGGGTGGGAAGCGGTTAGAGGCTGGGGAGCCAGCTGCGGAAAACGCTCGGAAATCCCCAAGCTCTCCGCCCCATCCCAGGAAGCTGCAGCGCTCGCCGCAGCATCACCACATCCGCAGCGCCCGGCAGCAACAAACAGGCTCCGCTCCGAGCAGCGGAGGCGGCAACGTGGGGGCCACTCATCAGACTCTGCTGCTATTCACGGAGCTGGAAAACCCAACGCACCACTTGTCAGCGCAGTGCCCAACGAGCACGTTTAAAAATGAAAAACAAATTTAACAAAGCACTGCAAGCACTTTACATTGATGTTCCGTGTTCATACTTCAGATGTTATTGACAAATACATGAAAGACTGCAGCTTTCAAAGGTTCCATCAGACTGAAAAAATCCCAACGAAATGCAGGCTTTCTCTAAGTTCATGTGATTCAAACGACTGGAGTATTTTTGATGAATGCAATGTTGTTAAGAGATGTTACCATTAGGTTTTCAATTATTCCTTTTAATATTTTTCGATGGAGTCAGTACTTATGACTAAGATGACAGAACACTTTTTCAAAAAATAAACCTATTCAGAATAAAAAACAAACACACAATAAAAACTGCAAAAATTCTGCACACTGTGTTTATGCATTCAATAGTCAATTCATTCAATAGTGTCATAGGATGCCAAGCTATTGCTGCAGTAGCAAACAGTGTGCAGATTCTGAAAGAATGAGATCAAATAGCTTTTCTGCACGGAAATTAACTCCACAATTCTGTGAAGTAATACTGAGACTAGATTTTCCAGTAAGAAATATGGCAGAACAATTTCCAGAAATGTTATCTGATCCGCAGTTGTTTCGTACACATTTTGTCCGCTCCACTGCGAAATCTCATCAAGATATGCATACTTTGAAGAAGTTTCCTCTCTCCGACGAGAGTTCTGCAACATCCTCTCTCGCTGCTCCCCCTCTGTGATTCCTCCTGCTCTCCGAATCTACGCATTGATTTGTTCTACATCTCTCCACATTACCATCGAAATCTCTCGTTTCCCTTTCCCCTGGCTCTCAGTCTGAAGAAGGACCCGAAATACCACCTATTCCTCTTCTCCAAATGTGCTTCTGACCCGCTGAGTTACTCCATCTTTTTGTGTCTATCTTTGGTTTATACCAGCATCTACAGTTCCTTCCTACACAATCAGTGTTCACTGTCATTTAATTCTAAAACTGACATTACTTACCAGATTGAGGTGCACACAGTTTAATGTGAAAATGCCACTGTTGCTATTGGCAATTTATCCCTTCTGCAAAATATGTAGTGTTTTTGCAAGTTTCTCCAATGGAATTTGATAAAATCACTTACATTTATGATGTTTACCAATTGCAGAGGAACTAACGGTTACTTAAAAATTGATGCTATGTTGCACAAAGTCCAAGGGAATGCATACTGCTGTGTAAGCAAACTCCGTGGCCTTAAAATAACTAACTTTATTTATGTGTATTATAGATTCCTCTGTTAAAAAAATGTGGACATTTTAAAATCTATTTCACACAGGTTCATTTATGCCATTTGTTTCTTCCTTAATATAGTCCAATCTTCAGTTTTTTTAAATCTATATAATTAAATCTCAAATCTTGACCACTTCCTGTTTGCACTGCATATTGATTTTAGGAAAAACGCTACCACTTACGGCTGTGATTTTTGGCCATCTTACTCAGAGTCCCCCTCCGCTGCACAGGACAAGAGGATTTTTCCCATCGATGAAAAATAAAAGACTCTTAATGTTTAAAAAATGTTGAGATTCTCTCTCATGTCAATCACACCATGACGCGTTCGGTGGGAGTGGGAGGGACTATAAAACCCGGAAGTGTGGACTGCCTCCGTCTCTGCAAGATGGGGGAGCGAGAGGTCACAACTCTCAATCGGACCTGTAAATAACACTGCACCCATGTCTACTAAACTGTGAGTGGTTTTACTGACCTGTGAGTGCCCTGAATGTAGTTTGAAAATGTGGTTTGAAAATGCAAAAGTGGTTTGGTTTGTAAATGCAAAAGTGGTGTTGCCATGAAAATACAAAAGTGGTGTTGCCTTTGCCTTATTGAAAAGTGGTGTTGCCTTTGCCTTATTGGAAAGTGGTGTTGCCTTTGCCTTATTGGAAAGTGGTGTTGCCTTTGCCTTATTGAAAAGTGGTGTTGCCTTCGCCTTTTTTTAAAAGGGGTGTTGCCTTCTATATCATTAAAAGTGTAATCTTGACCACTTCCTTTTTACGCTGTATATTGATTTTAGAAAAAACGCTACCACGTACGGCTGTGATTTTTGGCCATCTTACTCAGAGTCCCCCTCCGCTCATCGGGTGCTGAGGATTTTTCCCATCGATGAAAAATAAGAGTTATTAGTGTTTAAAAAATGTTGAGATTCTCTCTCCTGCCAATCACTCCATGAAGGCCACGCCCCTTCTAGTGGGAGGGGGAGGGACTATAAAATCTGGAAGTGTGGGTGTGGCTCAGTCTCTGCAAGATGAGGGAGGGAGAGGTCACGACTCTCTGTCTTTGGTGGCCTTGCACCCTGCTTGAAATGGTAGGAAACTGCACTTGAGTTTGGTGGCCTTGCACCCTGCTTGAAACAGTATGAAACTGCACTTGAGTTTGGTGGCCTTACACCCTGCCTGAAGTGGTATGAAACTGCACTTGAATTTGGTGGCGTTGCACCTGCTTGAAGTGGCACAAAACTGCACTTGAATTTGGTGGACTTGCACCCTGCTAGAAGTGGCACAAAACTGCACTTGAATTCGGTGGCCTTGCACCCTGCTTGAAGTGGAATTTCAAGGAATAGCCACGAGTCAACTGCCATCCGACCAGCCGTGAGTGAGTGAGCTACCAACACAACAGGCTTGAGTGACTGAGCTACCAGCCCAATAATCCATTTGGCCCACAATGTCTGTGCTAGCCCTCTGGAAACCAGACCCTTCAACCCACAACACCCGTACTAGGGCTCAGAACCCCCCCCCTCCCCCCCCCCACTGGCCACCAATTTTGGAATTGGTGGAGGGGTGGAATATTGGATTGGGGGACCAGCCCTCCCGTGTGAAGCTGGGACCCAACGGGTCCCACTTAGTCTAGTAATGTTTAAAATACAGTTGTGACTTTTTCTTCCAGTTCACTGTATATGTGATTTCTATTGGATGCCAGCATTAAATGTCATAAAATTGGGAATTCTCACCACAGAGACAAATAGATCTATGCAGGAACTAATTTTCAGGTCTATGCTAAATGTTATTGCTTTGCAACTAATTGTAAACCTTGTGCCTAAATCTGCTGCCATCCGTTGTTGCACGATTTAAAGAGGATATTATAATGGCAGCTCTGTCAAGTCTCCCTCGTCTCCCTCATTGGTTTGTTTGGAATTATTCTTTGACAGATTGTGCTACCATTACAATCCCTTAATGCATATTCAGACAACACATTTGTGGGTAACTCGTTTTAAAAGGATTTATTTAGACCACCTCAGCATAACAGTCATGGTCTAGTGTTAAACAGGCATGACTATGTATTTAGATATAGGCAGATAGAAAGAGGCCACCACAACCACACATCATCCACCTATTAACACTAATCCTACACTAATATAATCCAACTTTATTCTCTCCATACTATTATCAATTCCCCACAGATTCTACCTGTTACCTACATTCAAGGGGCAATTTACAGATGCCAATTAATCTAGACCATGACTGTTATCGGTGCTCCATTGAGAGCATACTAACATACTGTGTATGCGTGTGGTACACCAGCTGCACAGCGGCTCAGAGGAAAGCGCTCCAGAGGGCCATTGACAACGCCCAGAGGATTGTCGGCTGCCCTCTCCTTACCTTGGAGGACCTACACAGTTCCCGCTGCACCAAAAAAACCCAGAATATAATAAAGGACATCTCCCACCCCGGACACTCCCTGTTTGAACTGTTGCCGTCAGGCAGACGGTACAGATCCACAAGGACAAGGACAAATAGACTAAAAAACAGTTTTTACCCCACTGCTATAAAAGCACTAAATGTAGCCGCCAAGGAACGCAGGGGCGATACAGACTAAGGGACTGTGGTAACGGTGAAATCGACAGAAGGATGGAGGGTTGGGTGTGTATGCGTGCTTTGTCTGTGATATTTATTTATTTGCTTATCTTTATTATTTTACCGTGGATGTTTCATTAGCTTTAGAAATGTTTGAATGCTGCACTGACTGGCTGACATTTTAAATTTCGTTGTACATGGCCCATGTTACAATGACAATAAAGAAACTATTCTATTCTATTCTACCAACCTACATGTCTTACAGATGTGGGGAGAAAACCGGAAAACCCTGAGGAAATCCATATGATCACAGGGAGAACTTGCAGACATCACCCGAGGTCAGGATGGAAACTGGGACCTCAGGAGTTGTGAGGTTGTGGTATTACCAGCTGCATCTCTGTGCCAGTCCTAATTTATTGAACAATTTAATCATAAATCTTACATCCTGATCAGTTATAGTGTCAAGGTAAAAATTATGCATATTGTGTTAAATGTCTGGCATCAAACAGAGTTTCTATACAAGCCAAAGATAGACACAAAATGCTGGACTACTCAACAGGACAGGCAGCATCTCTGGAGAGAAGGACTGGGTGATGTTTCGGGTTGATACCTTTCTTCAAACTTTAAGAGCCAACTGTCCTTCATTTACTCAAAACAGCAGAATTGTAATCATTACTGCTCAGGCTTAGAGACTGCAAAATGTGTCCAGGAATGTGTTTTCCTCTTTGAAAAAATAATTGAAAGCTTACTGGAGAGGAGTTCTGCTACCTATTTATAAGTTACATTGTTTTCTATTTGAGTAAGGTTCAAACACGTATCATAGAGGCACAAATGATTGTTGTTGCTGGGATCTTCTTCTTGCGTATGGCATGCACAGCCTAAAGTTGTAAGACAACTTGGTCTGTTTGATCTTCTGTTTGTGCATGCCAGGTTGATTGCATTCATCGCAACAGGGTGGACCACGTGAAGAATCTGGGATCTTAAGGCAAACACAAAGTGCCGGAGGAACTCAGCAGGTCAGGCAGCATTTCTGGAGAGAAATGGACAGATGACATTTCTGGTTGGGATTCCTCTTCAGACTGAAAGTATCACAAGCTGAATGTTTCATGTACCCTGAAACAAGTGTCATAGTTTGCCTCAGCTATGAAACACGGTTTACATTCATCTCAGAATACAGCACTTTTCCGCTTGTTTGGATCTGACAATATTAACGTTTTCTGTATAAAGTATTTCATCAATTTATTTTTGGAATTTGGAACACACCCAAAACAGTCATTTGAATATTTAAATTGTTCTGAGTCATCTTGGGAAGTGACTGTCTGCAGCTAATTGTTGGTAAGTAAGGTGGGTTGTACATGAGGAGTGAAATGACGGAGGTTAGACTGGGGTGAGGAGGAACAGATTATTTTCTCATGCACCAGAGGGGCATTCCTGCTCAGGTTGGGTACATAAAGCATTTCAACAAGCAGCTTGAATTACCTTGTTCAGTCCTTTTACCTGTGGGCTTGAATAAAGCCAAAATTGTGTAGGAAGGAACTAATAATGCTGGGTTAAACCGAAGATAGACACAAAAAGCTGGAGTAACTCAGCGTGTCAGACAGCATCTCTGGTGAGAAGGAATAAGTGATGCTTTGGGTCGAGACCCTTCTTCAGACTGAGAGTCAGGGGAAAGGGAAATGAGAAATATAAACGGTGATACAGAGAGATATGGAACAAATGAATGAAAGGTAACGATAATAAAGGAGAAGGGCCATTGTTGGCTGTGGGCTAGGTGAGAACGAGTTATACAGACAATGAAACTCACCAGTACGACAGTGAAACTAGTACAATGACTAGGATGGGGAAGGGATGGAGAGAGAGGGGATGCAAGGATTACTTGAAGTTAGAGAAATCAATATTCATACCACTGGGTTGTAAGCTGCCAAAGAAAAAGATGAGTGCCAGCTCCAACCCGTCTCCATATTAGATTCGCAAAATTCACACCAAATCCCACATTAAATTTCTAGTTTAAAATTGAGTTCACTGCTCATGATTAATGGGTTAGTTAAACCTGAGTTTGTTCCTGCCTTGCTAACACCAGGTGAAAGCACAGAACATAAATTTAATTAAATCATAAATTTAATTAAATAATCTGTCAGACCACAATTTAGGAAGAAATGAGACTAGCCAGTATAAAGTGATGACAGAGACATTGGGCAGGAGGTGCAAGTGATAGATAGGTCTATGTGAGGAGGTGTGTAGGAAGGAACTGCAGATACTGGTTTAAACCACAGATAGACACAAAAATATGGACAGGCAGCATCACTGGAGAGAAGGAATGGGTGACGTTTTGGGTTGAGACCCTTCTTCAGACTCAGGAGGGGTTGATTGGCAGATGGAGTTTAGTTGGGGAGGGAAGGGTGGAGATAGCAATAGAGGATGCATGGTGAGGTGTAAATATCAATGAGCAGCAGATAATGGAAACTGATAAGAAAGGGAGCGTGGAAACAAATAAGGGAGAGTTGGTGAGCAAATGGGAACTGAGCGGCAGGGAATAGGGAAGCTGCAGTGAAGGAGTATGTGGGTGGTGAGCAGGTGGGGGGAGCAGAAAAAACACTGGTTGATAGGAGTTGGGGGATTGCTTGGAAAAACGGGGGTGGATTAGTGGACCTGTGTAGATGAACAGGAGAGAGAAAGGGACAGGGAAATACTTAGTTTAGTTTCAGCATGGAAACAGGCCCTTTGACCCACTGAGTCCATGCTGACCATCGATCACCAGTTCACACACTAGTTATACACACATGCCCTATACACGAGGGGCAATTTACAGAGGACAATTAATCAACAAACCCGCACGTCTTTGGGATATGGGAGGAAATCGGAGAACCTGTGGAAAACCCACACGGTTACAGGCCGATTCCACACCAACAGCACCTGAGGTCAGGACTGAACTCGGGTCCCTGGTGTTGTGAGGCAGCAACACTACCAGCTGCGCCACTGTGCTGCCCTTCCCTGAAATGTATACAGAAACTATTTGTTTCCTGCTGGACTGGAGGGTTGTGTTATATGGAACAATTTTACAGACTGGGGCTTTTCTCTGGAGGGAAGGAGGTTGAAGGGCAACCTAATAAAAGTTTTTAAATCATGAGGGGCAAAGATAAGATTCATTATCACAGTCTTTTTCCAGAGTAGGGGAGTCTAAAACTGGAGAACATAGTTTCAAGATAAAAGTGGAACATTTTAAAGGGGCAAGTTTTGCGGGGCAAGTTGTTCACAGAGGGTGATGGGAACAAATTGCCAGAGGAAGTGGTGGAGGTGGGTACAGTTACATGATTTAAAAGACATTTGGACAAAAAAAGATGAGAGGGCTATGGGCCAAAGGCAGGCAAATGGGTTAGCTCAGATTCACACCTTGGTCTGCATGTACAAGTTGGGCCAATGGAACTCTTTCTGTGCTGTTAAACTCTATGACTATAATTATAATGTAAGGTTTCTAAGTTTGCCCTTGATATGACATTAAGAGTACGGGCAAGAGGTAATGAATATATTGCTGCAACAGGATCTAGATAAATTGGGTGAGTGGGCGAAAGAAGATTTACCATGGGAAAGTGAGAGCTCATGCATTTTGGTAACAGCTACCAATAGGCAGATTATTATCTAAATGGAAAAAGACTGTAAATACATGAAGAATAGAGGAATCTAGGTATTCTTGTACATGAAACTCAAATAGTCTATAGGGAAGTCCGTTAAGTAGTTAAGAAGGCAAACGGTATATTGTTGCAAAGAATGTTAACGTTTAGAAATAGGTAGTTTTGTTGCAAATGTACAGAGTGTTGGTGATACCTGGTGTATTCCACACATTTCAGGTCCCCTGAGCTAATAAACATTGTATCAGCATTGGAGGCAGTCCAAAGGATGTTCACTGGGCTAAATGCTGGAATGAAGATTTGTCATATCTAGCGAGGCTGAACAGAGGACATATTCTTCAGAATTAGGATGAATAAGGGGTGATCTTACTGAAACATATAAGATCCTAAGGGGGCATGACTGGAAAGATGTTGAGATGTTTTCAATCTTGTGAGATTCTTGAACAAAGCGACACTTTCAAAGTAAACATATGGTCATTTCAAACCAAGGTATATGGAAATTTCTTCTCACAGATCTCTGTAGTTTTGTTCCCTGGAGACGTATGGAGGCTAGCTCACAAGAAGTATTTAAGATGGAGATACCATAATCTTTGAAAATATCAAATGCAATGGGGAATTGGTAAGGAGAACGAGTTGCATAGAAACTAGGTGCAGGAGTAGGCCATTCGGCCCTTCGAACCAGCACCGCCATTCAATATTATCATGGCTGATCATCCACAATCAGTACCCTGTTCCTGCTTTTTTTCCCCTTATCCCTTGAATCCCTTAGTACAAAGAGCTAAATCTAACACTCTTGAAAACATCCAATGAATTGTCCTCCACTGCCTTCTGTGGCAGGAATTCTACAGATCACAACTCTATGGGTGTAAACGTTTTTCCTCATCTCAGTCCTAACTGGCTGACCCCTTACTCTTAAACTGTGACCCCTGGTTCTGGACTCCCCCATCATTGGGAACATTTTCCCTGCATTCAGTCTGTCCAATCCTCTAAGATTTTTATATGTTTCTATACGATTCCCTCACATCCTTCTAAATTCCAGCGAATACAAGCACAGTCGACCCATTCTTTCATCATATGTCAGTCCCGCCAACCCTGGAATTAACCTGGTGAACCTACGCTGCTCTCCCTCAATAGCAATAATGTCCTTCCTCAAATTAGGAGACCAGAATTGCACACAATACTCCAGGTGTGGTCTCACCAGGACCCTGTACAACTGCAGCAGGACCTCCTTGTCCCTAAACTCAAATCCTCTCGCAATGAAGGTTGACATGCCATTAGCTTTCTTCACTGCCTGCTGTACCTCCATGCTTACTTTCAGTGACTGATGTACAAGCACACCCATGTCTCGTTGCACCTCCCCTTCTCCCAATCTGACATCATTCAGATAATAATCTGCCTTCCTGTTCTTGCCACCAAAGTGGATAACCGCACATTCATCCACATGCAGCTGCCATGCTACTGCCCATCACCCAACCTATCCAAATCACCCTGCAGCCTCATAGCATCCTCCTTGCAGCTCACATTGCCACCTAGCTTTGTGACATCCACAAACTTAGAGATGTTCCATTTAATTCCCTCGTCTAAATTGTTAATATATATTGTAAACAACTGGGGTCCCAGCAACGAGTCTAACGACACCCCACCAGTCACTGCTTGCCATTCTGAAAAGGACATGTTAATTCCTACTCTTTGCTTCCTGTCTGCCAACCAGTTCTCTATCCATGTCAAAACCCTACCCCCAATACCATGTTCTCTAATTTTGGACTAATCTCTTATGTAGGACCGTGTCAAAGGCTTTTTGAAAGTCCAGATACACCAGATCCACTGGATCTCCCTTATCTATTTTAATTTTCTTACATCCAAAAATTCCAAAAGATTAGTCGAGCATGATTTACCCTTCATAAATCCATGCTGACTTTGACTGATCCTGTCACTGCTTTCCAAATGCGCTACTATAATATCTTTAATAATCGACTCCAGCATCTTCCCTACTACCAATATAAGGCTAACTGGTCTATAATTACAATGCATCCACAATTTCTAGGGCCACATCCTTGAGTACACTGCAATGCAGATCATCATGCCCTGGGGATATATCTGCCTTCAGTCCCAACTATTTACCTGCAGTGCCCTCCATAATGTTTGGGACAAAGATCCATCATTTAGTTATTTGCCTCTGTACTCCACAATTTGAGATTTGCAATATTAAAAAAAAATCACATGTGGTTAAAGTGCAGAGGGGAGGGGAGAGGGAGGGGAGAGGACTTATGGTGGGAGGGAAGAGGGCATATGGAGGGGGTGAGGGAGTGACTGATGGTAGGGGAAAGGAGAAGGAGAGAGAGGTGAGGGAGGGAGTGGGGAAGGGGAGGAGAGGGGAAAGATGAGGGTGGAGGAAGGGGAAAGAATGCTGGAGGATGAGGGGGAATGGAAGAGGGATGGTGAGGCGCAGTTGGGGAGGGTTGCTGTGACTCGCGTCACAATGGGGATCTCTGGTGTCACAACGGGAACCCCTCAGCCGCGCCTGTGCAGTTGGGGGCTATGGGTTAGTGGTGGAATATTGCCTTGGGGAATGGGCCCAACTGGTCCGCACCTGGTCTAGTAATCTATATTTAAATACAGCAGGATTCAATTCCCTGGACATCAAATGAAGATTAATTTTAAATGCCTTGATGACAATGATGTAGTAATATTGTTGCAATTGCTAATGCATCATGTGCAAATGAAATGCAATGCCTGCGTAATTACAGTTCAGTTGCAAACTTGTTTACAAGGTTAAATGTAAAACCAGACCTTGTATAATTGTTGCAGATCACTTGAGTAGAATTTTCAACCACAAAATATATTTTTTCTTGAATTTAATCACACATGCATAATTCTCCGATATTTGTTAAATTTGAAGTGACGACTAACCCATTAGTAGCAAATTATAGGAGATTCAAGGAACTGTAGACGCTGG